>NW_026622830.1:10000-336351 GCF_023065955.2 Ursus arctos
ACCCTAACCGAACCCGAACCCCTAACCCAAACCCTTAACCCGAACCCAATCCCCTAACCCCTAACCCCTAACCCTAATCCGAACCCCCGAACCCGAACCCTGACCCGGACCCTGAACCTGAACCGAACCCGAACCCTAACCCTAATTCGAATCAGAACCCGAACCCTTAACCAGAACCCCGAACCCCGAACCCTAGCCCCGAACCCGAACCCCTAACCCAAACCCTTAACCCGAACCCAATCCCCTAACCCCTAAACCCTAAACCCTAACCCAAACCCCTAACCAACGCCATACCCCTAATCCAATCCCTAAACCCAAACCCTAAACCCGAACCCAAACCCTAACCCATACCCTAAACCGTACCTGTACCCTAACCCGTACCCTAACCCGTGCCCGTACCCTAACCCGTGCCCGTACCCTAACCTGTACACTAACCCCTAACCCTAACCCCTAACCCCTAACCCTAACCCCTAACCCTAACCCCTAACCATAACTCTAAACCCTAACACTAACCCATACCCTAACCCAAACCCCCAAACCCTAACCCCTATCCCTAACCTCCCTGAGCTCCCGGCGACCTTCGGAGGCCCCCCGTGCCCCAACCCTGAGGCCCACACTCACTCTGCCCTGTCCCCTCACCTCAGCCCACGGCAGAGCTCAGGGCACAGCAGGCAGTTTGGACCTGCCGGGCTCCTGGGGCCTAACCCTAACCCTAGGTAGCCCCTGGAGGGTCCCCTCCCTCGTGGCCTGGCCCTGTAGCCTCAGGCATTGGGGACACCTGAGCCCCACCGGAGGACCCAGCCTGCCAACCCGCAGGAAACCGTGCCCCTGGTTGTGCAGGAGAGCATTCAGGGCAGGTGAAATCTGGGCACCCCCTCAGAGCCCCTCCCGATTTTTGTTGACTCTCCGGGGCAGAAACCCCAGGTTCATACTCACCCTCCCTGGTGCCCTCATCTCAGCTGGCCTGGTAGCTCTCTGAGCACTGGACAGTTGGGACCTGCTGTCTTTGAGGCCTAACCTAACCCTGGGTCTTCTGCTGCAGGTCCCCTCCCCGTTTGCCTGCCTCCAAGGCACCAGGCATTGGGCTCACCTCTGCACGACTAGAGGACTCAGCCTGCCCCACAGCAGGAAACCGTCCATTTGGGGCTGCAGCAAGGATTCATAGCAGGAAAATCGGAGGGCCCCCCTCAGCCCATCCCAGGGAACCCCCACTTTCAGAGATCTCTCTTCAGTAGCTTCACACTGACCTTTAAACTTGCTCTCCACAGAGATCTTTTGAATTCTCCACGATTCCAACTGATGGCATCATCCAGCTTCAGTGCCTTACCCAGCTTTAGGTCTTGACATGGATTAAAATAGGAAGTTATTTCACTGATGACGACGTACTGGTGACCAAGAGATACATGCATAAATGCTTCATGTCACTTGGCTTCAGGAAAATGCAAATCTAAACCCCTATAGATGCCATATCACATGAGGCCGAATATCTAAAAATAAGACATGAAACTATACATGTTGGAGAGGATGTGGAGAAACGGGAACCCTCTTACACCCCTGTGCGAATGCAGTCCGGTACAGCCACTCTTGAAAATGGTACGGAGTTTCCTCAAGAAGTTATAAATAAAGCTACCCTATGTCCCAGCAATTGCACTACTGGGTATTTACCCCAAAGAGACAGAGGTAGTGAAGATGGGACACATGCACCACAGTGTTCATAGCAGCAATATCCATAATAGACAAACTGTGGAAAGAGTGCAGATGACCATGGACAGATGAATGGATAAAGAAGATGCGGTCATATATACAATGGAATATTAGCCATTAGAAAGGATGAATACTTACCATCACACCGACCTGGAGCTGGAGGGTATTATGCTGAGGGAAATAAGTCAATGAGAGAAAGGCAATGATCATATGCTTTCACTCCTATGTGGAATATCAGAAACAGGGAAGAAGACCATAGGGGAAGGGAGGGAAAATAGAATGGGAAGTCATCAGAGAGGGAGAAAACCCATGATAGACTCTTAACTATCGCAACAAACTGATGATTGTTGGAGGAGACTTGGGGGGGGGGAACTGGGTGAGGGGCATTAAGGAGGTCACCTGATGAAATGAGCACTGGGTGTTACACACGACTGATGATTTATTGAAGCCTACATCTGAAACTAATGATGTACTGTAAGTTGGCTAATGGAATTTAAATTAAAAAATAAAAACTCAAACAATCCTAAAAATTTGTATGGAACCACTAAAGATACTGAACAGCCAATGCAATGTGGAAAAGAAAAACAAAGCTGGAGGACTCACAATTTCAGATTTCAAGTTATACTACAAAGCGGCAGGATGGTACGACAAAAAAATAGACACAGTGACCAAGGGAACAGGATAGAAATTCAGGCATAAAACCACAATTATGTGGTCAATGAGTCTTCCACAAAGCAGGCAACAATATCAAAAGGGAAAAGGACAGTCTCTACAACAAATGGTGTTGGGAAAACTAGACAGCTACGCACAAAGAATGAAATTAGACTGCTTTCTTACATCATACAGACAAACACAGAACAGTTTCAAGAGCTCAGTGTGAGACCTGAAACCATAAAAATCCTACAAGAGGGCAAACAGTAGGGGACGCCTGGGTGGCATAGTCATTAAGCGTCTGCCTTTGGCTGAGGGCGTGATCCCAGCGTTCTGAGATCGAGCCCCACATCAGGCTCCTCTGCTATGAGTCTGCTTCTTCCTCTCCCACTCCCCCTGCTTGTGTTCCCTCTCTCGCTGGCTGTCTCTCTGTCAAATAAATAAATAAAAATCTTTAAAAAAAGAAAAAAAAGGAGGGCAGACAGTAACTTCTTGACATGGACTATACCAACATTTTTCTAGACTGTCTCCTGAGGCAAAGGAAATGAAAGCAAAAATAAACTATTGGGAATACAGCAAAATAAAAACTTTCCACACAGCAGAAGAACAATGAAAACGTAATAATAAGACAACCTACTCAAAAGGAGAAGATATTTGCAAAGATCATATGCAATAAAGCAATAGTGTCCAAAACATATAGAACTGATACTACTCGACCCCAAAAACAAATAATCCAGTTAAAAAATAGTGAGAAGACATGAACAGACATTTCTCCAAAGAAGAAATACTGATGGCCAACAGTCCCATGAAAAGATGTTCACCATCATCAGGAAAATGTAAGTCCAAAGGACAATGAGGTATCACCTCACCCCTGTCAGAATGGCTAACATCAACAGCACAAGAAAGAGCAGGTGTTGGGAGGATGTGGATAAAGGGGAATCCTCATGAACTGTGGGTGGGAATGCAAACTGTGGTGGCCACCGTGGAAAACAGTATGAAGGTTCCTCAAAAAATTAAATATAGAACTACCCTACGATCCAGCAATCACTCTACTGGTATTTACCCAAAGACTAGGAAAACAGTAACTTAAAAGGATACGTGCACCCCTATGTTTTTTGCAACATTATTTACAATATCACAATATGGAAGCAACCCAAGTGTCTGTTGAAAAATTGATAAATGAGATGATAGATGTGTGTATTCACACACACACACACACACACACACACACACACTGGAATATTACTTGGCCATAAAAAGAATGCAACCTTGCCATTTGCAGCCACATGGATGGAGCTAGAGAGTATTACCCTAAATGAAATCAGTCAAAGAAAGACAAATACCATATGACGTCACTCTTACATGGAATTTAAGACACAAACATACATAAATAAAGGAGAAAAAGAGACAAACCAAAATAAAGACTCTTAGCAATAGAAAACAAACGGATGGTTACCAGAGGGGAGGTGGATGGAGGGATGAGTGAAATAGATGAAGCGGATTAAGAGGACACTTTTATTGATGACCACTGAGTAATATATAGAATTACTGAATCACTCTATTGTACACCCGAAACTAACGTTAACACTGTATGTTAGCTCTACTAGAATTAAAATAAATTTTTCAAAAATATTTTTCTTTCAGTAACCTATTTGAAAAAGCTTCTGCTGTGCAATGTGCATAAGCCCTACTTGGGAGGATTCACTCTACAATAATTATTCCCTCTATGCCTCAAATTCAAATTTCACTGAGTTCTTACACTTTACCTGTGGAGCTGTGGTCCTTTTCTGTCCAGGCTCAGCACCTATGCATTCAAGATTGGAAGTAGAGACAGATGCCACATCACAATCCAGAAAGCTGTTATACTTTCTGTTTTAGTGTGAGATAGTCACAGACTGTGGGACAGGTTTCAGAGCGAGTTTGTTATATATCCTGGATCTCTAATTCAACGGTCATTACCTGGATCCATTTGGCTAATAGGTTCTGTGTGGATGGGCTTGCTTCCAACCACATACATGGAAGATGCAAAGGTGGGTGGGCTCAGTGCGGGACAGGAGGAGGACCAAGTACAGACAAGAGTACGAACCCTCCCCTGATCCAGGAACTCCTACAGGAGTGGGTATGGGTGGTAGAATCCATGGGAAACTCCAAGGTCACCAGGTGAACACAGGAGGCACAGGTCAAGGGATCTGGATATGCAGGGCTTGGAGGCTGCTCTGAGCTACCTCTGGGAGGGAGGGAGGGAGGGAGGGAGGGAGGGAGGGAAGGAATGAGAAGGAAACACTGCCTGCCCCTTGACCATGCCATCTGCCCACCGCTCCTGGCACATGTCAGTCTACACAGCTGACACAGCCTTGGCTCAGGATGGGCTGGCTCGGGTCCCTCAACCCTCAGTGGGACAGCTAGCTTCAGGGCTCAGGGACATGCTGAGGGAGGTGAGAGGGAAGACTACCCCTCCCAAGTCATCCTCTCCTTGAGCAGACAGCCCCCCAGGACTGCTGAAAACATGCTAACTGGTTTGAAAGACACGCCATGGATGAACTAAGGCATAGAGAAATATAAAACAATGTTCGTTTTTAAGTTCAGAGCTGTCATCTCAGGAAGCGGGGAAAGCTTCCCAAAGAGGACTGCGAGGAGGGCAGGCCAGGCTGAAAAGGGAGACGTGGATCTCCTGATTGGGGACCTGCAGCCCCCCTCCAGGGCAGGGCATCATCCTCACCTCATGGAGGATCCATGGAAGTGTTCCTTCAGGGGACTGACAGGGCCAGAGGTGGGTCTCAAGAAGGCTACCCTGGCATAGGACTGCATAGGGCACCAGGAACGAGGGCCAGATGGAGGACGGGCAGTACCCCAGAGGCCATGGGGCAAGAGCAGAGGCACATGACCTTGAAGATGATGATGAAAAGCAGGAGGTGGCAGCATGGGAGCCGGCACGAAAGTGCCATGGGAGCAGTGCCCACAGCTACACTGACTGGGTGCCTTCTGTGCCAGGTGTGGCTGACTTCAGTGGGCTCCAGACTAGTCCTGACCACAGCCCTAGGAAGTGTGCACCACCCCCGGCCTCCTCTCCCCTTGCAGCTGTTAGGAGTCATGGTCACAGACCCTGGTCAGTTTTCCTGGAAACCAAGCAGTGGCTCCCCTTCACACTGCCCCTCTGGTGGCGGTCCAAGGAGAACGTCATACCTGGCCAGAGACTGATGTCTACCTGTCTCCACACAACTCCACAGACAGGAGGGTGTCGCTAAATTCCACAGCCCCTGATGAGACAGATCCACAGAACCCAACACCCAATGGGTCACTCGGGACCTCGCCTATGGTCATGGAGCTCACCATGCCCTATTTCTGTCACTTCCCACAGAAAGCCTGGTTCTGATCCCCCACAATACCATACATCCTGGTTGCTGACGTGTTGTCATGCCATGAACCCACATGGCACCTTTCTTTTAGAGAAGGCTACCACTGCACCCCCTATATTTCTAATGAAGTAAAGTCCATCAGGACTACGGTGTGAACAGTGACACACAGTCTGCATGGTAGTAGTCAGTAATTCTAACAAGGGTTGACCCCCCCTCCCATCTCACAAAACCTTCCTCTGTCCCCACAGAACCCATGGTCTGCCCTCAGAAAAACCCCCAGGAAACAAAGTTTAATCTGAATGTTCCCTTCACCTTCTGGTTCAAATCTTGTCCAACCACAATGATATGAAACTAGAAATCAGTCTCAAGAAGAAAATGGGACACGATGGGTAGTAAGGAGGGCACGTATCGCATGGTGCACTGGGTGTTATACGCAACTAATGAATCATCGAACTTTACATCAAAAACCAGGGATTTACTGTATGGTGACTAACATAATATAATAAAAAAAACATTTAAAAAAAAGAAGAAGAAGAAAATGGGACACGATGGGTAGTAAGGAGGGCATGTATCGCATGGTGCACTGGGTGTTATACGCAACTAATGAATCATCGAACTTTACATCAAAAACCAGGGATTTACTGTATGGTGACTAACATAATATAATAAAAAAAAACATTTAAAAAAAAGAAGAAGAAGAAAATGGGACAGTTGAAAGTATGTGGAGATTGGGGCACCTGGGTAGCTCAGTCATTAAGCATCTGCCTTCAGCTCAGGTCATGATCCCAGGGTCCTGGGATCGAGCCCCACATCAGGCTCCTCCACTGGGAGCCTGCTTCTTCCTCTCCCACTCCCCCTGCTTGTGTTCCCTCTCTCGCTGTCTCACTCTCTGTCAAATACATAAATAAAAAAGTCTTTAAAAAATATGTGGACATTTAACAACATGCCACTGAACAACCAACAGTCAAAGAAGAAATCAAAAGAAATTTTAGAAGTACCTTGACACAAATGAAAAAGAGAAACTACAAAAACTTATGGGATGCAGCAAAAGTAGCTCTAAGGGGGACGTTCATAGAAATTCAGGTCTTCGTCAATCCATAAGAATGCTCTCCAATAAACAACCTGATTTCATGTAGTAAAGAAGTAGGGAAAAAAAAAAGCAAAGCCCCAAATTAGTAGAAATAAGGAAAATAAGTAAAAAGGAATACATAAATAAATCCAATGGAGACTAAAAAGACAAAAAAAAAAAAAAACAATGAAAATAAGAGCTGCCTTCTTTGGAAAGATAAACAAAACTGACAAACTTAGCTAGACTCACCAAGAAAGACAGAGGACTCAAATACAATCAGGAAAGAAAGATAATGGATTCCTATCTCACATCAAAATCAAAAGAACACAAGCAGCAAACTCTTCGACCTTGGACACAACAACTTCTTCCAAGACACGTCTCTAAAGGCAAAGGAAATAAAAGCAAAAATGAACTATGGGGACTTCATCAAGATGAAAATCTTCTCAACAGCAAAGCAAACAATCAACAAAACTAAAAGGCAACCTACAGAATCGCAGAAGATATTGGCAAATGATATTACAGATAAAGGGCTGGTATCCAAGATCTATACAGAACTTCTCAAACTCAACACCCAGGAAATGGGCAGAAGACACAAAGAGATACTTCACATGAAAAATTGCTCCACATCACTTGCCATCAGGGAAATACAAATCAAAATTACAATGAGATACGACCTCACACCAGTTAGAATGGTTAAAATGAACAAGGCAGGAAATAGAAAGTGTTGGAGAGGATATGGAGAAAGGGGAACCCTCTTACACTATTGGTGAGAATGCAAGTTGGTACAGCCACTTTTGAAAACAGTATGGAGGTTCCTCAAGACGTTAAACACAGAGCTACCCTACGACCCACCAATTGCACTAGTGGGTATTTACCCCATAGACACAGAGTAGTGAAAAGAAGGGGCACCTGTATTCCAATGTTCATAGCAGCAATGTCCATAATAGCCAAACTGTGGAAGGAGCCAAGATGTCCTTCAGCAGATGAATGGACAAAGAAGATGTGGTTCATCTATACAATGGAATATTACTCAGCCATCAGAAAGGATGAATACCCACCATTTGCACCAACGTGGATGGACCAGGAGGGGATTATGCTAAGTGAAATAAGTCAATCAGAGAAAGACAATTATCATATGGTTTCACTCCTATGTGGAACGGAAGGAATAGCATGGAGGACATTAGGAGAAGGAAGGGAAAAGTGAAGGGGGGGAATGAGAGGGGGAGATGAACCATGAGAGACTATTGACACTGGGAAACAAACTGAAGGTTGCAGAAAGGGAGGGGTAGGGGAATGGGTTATCCTGGTGATGGGTATTAAGGAGGGCACGTGTTGTAATGAGCACTAGGTGTTATATGCAAACAATGAATCATGGAACACTACATCAAAAACTAATGAAGTACTGTAGGGTGACTAACATAATTTTTTAAAAAGAGGAAGATACGAAATCCACACAGAAAAACTGTCACTCTTTGCAAATGACATGAAATCCCTAAAGATTCCACAAAAAAACTGTTAGAATAAACAAATTCAGTAAAGCTGCCGAATATAAAGTCAACATACAGAGACCTGTTGCATTTATTTTTTTTTTCAGATTTTATTTATTTATTTGACAGGGAGAGAAAAAGCACGAGCAGGGGGAGTGTCAGACAGAGGGAGAAGCAAACCCTTGCTAAGAGGGGAGCCCAACACGGGGATCGATCCCAGGACTCTGGGATCATGACCTGAGCTGAAGGCAGACGCTTCACCTATGGAGCCACCCAGATGACCCAACTTCTTGCATCTCTATATACTGATGACACAATTTCGCAAAGAGAAACTTAAAAAGCAATGCCATTTACAATTGCATCCAAAAGAAATCTAGGAATAAAAGTAACCAAGAATGAGAAAGACATAGTACACTCAACATATGGCAGAAAAGAAAGGAAAAACGTGTGTCGGGGGGGGGGGGGGAACAGAATGTATGGGTCAAAGATTTAGAAGGCGACACAAACAAATGGAAGCATACGCCATGCTCCTTAACTGGAAGAGTTAATTATGTGAACATGTCCATCGTACCCAAAGCAATCGACAGATGTGATGAAATCCCTATCTGAATTCCAGTGGCATTATTCGAGGAAATAGAAGACAGTCCTAAAACTCGTATGGAATCACAAAAGACCCCAAATACCCAAAGCAACCTGGAGAAAGAAAGCTGCAGTCAACACACACCTGGATTTCAAGCTAGATTACAAAGCTGTTGTCATCAAAACAGGATGGTACTGGCATAAACACAGACACCAGGTCAGTGGAACAGAACAGAAAGCTCAGAAACTTACCCACACGTAGATGGTCCTAACTTATGACACAGCAGCAGAAGATATGCCATGAGGGAAGGACTGTCTCTTCAGTGAGCGGTAACAGGCAAACTGGACACTAAATGCAGAAGAATATAACTGGGTCACTATCTTACACCACACACAAATATTTAATGGACGAATGATTTGAACATAAGACCTGAATCCATAAACCTCCAAGAAGACACAGGTACTAAGTCTCTCGACATTGGTTTTGGCAAAGAGTCTTCAGATCGGACACCAAATGCAAAGGCAACAAAAGCAATAATAAACAAGTGGAACAACGTCAAACTGAAATCTTCCACACGGCAAGAGACACCAGCAAAAACTTAAAAGGCCACTGACCCAATAAGAAAAAATTATCTGCGAATCATATGTGTGAGAGGGGCTAATATCCAAGATACACACAACACTCATACAAATCAAAACAAAAAAAAAACTATAAAAAATGGGGGGAATATGTGAATAGATACTTTTCAAAGATGGCGCACAGGTGCCAACAGACAGAAAAGGTTGTTCGACATCACTAATCATCGTCAGGGAAACATCAGTCAAACCCACAATCGCCTATCCCCTCACAACTGTTGGAACAGCAATTGTCCCAGAGACAGACACCAGGTGGGGTCAAGGGTGTGCAGACGAGGAGACACTGTGCACTGTTGGGGGGAATGGAAATGGGTGCAGCCACTGTGACAAACGGTATGGAGGTTCCTGAAAAAATAAATACAACTACCCCATGACCCAGTAATGGCTCTACTGAGTATTGATTTGGAGAACACAAAAATACTGCCTCAAAAAGACAGATGCACTCCCACGTTCACTGCAGCATTATTCACAAGAACCAGACATGGAAACACAGGCCTTGGGGGCCTTATGCCAAGTAACTCAGACACAGAAAGACCAATACCAGATGCTCTCATGTACATTCCACATGGAATAAACAAATACTGAACGCATAGATACTGAGAGCAGGTTGGTAGGTGCCAGATTCGGGGATGGGGTGGTAGAAACGGGTGAAGGTGGTCAAACACTCAACGTTTGAGTGAGAAATTCCGACAGTCATGAAATGTTCTGTCCAGCAGGGAGACTAAAACTAACCCCGCAGGATGGGGTATAGGGTTCCCTGATCTTTGAAAGTACAGGGCTTTTGAGAAACCTTGCACAGCAGAAATGGTGTCAAGAAGGAATGACCATTAATTTATATGGAAAAATTAGAGAGCGTGCTCAGACTCCAAAAATTCCTTCTCTTTGGCTTTTCTTAGGCCTCAGGACACAACTCCTAACGGATGCCAAAAATAAATGGAGATAAAGCACAGCAGAGCCTCACAGACACAATTCAAAGCGCTGGTGGCTGGATGCGGAGAGCAGTTCCCAGCGGAAGGAGCTGGTTGGGGTGCACACGGCCTCTGTTGTGCTTCTCCCCAAAACAGATGCGGAACGCGATTCTCACTGTTCGACCTTTTACATAAGAGGGAAATCCTCTTCAGGTCTCTTCCTATTACTGAAGCCGGGTAATAACGTAGATCTTTCAAGAAAGCCAAGTGTCTTACCGTGAACTTTTAAAAAGTGGGGGAGACTTGTACTTGAACGTTGCTGAGGGAGGAGATGTGAAAGGTTCTCCCGGACACAAACCTCAGCAGATCCACCGGGAAAGGCACCTTCCTCAGCATACGGAACACGGACTACCTCCTACCCCAAGAAACCTTCTCCTTCCCCTAGCTCAGGACAACCCACAACAGCTGGGAGTTACCCCAATTCCTCCTTTCTCTCATTCCCAATATCTAAGCTGTCAGCAAATCCTGTGAGCTCCATCTTCAAGACGTACCCAGAATAGGACTAACCACTCCTTCCAAGGCCACCTGTCTGGTCCACACTGAAGCTCATCTCTTGCCTGAGTTCCTAGAAAAGCGTCATCACTGACCTTCCTTGCCCATCCTCAACCCTCTGTCATCTGTTCTCAACACTGAAGCCAGGATGGCCTGGTGAAACAGGGTCCCGTGGGGTCACAGCCCTGCAATGGCTTTCTGTCACGCTCTGTCACCACCCTGAGGTCATGTCCTAAGCTGTCTCCTGTAGCCACAGGGCCTTCTTGCTGCTCCTGGACGTGCCTGCTATGCTCCTGCCCCACGGCCTTTGCACATGCTTTCCCTTCTGTTTAGAATGCTCTTGATGTAAAAAAGGAGAATTACAGACCGATATCCCTGATGAATATAGATGCCAAAATTCTCAGCAAGATCCTAGCTAATAGGATCCAACAGTACATTAAAGGGATTATCCATCATGACCAAGTGGGATTCATCCCTGGGATGCAAGCGTGGTTCAACATACACAAATCGACCTGTGTGATAGATCACATCAACAAGAAAAGAGTCAAGAACCATAGGATCCTCTCAACAGATGCAGAAAAAGCATTTGACAAAACCATGGATGCGCAGCATCCTTTCCTGATTAAAACCCTTCAGAGTGTAGGGATAGAGGGTACATTCCTCAATCTCATAAAAACCATCTATGAAAAGCCTACGGCGAATATCATTCTCAATGGGGAAAAGCTGGAAGCCTTTCCCTTAAGATCAGGAACTCGACAAGGATGCCCACTCTCGCCACTATTATTCAACATAGTACTAGAAGTCCTTGCAACAGCAATCAGACAACAAAAAGGAATAAAAGGTATTCAAATCGGCAATGAAGAAGTCAAACTGTCTCTCTTCACAGATGACATGATACTCTATATGGAAAACTCAAAAGACTCCACCCCCAAATTACTAGAACTTATAGAGCAATTCAGTAATGTGGCGGGATACAAAATCAATGCTCAGGAATCAGTTGCATTTCTATACACGAACAATGAGACTGAAGAAAGAGAAATTAGGGAATCACTTCCATTGACAATAGCACCAGAAATCATACGATATCTCAGAATTAACTTAACCAGAGAGGTAAAGGATCTATATTCTAGAAACTACAGATCACTCTTGAAAGACATTGAAGAAAACACAAAAAGATGGGAAAACGTTCCATGCTCATGGATCGTAAGAATACACAGTTAAAATGTCTGTGCTACCCAGAGCGATCTACACTTTCAATGCCATCCCAATCAAGTTACCAATGACATTTTTCAAAGAACTGGAACAAATAGTCCTTAAATTTGTATGGAACCAGAAAAGGCCCCGAATCGCCAAGGAACTGTTGAAAAGGAAAAACAAAGCTGGGGGCATCACAATGCCGGATTTTGAGCTGTACTACAAAGCTGTGATCACAAAGACAGCATGGTACTGGCACAAAAACAGACACATAGACCAATGGAACAGACTAGAGAACCCAGAAATGGACCCCCGGCTCTTTGGCCAACTAATCTTTGACAAAGCAGGAAAAAACATCCAGTGGAAAAAGAGACAGTCTCTTCAATAAATGGTGCTGGGAAAACTGGACAGCTATATGCAAAAGAATAAAACTCGACCACTCTCTCACACCATACACAAAGATAAACTCCAATTGGATGCAAGACCTCGATGTGAGACAGGAATACATCAAAATCCTAGAGGAGAACATAGGCTGCAACCTATTTGACATCAGCCACAGCAACTTTCTTCATGACACATCTCCAAAGGCAAGAGAAACAAAAGATAAAATGAACTTGTGGGACTTCATCAAGATAAAAAGCTTCTGCACAGCCAAGGAAACAGTCAAAAAAACTAAGAGGCAGCCCACGGAATGGGAGAAGATATCTGCAAATGACACTACAGATAAAAGACTGGTATCCAAGATCTACAGAGAACTTCTCAAACTTAATACACGAGAAACAAATAAATCAAAAAATGGGCAGAAGATATGAACAGACACTTTTCCAATGAAGACATACAAATGGCTAACAGACACATGAAAAAATGTTCAAAATCATTAGCCATCAGGGAAATTCAAATCAAAACCACACTGAGGTACCACCTTACGCCAGTTAGAATGGCAAAAATGGACAAAGCAAAAAACAACAAATGTTGGAGAGGATGTGGAGAAAGGGGAACCCTCTTCCACTGTTGGTGGGAATGCAAGTTGGTACAGCCACTTTAGAAAACAGTGTGGAGGTCCCTTAAAAAGTCAAAAATAGAGCTACCCTATGATCCAGCCATTGCACTACTGGGTATTTACCCCAAAGATACAGACGTAGTGAAGAGAAGGGCCATAGGCACCCCACGGTTCATAGCAGCATTGTCCACGATAGCTAAATTGTGGAAGGAGTCGAGATGCCCTTCAACAGACAAATGGATTAAGAAGATGTGGTCCAGGGGCGACTGGGTAGCGCAGTCGTTAAGCATCTGCCTTTGGCTCAGGGCGTGATCCCGGTGTTCTGGGATCGAGTCCCACATGGGGCTCCTCCGCTGGGAGCCTGCTTCTTCCTCTCCCATTCCCCTGCTGTGTTCCCTCTCTCTCTGGTTGTCTCTGTCACATAAATAAATAAAATCTTTAAAAAAAAAAGAAGAAGAAGAAGAAGAAGAAGAAGAAGATGTGGTCCATATACACAATAGAATATTACTCAGCCATCAGAGAGAACGATTACCCAACACTTGCAGCAACATGGACGGGACTCGAAGAAATTATGCAAAGTGAAATAGGTCAAGCAGAAAAAGACAATTATCATATGGTTTCACTCATTTATGGAACATAAGAAATGAGATCGGTAGGAGAAGGAAGGGAAGAATGAAGGGGGAGTAAACAGAAGAGGGAATGAACCACCAGAGACTATGGACTCTGGGAAACAAACTGAGGGCCTCAGGGGGAGGGGGAGGGGGGATTTGTGCTGGGCTGGTGATGGGTATTAAGGAGGGCACATATTGCATGGAGCACTGGGTGTTATGTGCAAATAATGAATCATGGAACACTACATCAAAAAATAAGGATGTACCGTACGGTGACTAACATAATAAAAAATTATTATTAAAAAATGCTCTTGATGTGATATCATTCACCTTCTTTATATCTTGACTCAGTTAACACCTTCTTAGTGAAGTCCCACCTGGCCCTTATGTGAATAGCAAACACCACCCCCACCTCCCCTTGTCTGTCTCCTGTTTTATATTTCCATAGCACTTACCAAATGTCTCCAGTCCATCTCGGCAAGCAAGAAACTGAGGTAAAAACTGTTCACTTAACCACCGACTCCCCCCAATGTCGTGCTCCAAATCCCCAGGGGAAAAGATGCCCCAGGCTCTTGCACAGCCAGGATGCCTGGGACACGGCGGTCCACCTCCTGCACCCTGAACACCATCATGAAAGGGAGCCATAGGAGGTATCCACCTGCACAGGAAACCTGAAACCAGACACCTTCCTCAATGACATGTGAGCACACACGCTTCCTCCCCTTGCCTGAGGTGCTCATCCAAGAAAGCTGAGCAGAGACACATCCCAGGGTCCAAATCTCCCTCTGGCTGAGGTCCTGGGAAACAGACATTTCTCCTCCCTGCACCAACCACCTGGGATTGGTGTCCAGAATCCTCCTGTGCTCAGGCAGAGCGGTGCTCCTGTCCCTCTTTCCTGTGATGTCCTCACAAACCGGTGTTCAGGAAGGAGCCTGCAGCAGCGTCAACAGGCCGCGCAGCTCAACCTCAGTCCCGCACGTCGGCCCCACACGGAACTGGACCTTCACGGAGACTGGTGTCCTGTGTGGCCTCAGAACCTAACGGCAGGAGCGGAGATTTCAGGTCCAAAGGAACACTGACCTCTTCCACACAGCACAGCAACGTGGAGAGAGGATTTCTCAGGGGTGTGGCTCTGGAAGAAGTGCTTCTGCTGGCTGAACTCAGACACCAGGCAGAGGACATCTGCTGTGTGTACTCCAAGGAAACGGGCAGCACACTGGGCAAGAATCCATAATGCTGCCTGGGGGCTGCTTCCCACTGACCACCCTGCTGAGCCGAGGGCTTGAGAACCAATCAGGAACCAACTGTCTTATCACATATGCAGCCTGAGTGCTGCCCGGGCGGGTGGTGGGGGTGGGGGTGGGCGGAAGAAACCCCAGTCCCGATCCTTGTAGCAAACTGGCCTGCCCATCAAGAGCGACAGTCCAAGACCACGATGTCACAACCCCCAGCTATCTGATCCAACCACCCTGCCAGGCTGGCACCCGCTCAGTGAGTCCTAAGACCCAGAGACATCTTTCCATTCCAGCTCAATCCTTCTCACAGAGAAGCAATCTCCAGCCTCACAAACGTGTTCATCATTAGCTCTGGAATTCCCTGGGTTGTGTCTACACTGGCCCACACAGGGGTCCCATGCAGACCACTCCACAGATGCCCAATGGTTGCAAGCCATTTTCAAGCTGCCCTTAGAAAGGCAGAAACTGGCCCGATTAGGCAGACCAGGCAAGTGACTCGATGTGCTGCAAACTCAGACAACATCCTCCCTGAACACCAGCGCTTCTGAGTCCAAGCTTCCAACCCTCGCTCACTGGGCACTGAGCACCATGCCAGCATGAACACTGCTCTTCGATTCACTGGACTCCCAGGCCTTCCAATCAGAAACCCAGCTCCAGACACCACTCTATTTTCCCTTCAGAGAGAGAAGTCAACTGATGGAATAAAACACTCCCTGTGCACAGCACACTTCTATCCACATAGAATTCCTTGGTCTTTCTCATTCGGGCAGCCCTACAATGAGAGATACCTCACCAATGAGAGATACCTCAAGTTCAATCATGACTTATATATTTGACTTTGTGTTGTTCCTTTTGCTATGTGTATCTCAAAGTCAATGTCTGTAGTGCTTTCTTAAAACATCAATAATAATAATGACACGGTCACCTAAGGGTTAGGATCACCACAGCCAGACAACATGGCTCTGGTCCAGGTAAGGATGAAGACACAACCTCAGCCCATGAATCAAACCCCACACCCTCAGGAATCCCGACACACCTCACGGGTGAAGAGTTCCTTTGCTACATGGAGTTGTCTGCGTCCAAAGGATACAGGCAACCCCCAGCATTCATTCTGTTTTCTTCATCAATTCCCCAGCTCAAGTCGCAAGTGACTCACTGGGTCAAGCTTCCAGAGCCCAGGGTGGGCCTCCAGGTAAGCAGCACCCCCCCGCCCCCACCCTGGGAAAGGTAACGGGGGGGGGCCTCGATTTCCTTTGGGAGCACAATGTGGCACTCCCCGAGCTCCTAAAGAACCCACACTCCTTCTCCCTTTCTCCCTCTCACAAAGGCCACCAAACCCTGTGACAGCTCTGAGGCTGTTTTACTTTAACAAATAATTTCTACTATCGGAATGTGGCTCACAGAAGAAAAAACATGAACACCCACAAAGGATTCTCTTAATATTTCAGAAGACTGTTTTTCCATTGTTTAATTAAAACAGGAAATAAAAGGCACAGATAGCTCCTTCCACTAGCAGGTCCAATTCACTTCAGTGATTGAAAGTAGAGCAGGAAATAAAAGAGTAACAGATGTTCTGAGGACCCATCACATCCATCACCTCAGGTTTGAAACTTCTCACACATGCAAGGAAAGCAGCACCACCAAACATCTCGGCCTGGTGACTCTGACAGTCTGAACTGGAGTGACAGGGACAGACGATGAGGCTGTGTGTGTTGGGTGAGGCTGGTGGCCCAGAAGAAGGTTCTCTGCCAGCTCTCTGCCTGTGCCTCACTTGTCCTCAGCAGGGAACTTGCTCACAGCCCTCACCTGTCACAACTCTCACACAGGAGACCCACAGCCACCCCTGGAGCCCGCCCTGCCCACACCCTGCTGCACAATGCACTCAGCTCTCCTCTGGGACCCCTGTCACCTATACCCAGACCTGGAACTCCCCGGTCTCCTGCAAAGCTCCAGGATTACCCCTCTTCTTCCAAAATCACACTGGCTCAAGGCTTTCATGAGAAAGCTATAACGCTAACTAATGAAAGGTTCACACCTACTTTCCCCTTCTGTTGCATTTCTCTGCACCTTCCTTCCTACCTGTGCAAACTGGTACATATCAGTGGAGCATGAACGTGCTCTGAGATCTGGATCTTTCATCGCAGCTTTCCGAGGACTCCTTCTGCGATAAGAAACGAGCGTATCCTACAACAGGGTGTTTTACAACTATCATCTGCAGAATAGTACAGCCCAAATCACGACATTTTTACCTCACTCTTCATGAAGCAGAACACTTTTTCCTTTCTTCTCTTAAATTCCATTTAGTTCACATGCCATGGAATATTCGCTTCAGGGGTAGGATTTAGTGATTCCTCACCTGCATACAGTACCCGGTGCTCATCACAAGTGCCCTCCTTAATACCCCTCACCCATTTAACCCTTCCTCCCATGCCCCTGCCCTGCAGCAACCCTCAGTTTGTTCTCTAAGGTTGAGTCTGTTTCCTTGTTTGCTTCTCTCAACACCCCTCAACTCTGTTCATCTGTTTTCTTTCTGAAATTCCACATGAGTGAGAGCATAGGATATGTGTCTTTCCTCACTGATTTTGCTTAGCTTAATACACTCTAGGTCCATCCACATCCTTGCAAATGGTAAGATTTCATTCTTTTTGAAGCTGGGTCATATTCCATTATATATATGTACCCCACATCTGCTTTATCCATTCATCAGTGCATGGACTTTGGGATTCTCTCCATAGTTTGGCTACTGTGGACATTGCTGCTATAAACATCATGGTGCATGTACCCCCTTTGAATCTGCATTTTTGTATCCTTTGGGTAAATACCTAGGAGAGCAATTGCTGGATCATATGGTTGTTCAACGTCTAACTTTTTGAGGAACCCCCACACTGTTTCCCAGACTGGCTGCACCACTTTGCATTCCCACCAACAGGATGGGAAGGTTCCCCTTTAAGCAGAACATTATCTGCGAGCAATTTCATAAGAGGAAACAAAAATTCTGTGAGATGCACCCAGGGTCAGGCAAGCAGTTGCACAATTCACCCCAGGGCTCCTGACGCCAAGCCCCTTGAAGCCACCAGCATGCGTCTATCCAAAAGAATTCCCAGACTCTCCTTCTGACTCCACCACTGAAGAAACTACAGAGAAAACAGCTCCTCAAAATATCTAGATGATACATTTAGTAAAACTAGAAAGTCAAGCTCAACTTTTAAACAGTAAAAGTCTGCCTTGAATAATTTTGAATTTTCCCTAGACCCTAATTGTAACTCTTTCGATGAAAAGACTAACCAATGATGAAACATCACCTTTGACAAATGACATCATCCAAGTCTGTATCTGACGACAAAAAGCCACCTAACTCTAGATGCTGGCCACACATCTATATCCTAGGCCCAAGTGAATAACACTGTTAGATTAAGGAACAAATTAGACATTACAACACACACAGTGAATCTCACCTTCCCTTTCAAATAAAAGAGGATTTCCTAGCAAACAGATGTTCAAAATACATTCGTAAGCAATAAATGAACAGAGAAAATGTGATCCCCTGCAATGTTCTACCTGCAGGGAAACTACGTAACTCTTGCACCAAACCCAGAATGCTGACAGCTACTTACGTTTTACTTCATGGCTCAGCTAGAGAAAACAGAAAAGCCCAGGAGGTTTTGGGAAAATGAAAGGTTTTACCTCCAGTCTGACATAGATAGGACATTTCGCCAAACGTACGTGTGCTTTCTCTGAACGCTGACGTCCTGTGACAAGCTGCCTCGCTGACTCAGATGCTGACGTTCAAAACCTCGGGTCTCATGGAGCCAGAGCAGAGAAGTGCTGTCAGCTGGGGAGAAGAAGGCACCTCTAACCTATAGCCCGCACACCTGCTTCGGTTTCTGGGCGAAGGGGCAACATATACTTGTTTTTTACTAGTAATTATCTTCATTCTAAATAGACCAATGACCTTGCCTTTTCTGGAAAGTGGAATTACTCTTCCAAACTCTCAACTCATCTGTTCCAAATACAACCAGAGTGGGGTCTGCTTTACGCCCGCCTCCAGGCCCCCGCCTGGAGGACCTTCCAGCATGATTCTAACAGCCAAATACCACCAACTCCGGGGCACAGGGTACAATGTTGAGGCTGGGGGATGGAGCTGGGGCTTGTTACCACCACACCTGTGCCTGGGGCAGCAGGAACCTGGAGGACCCTCCTGCAGGATCCTGACACCCCATTAGCACCAACCCCAGGGGACACGGGGCATAATGCTGAAGTTGGAGGACGGCTCTGGGGCTTGCTACTGCCACACCTGTGCCTGGGGGAACAGGGAATGCCCTGCTGAACTCGGAGTACTGCTCAAGGTCCATCACCTGCACTGTGTCAGGGAACCAGGGCACAGCCAACTGAAGATGGGGACTGTGTGTGGTCCTTACCTGCACTCTTCCAGGGGAACACGGGAAACCCTGAAATTCTGCAACCCATCCCACAAAAGCTCAGGTGCGCGGGCGCCCTGGAGTTCACGGGTCTGGGGAATACAGCCAGTTGACAGACATCGGGCAGAGGAGACTTTAAAGGGAAAAAGAAAACTCACCCGCGATGAACCCTCTCCACACGCCCTTCCAGAACCCCGCCTCCCACCCGGGGCTCACCCTCCCCCCGGACCCCCACCCCGGCACATATCTCGCACTCACCCAGCCGGGAACTCCGCAGGACAACTCTCTCCCAGCGTCCCTTCTTCTGCCCCAGGTCTGCAACCCTTTGCAACTCTGGGACCAACCACAGAGAGGTAGCTCCACCCCCACGCAGTGATTGGTCGGGGAAGGTGTGCCCCAAGCCCCTTGGATGCCAGGCAACCCTGCGAGTGCAGGGGGTCCAGGAGGCGCCTCCCTGCCCCAACACCCAGCATGGGTGGGGTCGTGTGCCAGGCCCCACACACACACCTGGCCCCTTCCGGGGACCCCTCTAGCCGGAGAAGATCCTCAGAGCCCGGCCCCTTCCCTTTCTGCACCAGCCCTCCCTGCTGGGGTGTGCCTGGTTCCAGGCAAGATCAGCTGCTCTCAGACCCTCCAAGGCTTGGGCTTTAGGAAATGCAATGATTTCATGCATTTCCAAGGCAACTTTAAGACCTAAAAAGTAATGCTCTAATTGGGAAGAGCTTCACCTTCTGGTCTAACCCATGGAGTGGACAGTGCTTCTCAGACCTTCAACGCATCCTTCTAGGATGAGCCCATTTGTGCTGGAATCTATATACACATGCTTGCTTCTGCAGGAAAGCGTCCAGGATGGAGAACAGCCGCCCTTCTGTGCTGTTGCTGTTGTGAACCAGGAACATATATTTTTCACTTAAAAAGAAAGTGTATTGTTATTGTCGACACTAAATGAACTAAATAAACATTTTAGAGAGAAAGGAAAAGAGTTTTATTCAAAACCCAAGTCAGGACAGCTGCCTGGGAGACACAATCTTCAGAAAGAAGGGAGTGCACCGGAGAAGGAACACTTGGGGCAGGGTTATATATTTGTTCTGTTTTGTGTTACATACAGAGTTACACACCACAATGAGGAAGAAGATTCCAGAAAGTGACAGACTTTTTCTTATGTTTTCAGTATGTACATGTCAATATGACTTTAATCTTACGGGAGCCAAAGAGGTTCTTTATTTTTTCTTATCTTTATGTTGGCATTTTTGGTTATTGTTTTCTTCTCGAAGCAGATGTCCAACATGTGCTTGGGGCAGAAATAGGGCCCATGCTTTGAGGTTTTGTCCAGTCATTTTGAACTGGGTAAAATGTTAAAGGATAGCTTCCCTGGGAGCCCAGGATCAGGGCCCACAGATGATATAAGATAAAAATTACTTTTATCATTATACTTACTACTAAATGGAGGAATTTGAGACAAAAGCACCTTTCACAAGAGTACCAAGAAATCAAAATGATGCCCACGGAAGGCTACCTGCTCCATGGTCAGCACAGGTAACAGAAGTGTTCACAGTCTCTGGACTCCTGCCCTTCTCCTGCCCAAATCTCTGAAGCACACAGACCACTTAAAATCAGAATTGTGGAACTGCTAGACGCCTTAGAGATGTCTGGCACCATTGCCTTGGACTGCAGAATAAAACACAGTAGCTTGTTGTCACCAACTAATTTCAACATGAAGTGCCCCCTGGATGCACTAAGTTCTTTCTCTGCAAACGTTGACTAATGTAAGTCACAGTCATACCATATAAACACTACGATGGCTGGGAAGTAATTGTAGGTAAGGGAATATTTTAGCCATGTTTATAAGCATTGGCTCACTTCGTAGAAGAGGCTGAGTGTTTTTAAATACTATTTCAGACCTGTCTTACAGCACACTCTGAACATACCAGAGCCTGAATCGACTAAAAAAGATAGTTGGTTTCAGTAACTTTAATACCAGAAAAATATTATACTGTCTCTATTCCTAAGGATCCTGGAGTATATCACCAGAGGTCCTCCACTGAGATAATTATCTTCATGATCACCGTGGGCAGAGGTGAAAAGGCCAGCTGAATTCATTCCAGTTGGCCACACGACAAGAAAATGCTGATACTTGATAGGTTTCCAGATCGAGAAGCCCAGAGATAAGATGGAAATAATACCCTGTATGGAACAACAAGAGATTTGGAGTCAATTTGGGGATCCCACTTAGGTTTCTGACACTAAAATCCTCTGTGGCTCGTATTGTCTGAGTCCCCATCTAACCATCTAGAAAATGGGCCTAATAATATCTACATCCTAGCTGAGAAGTTTAACAGGGACTATGCTACAAAGAGCCAGTATGGTGTCTCTTAAGAGCAGGTGCTCAGGAAGCCATAATTACTATTGAGTCTATTTCTTTTCCAGAAGAAAGAACACATGTTGAATCCATGTTTCTAATAGATGACTCACCAGATGATTTTCAAACCTGAAGGAAGGTCAAGAAGCTACTCTGTGTCATATTTCTCTGAGAAATCATGTTTTTGCAGTGGTGAGGAAAATACAATAGCACCATCATCACTAGGAGTGGGGAGTTTCCCATTACCATATGGCCATGTTGACGCCCTTAGCTCAGGGCCACCAGAAAGGGCAGCTGGGGGCGGAGGCACAGGCCAAGGCTGCTAAGTGTGGCTGGGGCAGGCAGAGCTCTGAAGCTGAACTCCCGTCTAGATTAGGATAGTGAGGTCTCTTCACAGATAGAGGGCCATTGTCTGTGAGCCCTGACATGGAAAGGTGGAGAATTTCTATTGCGATTCCCTCTCTGACCCTTAGGATATGCAGCAAAGTTCCATTTAATTTTTTAAACATTGAGGGACTTCCTGGTTTTCTTTTCATTATGACTACAGGCTCAATTCCCCTGTGGTCTAAGAATAGAATCTAGTTAATTTCAGGCTCTTAAAATTTGTAGACTTGATTTGTGACCCAGCATACCATCTATTTGGGTAATATTCTGTGACCACTAGAAAAGAATGTATTCTGCACTTATTAGGTAATGTTCCATATATGTCTATTAGGTGACATTTGTTACCAATGTTTTGTCTGCTTTTTCTAGCAGATACTGAGAAAGGTATATTAAAATCCTCAAACAATACTGCTCTATTCAACACTGCATTGGAGAATCTACCCAGAGTTATAAGGCAAGAGAAACAAAAGGTATAAGAATTGAGGGGATAATTGTCACTATACACAGATAATATGATGGTGTACACAGAAAATCCAAAATAGTCTATAAATACACTATTAGAATTAAAAATGGAATTTAGAAATTTGAGATGGACCATAGCTTACTGTTAGACCATTTCTGGAAGATGTGTAGAAAATGTTGATCTTGGGGTGGGACACAGACTGCACTAACCTTTTGAAAAGATTCAGTGGGACTTCATAAAAATGTGACGTTTCTCCTTATCTCATGACCATTAAGAAAATAAAAAGGCAAGCCATAGACTGGGAAGTAAAGATTTGCAACACACACACGGACAAAGACTTGTCAATAAAGAATTCCTATGCATCAACCATAAAAGACAGTCTATTTAAAAATGAATACTTCAAATGTTGGAGAGGATGTGGAGAAAGGGGACCCTCTTACACTGTTGGTGGGAATGCAAGCTGGTGCAGTCACTCTTAAAAACAGTATGGATGCCCCTCAAGACGTTTACAATAGAGCTGTCCCATGAGCCAACAACTGCACTACTAGGTATTCATCTCTAAGATACAAATGTACTGATCCAAAGGGGCACCTGCACCCCAATGTCCACAATAGCCAAACTGTAGAAGGAGCTGAGATGTCCTTCAACAGATGAATGGATAAAGAAGATGTGGTCCATATACACAATGGAATATCACTCAGCCATCAGAAAGGATGAATACCTACCATTTGCATCAACATGGATGGAACTGGAAGGGATTATTCTAAGTGAAATAAGTCAATCAGAGAAAGACAATTATCATATTATTTCACTCATATGTGGAATATAAGGAATAGCGCAGAGGACAATAGGGGTATGGGGGGCACTGAATGGGAAGAAATCAGAGAGGGAGACAAACCATAGAGACTCTTGACTCTGGGAAACAAACTGAGAGTGAGGAAAGGGAGGTGGGGGGAGGGGTAACTGGGTGATGGGCATTGAAGAGGGCACATGATATGACTAACGGTGGGTATTATACTGAAGTAATAAATCACTGAACATTATATCAAAAGCCAGTGATGTACTATACCTCAGCTAAAAATTAAATTATTAAATTAAATTAAATTAAATTAAATTAAATTAAATTAAAATGGATGTTTCTTAAAAGACGGCCAATAAGACAGGAAAGGGTGCTCAACAGCATTATTTTCAGGAACATCCAGGACCTTTCTAAAACAAAAACATACACACAAACCAGTATTCCCTAGATGGATGACATCTTATTTCTGAGGACAACTTGGAGAACAGACGAGCATCCAAGTCCAGTGATGGAATTACTGACACTCAGAGGATGGACAATTGACCTAAGTTAGGGCTCAGGATCTCAAACTACAGTACAATTTCTAGGCATAATTTTGTCCTCTGAAGGCAGACAACTGCCACACCACGTCATATGCCACATAGGTTGCTTACCAACCCCTACCATAAAGGAAGAAGATCAGAAAGAGATAGGATTGATAGGAAATAGCAGAAAACACATGTGGGGATTATCCTGAAACACACTTATCACATAACTAGTGTAAGGAAGTGTAGGGAACTGACATGGACAGAGACTCAAGAGGTACTTTGGAAAATGCTGTCTGACATTGTCACACATTGGTACCAGCTAATGAGGGCTCTGAGCACACCCTAGAATGCCTATACTCACAAGAGTTTGCAACATGGTCTCTGAGGACTGAAACTCTTCAAGACCTCAAAGTTTACCTGATTGACTGCTGGACTAAGAGATTCCCATGTTCTGAGAACAGATACCAACTAATTGGGAGGCTCACCTGGGCTCACTCAGAGGCCCTACAAAAGCCTGGACCATTCACTGAAAATCAATAGAAAGAAAGAAGAAAAGAAAAGAAAAGAAAAGAAAAGAAAAGAAAAGAAAAGAAAAGGAAAGAAGGAAGGAAGGAAGGAAGGAAGGAAGGAAGGAAGGAAGGAAGGAAGGAAGGAAGAAAGAAAGAAAGAAAGAAAGAAAGAAAGAAAGAAAGAAAGAAAAGAAAGAGAAAGAAAGAAAGAAAGAAAGAAAGAAAGAAAGAAAGAAAGAAAGAAAGAAAGAAAGAAAGAAAAGGAAAGGGAGAAAAGAAAGAAAAGAATCAATGATACAAAAACTCCAAAAGGCTATTCTGGAGTGGGAAAAGCAGATCCCAGATGAACAAAGCAGAACCACTCCTGACCTTAAGTCCTACTACAGAAATGATACTTTTCTGAGCAGGACAGACAGACAGACAGTCCTACGCATCCAATGAGGGTCAGCACAACATGCAAAACAAATAGCTAGAAAACTGGTGATTGATGAATCTGTTCAAGAAAACCAGAATGAGGTGTATCTGTTCTCAGACTCATGGCAGTAACAAGTGACACAAAACTGTGGTTGGAAATAGGTCAGAAAAATGACTGCCCAGTAGAAAATAAGAACATAGGAGTTAAGAACATATGGCAGAAATTAGCGCTGGCTGGGGCGCCTGGGTGGCTCGGTCGTTAAGCATCTGCCTTCGGCTCAGGACATGATCCCAGAGTTCTGGGATTGAGCCCCGCATTGGGCTCCCTCCTCCTCTGGGAGCCTGCTTCTTCCTCTCCCACTCCCCCTGCTTGTGTTCCCTCTCTCGCTGGCTGTCTCTTTCTGTCAAATAAATAAAATCTTCTTTAAAAATTAGCCCTGGCTGACATTTCCATCTTCATCATGCATGTTTCTGTACATCAGAAGGATAGCTCTAGGGGCGCCTGGGTGGCACAGTGGTTAAAGCGTCTGCCTTCGGCTCAGGGCGTGATCCTGGCGTTATGGGATCGAGCCACACATCAGGCTCCTCTGCTATGAGCCTGCTTCTTCCTCTCCCACTCCCCCTGCTGGTGTTCCCTCTCTCGCTGGCTGTCTCTATCTCTGTCCAATAAATAAATAAAATCTTTAAAAAAAAAAAAAAAGAAGAAGGATAACTCTAAAGTAACCAAATTAAACACCAGGCAGAGAACCTCATTAGGAAAATGAGTGAGGCCAAAATACCTAAAAACATCATTTAAAAAACCAATGGTTTTTGGCAGAAGAGGAAAACAATTCAAAATGGAACCATCCATGAATAAGAAGGATAATGGAATATGAAACCGAAACACATAGATATGGCAATCAATACGATCATTGCATGGGCACATCACCAAGGAGGTCATGCTGGCATAACAGAGAACATAGAGGAAGCAAAATGTATACTGTTACCAAACGACTCACTGAGAGAGAGAGAATGCCATAATTGCTAAAGTTAAAGCCAAGAGATCTTTAATGAATACCCCACATAAAGTCAAAGCTGACAGACTCTTCCAAAATATACAAATTGAATATAACCAACCGTTGTCTGTATCAAAGAATAAACTATACCCATGTACCATTATAGACACATGGTCAAAAATAGTGTTCTCCTATTCTTGCCAGAAAAAATGCTTTAAACACTATTATCAAAGCATTAGAAATCTGGATTCATTGCTATGGTATCCCAATCATTATCAAATCAGATCATGGCACCCGCTTCACAGGAAAGCAAATACAACAGTAGGCTAAGGAACAAGGGATAATGTGGAACTTCCACTAACTCTACAACCCAACTACCACTGGGTCAATTGAAAGGTCGAGTAGCTTGAGAAATCAAGGAATCAATCCCATTTAAAATTGCACCCAAAGCCATAGGATACCCAGGAATAAACCTAACCAAAGAGGTAAAACATCTATACTCAGAAAAGTATAGATCACTTATGAAAGCAATTGAGGAAGGCACAAAGAAATGGAAAAACAGTCCATGCTCATTGACTGGAGGAAAAAAAATGTTAAAATGTCTTTGCTACCCAAAGCAATCTACACATTCAATGCAATCCCTATCAAAATAACACCAGTATTTTTCGCAGAACTGGAACAAACAACCCTAAAATTTGTATGGAACCAGAAAAGACCCCGAACAGCCAAAGGAATGTTGAAAAAAGAAAGGAAAGCTGGGGGCATCACAATTCCGGACTTCAAGCTCTATTACAAAGCTGTCATCATCAAGACAGCATGGTACTGTCTCAAAAACTGACACATTGATCAATGGAACAGAATAGAGAACCCAGAAATGGACCCTCAAGTCTGTGGTCAACGAATCTTCAACAAAGCGGAAAGAATATCCAGTGGAAAAAAAGATGGTCTCTCCAACAAATGGTGCTGGGAAAACTGGACAGCCACATGCAGAAGAATGGCACTGGAGAACTTTCTTACACTGTCCACAAAGATAAACTCAAAATGGATGAAAGACCTAAATGGGAGACAGGAATCCATCAAAATCCTAGAGGAGAACACAGGCAGCAACTTTTTTGACCTCAGCTGCAGCGACTTCTAGCTAGATATGTCTCCAGAGGCAAAGGAAACAAAGGCAAAAATGAATTATTGGGACTTCATCAAGATAAAAAGCTTTTGTACAGCGAAGGACATAGTCGACAAAACCGACAGACAACCTATAGGACGGGAGATTTTTACAAATTTCTTAACAGATAAAGGGCTACTATCCAAGATCTATAAAGAACTTACCAAATCAACACCCAAAGAACAAATAATCCAGTCAAGAAATGGGCAGAAGACATTAATAGACATTTCCCCAAAGAAGAAATACAAATAGTCAACAGACTCATGGAAAATGTTTCCACATCGGTTGCCATCAGGGAAATACAAATCATAAGATACCACCTCACACCAGTCAGAATGGCTAAAATGAACAAGTCAGGAAATGACAGATGTTGGCGAGGATGTGGGACATCCTCAGGAATGGGACAGACGTAGGAACCCTCCTACACTGTTGGTGGGAATGCAAGCTGGTGAAGCCACTCTGGACAACAGTATGGAGGTTCCTCAAAAAGTTAAAACTAGAGCTACCCTATGACCCAGCAATTGCACTACTAGATATTTACCACCCAAATACAAACGTAGTGATCTGAAGGGGCACCTGCACCCCAATGTTTATAGCAGCAATGTCCGCAATAGCCAAACTATGGAAAGAGCCCAGATGTCCATTGACAGTTGAATGGATAAAGAAGATGTGGTGTATATACATACACTGGAATATTACTCAGTCATCAGAAAGGATGAATACTTACCATTTACAATGCATGGATGGAACTAGAGGGTGTTATGCGAAGCAAAATAAGTCAATCAGAGGAAGATAATTATCATATGATTTCACTCATATGTGGAATTTAAGAAACAAAACAGAGGGGATGCCTGGGTGGCTCAGACAGTTAAGTGTCTGCCTTCACCTCAGGTCATGATCCCAGGATCCTGAGATCAAGTCCCGCATCAAGCTCCTTGCTCAGCGGGGAGTCTGCTTCTCCCTCTGCCTGACATTCCCCCTGCTGTGCTCTCTCTCTCTCTCTTTCTCTCTGACAAATAAATAAATAAAATCTTAAAAGAAAAAAAGAGGGGCGCCTGGGTGGCACAGCGGTTAAGCGTCTGCCTTCGGCTCAGGGCATGATCCCGGTGTTATGGGATCGAGCCCCACATCAGGCTCCTCCGCTGTGAGCCTGCTTCTTCCTCTCCCACTCCCCCTACTTGTGTTCCCTCTCTCACTGGCTGTCTCTATCTCTGTCAAATAAATAAATAAAATCTTTAAAAAAAAAAAAAAGAAACGAAACAGAGGATCATAGAGGAAGGGAGGGAAAAATAAAACAAGATGAAATCAGACAGGGAGACAAACCATAAGAGACTGTGAACCATAGGAAATAAATTGAGGGTTGCTGAAAGGGTGGGGGGGATGGGGTAACTAGGTGATGGGCATTAAGGATGGCATGGGGTGTAATGAGCACTGGGTGTTATATAAGACTGATGAATCACTGAAACTCTACCTCTAAGACTACTAGTATACTATATGTTAATTGAATTTAAATAAAATAAAATACGATTTAACAAAATAAATTGTGTTGGGAAGCTGGATATTCCCATGTCAAAGAACAAAGATGGACTCTTCCATTTCACCTTTTACAGAAATGAACTAAATAATGAATCAAAGACCTCAATGAAAGTCCTAAAACTGTTCGTCTCCCATAAGAAAACATAGGGGAAAAGCTTCATGACACTGGATAGGACAATGATTTCTTACATAGGACACCAAAAACATAGCAACAACAAAAATAAAAGGCAAAGAGGACTACATGAAAGTAAAAAACTGTTGTGAATCACAGGACACAACAGATGAAAAGGAAACCTACAGAATGGGAGAAAGTATTTGCAAATCATATATCTAATGGTGAGTTAATATCCAGAATAAATAAAGAACTCATGGGGTGCTGCATGGCTCAGTCATTAGGCGTCTGCCTTCAGCTCAGGGCATGATCCTGGCATTCTGGGATTGAGCCCCACATCGAGCTCCTCCGCTGGGAGCCAGCTCTTCCTCTCCCACTCCCCCTGTTTGTATTCCCTCTCTCACTGGCTGTCTCTTGCTCTGTCAAATAAATAAATAAAATCTTTAAAAAAAAAAAGAACTCATACAGCACAATAACAAAACAAATGACTTGATTTTAAAATGGGCAAAGGACTTGAATTGACTTCTGCAAAGATGTATGCAAATGACCAACAAGCATATGAAAATACACTCATATGACTAATAATCAGAGGAGATTAAACCAAAACCACAGAGCTATCAGCTCACATTCATTCTGATGGGTACTGAAAAAAAAAAAAAAAAGACAACCAGAAACAGAAAACTCCAAATGTTGGCAAAGATGTGGAGAAAGTGGAACTTTTGTGCACTGCTGGTGTGATTGTAAAATGGTGTACCACTATGGAAAACAGTATCGAAGCATCTCAAAAACTAAAAATTCAGGTACAGTATGATCCAGCAATCCCACCTCTGGGTATATATTCAAAAGAATTAGAAAGCAGGTTCTGGAAGAGATATTTGCACACCCATGTCACAGCAGCACTCTTCACAATAGACAAACGGCCAAATGGTAGAAGCAACTCAAATGTCCACCAATGGATAAATGGATAAACCAAATGTGGTCTATCCATCAATGAAATATCATTGAGTCTTACCAAGGAAGGAAGTCCTGACACCTGCTACAACATGCATGAACCTTGAGGACACGATGCCCCGTGAAATAAACCCTCACAAAAGGACAAATACTGTAGGAATCCACAGCTGGAAGCTCTCCAAAGTAGCCATATTTCCAGAAATAGAAGCTAGACTGGTAGTAACCAGGAGATTCAGGGAAGGGGGAAAAGGGGGAAGCTGTGATTTAATGGGTGCAGACATTCAAAGGCCCATCAGAGAAAGACAAATGCCATATGATCCCACTCATATGTGGAGTTTAAGAAAGAAAATAGATGAACATGTGGGAACAGGGAAAAGAAAAAAAGCAGAGAAGGAAACAAACCATAAGAGAATCTTCATGATAGAGAACAAACTGAGGATCCCTGGAGAGAGGGGGTGGGGGAGGGGCTAGATGGGTGAAGGGGATTAAGGAGGGCACTTACTGTGTAAGCACTGGGTGTTGTATTCAGTGATGAATCACAGAATTGCACCCCAGAAACCAATATTGCACTGTATGTTAACTAAAATTTAAATTAGAAATTTAATGGCAAAATTAATGTTATGATTTTTTACAATTTTTTAAAAGTACATTCTGTAAGATTTCATTTTCTAATAAAGATTTTATTTATTTATTTTAGAGAGAGAGCGCATGGCACGAGAGTGACAAGAGAGTCAGGAGGTGGAAGGAGAATCATGAGCCCACGCTGCACTGAACACAGACCCTATGTGGGGCTCGATCCCACGACCATGAGATGGCATCCAGAGCTGAAATCAAGAGTCAGTGGCTTAACCGACTGAGCCACCATCCATCTCCTTGGGCATTAGTGTTGTTCCGTTCCCTGCTCTCTCCACCACTGCTGTGCTGAACACTCCTGGAAATACAGCCGAAACACTGGGCCAGAGTTCCCGGGGGTGAGTCTGAGGACAAGCATGCTAGGTGATGGGTGCACCTGCGGCCTGGGATGGGTACTGCCCACTGTTCTCCCAGACAGGGGTGCCCGACACCCTTCTCTCCAGGGCAGCTGTCGGGGCCACCATGTCCTCAGGCACCTGAGGGCCACCCGGCCCAGGAATTCACCTTCTCCCACAGAGAACAGATGGTACTTCTTTCTCTCCAGGAATAGGAACCCTGATCCCGGGAAAGGAGAGCTCTCCTGGGACTCGTGGCCCAGCCAGGCAGCCGTGGGCACCATGTATGTGACGGAGCCAGAGAGGCTGGACCTTGGAGGGAATGTGTGCCTTACACCAGCCGTGTGCAGGGCAGGTGGGAGCAGCAGCCCCTGCTTCCTGGGGAGCAGTGATGTGTGCAGATGGAAGGAGGCAGGGGCGGAGCCTTCCCAGCCACACCACAGTCTCTCCCTCCGTACTGAAGCCAGCAGGAAGGGAGCCCCGAGGGCGGAGATGAGACTCCAGGAGGATTCCCATCCAAGGAAAGGGGACCTGCAGCCCCTGGAAGGCATTGAAGCCTCCAGCCCCACCAGCCCGCAGGCCATTTGCACAGGATCACCTCCAGCATTTCCTTAGCACATTGTCCATGTTCGTGTGTGGACAGTGATTGGCCCACTCAGTGCTGGTGCATTTCCAGAGGCAGACTAGAAACCGTCCAGTGCCTGCTAGTGGGACAGAGGACCCCCACCCAAAGAAGCCAAGGATGTCCCTTTTCCTCCAGAGCTGGGGAAGGCAGCCACTGTCCCGGGGCAGGACCTGGTCCAGGTGTGTGTCCTTTCTGAAGTCCCCGCGTTCAGTGGGCATCGTTGTGCCTGAGAAAGGCCCCCTCAGCCTTAGAGTCGGAAGCAGTGAGGGGCTGTCTCTGGCCCTGGCCCAGGATCACAACCCAAAACCATCCTGCCTTTGGGAGGACATGCCCCTCTCCCCTCCCCAGGTTCAGGACGCCCGGGACCCTGCAAGAGCTCTTCATTCGAGGCAGAGTCCTGGAGAGCATGTGTGTCTCGTCAGCCCAGCAAGTGAAAGAACCAACCGCCCCCCCCACAATGCTCAGGTTCTAACCGAAGCAGAATTTCCATGTACTCTTCAAGTCCAGATTTACTGTGTGTAGCAAGGACACCTGCCCCTCCCCACTAGGTAAGTGGGTGCTGGGGAAGGGCTGTCTGGGCATGGGGACAGCCTCCTCCCCTCTTACGTGGCCTTGGGGGACCCCAGGGAAAGTCTTCCTTGCTTTCCTTCCCTCAGAGGGAGGGGCTGGCCTCGTGCTCCCAGGGCTCCCCACTGTGTCCCCACTCCTGAGGAAGAGCCACCCATGGACCTCGTGTCAGGAGTGTGGTCTGCCACTGCTCCTGGGCTCCCAGCCAGGGGCCTGGCGGCTGCGTGGAAGGCCTAGATTGCTTTTGGGGGGAGGGGTGCTCACTGGTGACCCCACTCACCATCCCCCACAGTGGTCTGCAATCCAGGCTCTGTGCCCAGCGTAGGTCAATCACCAGCACCCCACATGTTCCTGCTATGGGAGCAATCATTCAGCATCACCCCATTGCACAGAGGAGGAGAGCGGGCCCCAGAGAGGGGAGGCAAATGGCTCCAGTCACAGGGCTGCTCTGCAGAGAAGCTGGAAGCCCAGCCCTCCCAAGCCCCCACTAGCCCACCCAGAGACTCCCTGAGCCCAGAGTGAGCCCTCCCCTGCCTGCCCAGCCACTCACTGGTCCCTGAGTTTGATGAGGGCCTGTTCTTCTTGGCTCTGAAGGTGTTGCTGGTCGACTAGGAGGGGGAGTCCAGCAGGAGAGACAGGCTGTAGCTACAGGACAGAGAGACACGTCTGAGCTAGCAGGAGCCACACTCTGGTCTCCGTCCCAGAGCCTGCCCGGGAGCTGGAATCTGGGTGCCCTAGGGGCCAGCATGCAACAGTCTCTGCTGACCAGGGAGCCGTGGCCTTCAGGGAGAGTCCACTCTGTCCTCTCCCTGCTCTTGCCCGTCCTCACCTCTCCTCACTGTGGGGCTCTGAGACCCAGAACCAGGCCCCATAGGGCTGCTCGGTATCCAGCTTGTAACGATTTTGCAGCCTCCAGAGCAGCTGGATTTCCTGGGGCTGGAGGGAGGACTGGCGGCAGACAAGGACTGGGCTGGGGAGGATGCAGGGCCTCGTGGGGGGGGCGGGTAGGATGGGGCAGGGGGCAAGTCCTGGGGCCATTGCTCATATCTAAAAAGGGCTGAAATCCCTGAATGCCCACGGGGTCCCTCATTAGAGTAACAACACCCTCACACTCAGGCACCCTGGTGGTGGGCCCCTCCTCCCTGGCCTCCTTCCTGCCCCTCTGACTCTAGCCAGGGCTGCAGCCAGGGGCAGGCTGGACCTCTGTCCCGGGTCCTGCCAGGAAGATGAGGCAGAATGAGAAGAAGAGAAGGGGAAGGGATGGACCGATCTTCTCCCTGCCCTGAGTCAGCCTCCATTGCTGCCACCAGGTCCCCTGGCCCAGCCATGCACTTAGCTAGACCCTGGGAGGGAGTCTGCATTCCAGGCCAGCTGGGTGGGGTGGGGGATATTCAGTGACCTTTGCATCCCCAGATATCCAACCCACCTGGCCTTGCACCCTGAGACTTGCTGCCCAGCGTGGGCATGGTTCTGGGGCTCAGCGGACTCTGGGGCCACAGAGCACTTGGCGGTGGTGAGGGAACATGAGGGACCAGTCAGGTGTGGAGCCATGGGTCTTGTGCACGTCCACAGCAGGACTGGGTCATGATACACATGCTGTGTGCAGGTCCCCTGTGAACACCTAACCCTCTCAGTGGGGAGGCCTGTGTGACTGGTGCACCTGTCCTCCACCTACCCCAGAAGAGCGGCCACATTCAAGCATTTCCATGCCCAACCCTCAGGGACAGTTGGGAACCTGGGGTCCAGAGAGGCAGGGACTGGCCCAGGACAAATGAGGGGTGCAGAGTCCAAGGAGCAGGGCTGCTCTCCAATCCTAGGCCAGCATCAACCTACCCATGAGGTTTGCTTTGGGGATGAGAGCCCCTCAGATCCTTGGGGATAGCTCCCCACCCCGTCCCATGTGGGGACATGACCTTGGGCATCCCAAGGCAGGTAGAGGCATGTGTACCTGTGTGCGCAGACACACACACACACACACACACACACACACACACACACACACACACACACATATACTCTGACTGCCCAGCTGGGGGTCAGAAGGGGAGGACACCCTGGGAGCGAGGTGGGTGACAAAAAGAAGAAAGAGGTCGGAGACAGCTGGGCCATGGGGCAGGGGCATCAGGACTCCTGGCCATACCCCAAATCCACAGCATGGGGAGGGGAGACACGCCAGGCTGATGGTCAGGGGGTCCCCAAGGGGCCCAGGAGGGTTGCCAGGGCACTGGGAGAGGACAGGGTCTGGGGTCCGGTGTCCATCACCTCCCTGGGCACCTGGAAGTAGGAACAGAAACCCCCCACTAGTGTGGAGGGGGCTAAGGCACAAAAGTCCTCAGCTTACTCTTCTATCAATTGGGCTGTAGAGATGGGTGTCTCCAGGATCCCACAGGCTTGTAGAAGAGCCTGCTGGCCTTGGATCTCCGTCCCTGACCCACTGTGCTCCCAGTCCTGGGAAAATGCTTTGTACTCCCTCGAGGTCCTTCTGAGCAGAGGGCAGCCTGGGGGCTTTGGGGGCTGAGGACCTGGGTATGCAGAATGTGGCAGAGCACTGGACCACTGGTCGGGGGACCAAGGTCAGGACCCTCCTTGGTGCAGCCTCAGGGTTCCCATTTGGAAGAGGTTCCAGAGTCAGTGCTCTGGGCATGGTGAGGAGGCCTTAGGAAGGAACTGAGCACCAGGACAGGAAAGGGAAACAGGGACGAGGGAGACTTCTGAGGGTTTCTCACATCGTCCCCGGAGCCCTCAGATCCTGCTCCTGTGAGACACTCAGAGACAGAGACAGAGACTGAACACAGGAGAGAGGAAACCAGGAGAAGTCACAGACTTTCCTCCATCAGCTTGGAAATGACATCCCATCCTTTTGCTCCATTCTCTTCCTTAGAGCGCAGTCACACAGGCCATCCACCCTGGAGGGGAGGGGACTCCCCAGGGATATGTGACCAGGATTCAGGAATGCCCGGGAACCACTGTGGAGACTGCCCCGCACATGGGCACAGACAAGGCCCGGGGACCTGAGCCTCAACTTAATGGGAGCCCCTGGAAGTCTGTGTCACCAGGGGATAAGGTTGGAATCAGTTCATTGCAACCTTCCCACGGAGCCTGGAACAAAGGGGTGGCTTTGCCTGGACCCCAGAGCAGACCCAGCCCCTCTGAGCTGTGTTCCATGCCCCGCCCAGCCCCTGGCTCATCCTTGCATTCCCAGGTGTGTGCCCCAGCCTCCTGTGATAGCAGGTACGGAATGTATGTAGAGGTCCTACCCCTGATGGTGTCCCTAGAAGTAGAAGCCAGAACACCCCACTGTGCAGATGGGGAGCCTGGGGAGGCCCTGAGAGGCACAGGGTCTGTCCAGGGTCACGGCCCTGGTCACGAGCAGGAGCCCGGTCTGAACCCAGCTCTGCGTCCTCACAGCGGGGACACTGGCTGCACCCAGGCCCCCTGGGGGCTGTGGGTGGGCTGTGTGGGTGTCACTGTATGGATGGGCCATGGGGGGGGAGGGTGAGCATAGAGCAGCTGGGGGAGGGGGGCCCTCGGGGGCTCTTGTAGGAGAAGGCAGTCGGGCAAGGGAGCCCCAGGCAGTGCTGACCTCACTTCCCTGACAACGGACCCCAACAGAATTTGGAACTCGGGTAACCAGGCACCCACATTCCAGAGCCAGCCCCCTGCCCAGCTCATTTCGTTGGAGATCCTCGAACGAAGAACATGTTTGCGTGTTGCATCCCCAAGTCCGGAGGCTGCAGGCTGAGGAAAGCACGCCCTGCAAACACTTTCCCTCGCTGGGGATGTCGTGTCAGGGCTCCCCGACGCCTCTGGCCATTTGGCAGGAAGGACCGAAAGGTGACACCATGAGGCCCAGAGCCGGCCAGCCCAGCCCCACACGCTCTGATCCGACTGTGCAGCCCCAGGTCCCCTCCGTGTGTGTGTGTGTGTGTGTGTGTGTGTGTGTAAGAGGGGTCTTGTAGGGTGGGGCCACTCCAAGGTCAATATTCAGTGGGCAGGTCATGTTCACACCCCAGGTCAAGCCTGGCTGGGTGGGACAGGGTGTGCGGGGGCTACGCCCTTCTGCCCAAGGTTTATCCCGAGCCCTGCAGGGATGGGTCACTGCATCCCAGGTGCAGGGCTATGCACGCACAGGTCTGTGTCTTATCTGGGAGCACCAGGGGGCCTGGGCAGGAGGACAGTGAAGACAGCCGGGCAGGGCTGTGATGCCTCTGGGCCGGCTACCGGTCCCTGTCTTTGCAGAAGACCGTGGATGAGACTGAGAGGAAGCTGGTGGACACGCCGTCCTCTCCAGGAGCAGGGACAGGGGATCTCCTGGGAAGGGTTCTGACTCCGCCCAGGCCACTGTCCCCAGTAGTCATTCACTCAGTGAGTGTGATCCAGGAGCCAGAGCCCACGGAGGCCGAGCCCGAGGGTGAGAAGGCTGGGGCTGGGTGTGTGTGGTGTGTGGGGATGGGTCAGTGCTGGCCCCACAGGGAGGAGCCCCCAGAGGCTGGTGTGGGTCCAGGAGCAAGGACCGGGCTCAGAGCACCCAGTGGGTGGACTGCAGTCGGGGACACGTCCTGGTCAGGGTTCCTTCCTGGCTGCAGCTTCTCTGGGAGCCCCTGGGCTGGGTTCTGTCTCTGCAAAGGCCACGAGAGGCAGACACATGGGTGAGCTTTTCTCCTCTCACAGCTGCTCCACCATCTGAGGAACTAGAGCCGGCTCCAAGTTCATGGGCAGCTCCAGAGGGAGGGGTGGTGCCTGCAGCAACTTCAGCAGGAGACCAGGAGCCAGCGGGTGACCTGGCACCTGCCCACGGAGAGCCTGAAGCTGTGCAGGAAGAGCCTGCTGGAGACCCTGCCGACGGAGAGCCTGCCCCTGAGCCCGGCACTGCTCCTGCCCCCACACCTGCCCCTATCTGTGCTCCTTTTCTTGCCCCTGCCCCAAATCCTGCCCCTGCTCCTGCCCCTGCCCTTGTCTGTGCTCCTGATCCTGCAAAGGATGAAACTCCTGCCCCTACCCCTTGCTCTGCCTGTGCTCCTGTTGCTGCCCCAGACCCAGCTACTGTCCCTGTGCCTGCCAGAGCCACTGCCCTTGCCCCTGCCTGTGCTCCTGTTCCTACCCTCCAGCTCTTGCCCCTGCTCCTGCCCCTTCCTCTATCCCTGCCAGAGCAGCTGCCCCTTCCCCTGCCTGTGCTGCCATTACTGCCCCAGAACAAGCTCATGCCCCAACTCTTGCCCCCTCCCCTGCCAGAACTGCTGCCCCTTCCCCTGCCCCTGCCAGAGCCGCTGACCCTTCCCCTGTCTCTGCCTGTGCTCCTGTTCCTGCCCCAGACCCAGCTCTTGCCCCAACTCCTGCCCCTTCCCCTGCCAGAACTGCTGCCCCTTCCCCTGCCCCTGCCAGAGCCGCTGACCCTTTCCCTGCCCCTGTCTGTGCTCTGGTTCCTGCCCTGGACCCAGCTCCTGCCCCAGACCCAGCTCCTGGCCCAGCTCCTGCCCCTTTCCCTGCCCCTGCCTGTGCTCTGGTTCCTGCCCTGGACCCAGCTCCTGCCCCAACTCCTGCCCCTTCCCCTGCCAGAACTGCTACCCCTTCCTCTGCCCCTGCCAGAGCCGCTGACCCTTCCCCTGTCTCTGCCTGTGCTCCTGTTCCTGCCCCAGAACCAGCTCCTGCCCCTACTCCTGCCCCTTCCCCTGCCAGAACTGCTGCCCCTTTCCCTGCCCCTGCCTGTGCTCTGGTTCCTGCCCTGGACCCAGCTCCTGCCCCAGACCCAGCTCCTGGCCCAGCTCCTGCCCCTTCTCCTGCCCCTGCCTGTGCTCTGGTTCCTGCCCTGGACCCAGCTCCTGCCCCAACTCCTGCCCCTTCCCCTGCCAGAACTGCTACCCCTTCCTCTGCCCCTGCCAGAGCCGCCGACCCTTCCTCTGTCCCTGCCTGTGCTCCTGTTCCTGCCCCAGAACCAGCTCCTGCCCCTACTCCTGCCCCTTCCCCTGCCAGAACTGCTGCCCCTTTCCCTGCCCCTGCCTGTGCTCTGGTTCCTGCCCTGGACCCAGCTCCTGCCCCAGAACCAGCTCCTGGCCCAGCTCCTGCCCCTTCCCCTGCCCCTGCCTGTGCTCTGGTTCCTGCCCTGGACCCAGCTCCTGCCCCAGACCCAGCTCCTGGCCCAGCTCCTGCCCCTTCCCCTGCCCCTGCCTGTGCTCTGGTTCCTGCCCTGGACCCAGCTCCTGCCCCAACTCCTGCCCCTTCCCCTGCCAGAACTGCTACCCCTTCCTCTGCCCCTGCCAGAGCCGCTGACCCTTCCCCTGTCCCTGCCTGTGCTCCTGTTCCTGCCCCAGAACCAGCTCCTGCCCCTACTCCTGCCCCTTCCCCTGCCAGAACTGCTGCCCCTTTCCCTGCCCCTGCCTGTGCTCTCGTTCCTGCCCTGGACCCAGCTCCTGCCCCTTCCCCTGCCCCTGCCTGTGCTCTGGTTCCTGCCCTGGACCCAGCTCCTGCCCCAGACCCAGCTCCTGGCCCAGCTCCTGCCCCTGCCCCTGCCTGTGCTCTGGTTCCTGCCCCAGACCCATCTCCTGCCCCAGATCCTGCCCCCTCCCCTCCCAGAACTGCTGCCCCTTCCCCCTGCCCCTGCCTGTGCTCCTGTTCTTGCCCTGGACCCAGCTCCTGCCCTGGATCCTGCACCTGCCACTGCTGCTGACCCTGTCCCTCCCCTTGCTCCTGTCCCTGCTCTTGCACCTGTCCCTGCTCCTGTCCCTGCCCCTATCCCAACCCCTGCCCCTACTCCTGCTTTTGCAGGGCTCCCAGAGCCACATCCAGAGCCCACAGCCCTGCAGGGAGAGCTCCTTGTGCAATTACCCTTAGTTCCTTCACCCGAACCCGACATCCCGCCAGAATGTTTCATCCCCTCCCCCTATGTTCTTTCTCTCTGGTACATATTGACTGTTACTTTATCTTTTCATGTTCTGTATACTGTTTATTATTTGTTTTAAGTAAAATTACTTGTTTTCAATTGAACATGTCATGCACATTGAGTATATTCACAATGTTGTGCCACCCCACCAGAGAACATTGCTGCAGAATATCTCCTTCCCCAAAGGGGTCCCTGAACCAGAAGCCCTCCCTGCCCATTTCTCCCCCAGCCCAGACCCTCAAAACCCCTAAGCTGCTCTCTCTGTTTCTTTACCTGTTCCGGATGTTTCTGTAAGTGGAATCACAATAGGTACCTTCGTGCCTGCCCACCTATTTTCAAAGGGGACTCTTTTTTTCTGTGTTTATCTGACATAGCATTTCCCTTATTCGATACTGAAATCCCCGATGGATTACAGATCAGACATAATCACAGAGACCACTTCAGGACTTATGGGCACAATCTCAGGGCCGAGACCCCTGCTCCTGCTGGGACACCACAGCCTGACCTCAGACAGGAAACAGCTGGCTCTTCCTGTGACCCCCACAGAAACCAGGGAAATGCAGAAAGCTAGTAGACACACCACAATGGGCAAAAGCATTGCTCACAACCCAAGGCCAGAGAAAGGTTTCCCCTGCCTCTGGTCCAAACCACACTCCAAGTCACTGGGTTCCACAGGGACAGAGACCAAACACATGCAAGTCCAAGGGGGAGGATAGGCACGTGGGGAGTATGTGTCAGAGATGCGGGAGCTCCCGGGGAAGGACTCTGGCAAAGGAAACCCTATGGAGGCAGCACTGGTCACGTTCAGATCAGCAGGTTTCTGGTCAGGGAACCAGCAGCCCTGGGGAGAATGTGAGGACACAGAAGTCCCCCGCAGGTCCCCTGGAGAGAAGGGTGACAGGCACCCGTCTGGGAGAACAGTGAGCGGCACCCATCCCAGGCTGCAGGTGCACCCACCACCTAGCATGCTCGTCCTCGGACTCACCCCTGGAAACTCTGGCCCAGTGTTTCAGTTGTATTTTCAGGAGTGTTCATCACAGCGGCGGTGGAGAGAGCAGGCTATGCACCAACGCTAATGCCCAAGGAGATGGATGGGATCCTCGGTCCCAATCCTCATGAAAGGATGCCCTGTAGCTACTGTCACAGCTTCCTCTGGGCACAAGATCTGGGAAGCCCCTCCTGAGACTCCCCTCCTGCCACCCTGCTCCTGGGAACATTCAGAATTGTCTGAGGAGGAGATGGAGAGGATCCAGGATGACAGCAGGTCCGAGGAGAAGGACGGTCAGCACTGGGAGGACAGTTGGACGTGCCCTGAGCCACCATCCAGGGCCCGGGCTATGATGCCCACGGACCTCACCCCAAATAATGGCTCCTGATGTAGGGACCCTACTTCCGTGGTTTCACTCCCTCCCTTCCTACATCATTATTCACTCCGTCATTCATTACCCCCGCCTCTTTCCTGCTCCTCCACCCCTTCCATCCTCCCTCCCTCCCTCTTTCCCTCAGTCCCATCCTCCCTCATATCTTCCTTCATTCAGCAGAGGATCTGGGGTCCCTGCTGTGTACTGAGCACTGGGGCTTCATCAGTGAGCACCCCCCCAACCCATGCAGTCACATCCACTGTGGGTGGTGACAGGGGCCAGTCCTGAGGGTGAGCAAGAGTGATGAGCACCAGGAATCTGCTCCTGAAAACAGAGACCAGTTGCACAAAGAAAAGAATGGAGAGACCCACTCTCAGTATTTCCTCTAGAAAAATCTAGTCTTGAAAAGAAAGTATATCCTAGACTTAACGCAATGTGAGTTCTCATGGCAGGTACGCACTGATTCCTAGAACCAACGAAGAGTAAATCATCCAGTCTTGATGGGGGTTTGTGACAGACCTTTTCTGACCAAATGACAGCACTTAACCAACATCTCCAGGGCCTCCAAGTCTTCCCAAGGCCTCTGTGATCCTCTGACTCTTCCATCGACCTCCTTGGGAAGCTCTGTCCTGTTGTCTTCCTTGTCGCCTGCCTCTTCTGGAACCCTCTGTGGCCTCCCCACCAGGGCCACCCTCACCGGGATTTCCCGTGACCCGTGGCTAGGTGCCCGCATCCTGTGCTGGGCCCCACGAGCCCCGTGCTTTGTGCAAGGCCTTAGTGCTCACTCTGGGTCACTTGGCATCTCCCCTTGCAGCGGGCTGCATCTTCCTGCACTGGGTCTCCTCTGAGCAGTCTGTGAGGCCAGACTGCCCATGTCACAGGCACTGAAGCGTGAGTCTAGAAGGTCCAGATGACCCACTCCCAGTCCCAGCGTGTAGAGAACGGGCCGAGGGTGGTTCCCAAGCAGAGGAGGACTTGGGCCCAGGGGGCCTGAGGGAGGGCATGGCATAGTGAGCCTGAAGAAGGAGAGCGAGCACCGTGGCGGCCTGGTGCTCAGGCCTGCTGGGAGACCAGGTCCCACCTGCACTGGCTCTGTCCCCAGGACTGGACGCCATCAGGGTATCCACACTCCCAGGCTGCAGGCTGGCAGTGACTTGCAGGGGGGAGGCACCGCTGGTGCAGGCGAGAGCCCTCCCCAGGGAGGAGGGGGCAGGTGCTCCCTCAGCAGCAGGTGCACTGGGGAGGGCTGAGGGGGCATCAGCAGACAGCAGTGGCTGCAGCTGGGGTCTCCACACAGGCCCCTGCCTCAGGCCCAGCACGAGATTGGATGGCCTTTATCCCCGAAACACAAAGTCTGGCCCAGGACCCCTCCCTCAAGCCCCCACTCCCAATCCTTTGTACTCAGCTCAAGTGACAAGAAATGGCCAATAGTTCAGGTGGTGTTGGGTGCACAGGGACATTTGTTTTCTGGCCCAGGACCCCTCCCTCAAGCCCCCACTCCCAATCCTTTGTACTCAGCTCAAGTGACAAGAAATGGCCAATAGTTCAGGTGGTGTTGGGTGCACAGGGACATTTGTTTTTCTGGCCCATGCTGTAACACTGCTGGCATTTTAAAGATCTCAAGGCTTGGATTCAAAAACTGTAGGAAGATAGCTTTGTAGCTTTCTGGAAACCTGTCTCTGTGCCTTGCAGCCCTCCCATCCCACCAGCTCTGCTCAGAATCCCTCCAGGCCACAGACCCACAGTCTTGGGTCCTCAGATGGCCCAGACGATGTGATCCAGGCGGGGCAGCAGGACACACTGCGGATTTCAGCAACCCCCCCCCAGAAAGTGAGGGTACCACTGGGCGAGCTGTCTGAAAACAGCCAGGTCAGGGTTCCAGGAAGACACCAGAGGCACAGGAGGAACTGGGGAGCATCTGAAGGTCAGGTGGGGACAGTCAGAGCTTCCAGACCCTATTCCCTAACGCTCCTCATCACTCAGCCTTTCTTCCAGTGAATCTGTTTGGTTTCTGTTTGCCCCAACTGTTACCCGTTGCCCTGGGCAGCAGAGACTCACATATGCCTTTAAACGTTTAGGACATCGAATGCCCTCCAGTAGCCACCTCACTACAGTTGGTGGTAAGCAAGAAGTCACTGAGGTCTCCAAGGGTCTGGACTTGGTGTTTCCCTCTTCTGAGATGGGGACACCTGTGGAAGGTGCAGGTGGCCGGCTGGGGGTGGGGGGCAGGCACCTGACATGGACAGATGGGGTAGGTGAGGCCCGAGGCCCCGGGGGTGTGTGTCCGGCATCTGCACTGAACAGGTCTTCAAAGCTGCAGATTGTCTGGGATCATCTTCAGGCTGAGAAGGAAGATGAGGGGAGCAGAGGGGAGAAGAGGAGGCTCAGCTTAGAGAGGAGAGGGCTGAGCCACTGCTTTGGGGGAAAAGTGGGTCAGGTCCAGGCTCATGGGGACAGACCTTAGGCCACTGTGTTATGTGAAATAAGCCAGTCCCTAAAGGACAGATACTGGAGGACCCCACTCGTGAGGGACGGAGAGCACTCCAATTCACAGAGGTGGAAATAGCTGCTGGGTGCCGGGGCTGGGGAGGGGGAATGGGGGTTAGGGTCTCGTGGGTAGAGGTTCAGTTTGGGATGACAATGAAGTTGTGGCGATGGATGGAGGTGGCAGGTGCAGAGCAGTGAATGTACGTATTGCCACTGAATTGTACCCTGAAACGTGCTTAACGGGATCAGTCATATGTCCACTACACCACAATAGGAAAGTAGTGAGTCAGGAGGACGGGGCCATCGCGAGTCCCAGGAGGGCCCTGGAGCAGGGACCCTGTATCTTGGTTCTCGCTCTCACGCTCTGCCCCTTGTTGGTGACCGAGCTCACAGTAGGCACTCAGTGAATGCTTGCTAACACATAGTGCAGAGAGAGTCCACAAGTGCAAACCCTCCAGTGGGCACTGAGGGATCCCAACAGGACGCGCATCCAGACGGAGTCAGTGCCCACATCTCACAAACACCAGCACAGAGATAGCCATTTAAAACCAAGGCAGGAACCAGAAATAACCCAGAGGGCTCCATGCTCCTGGAGGCCGTGCTAGCGGTCACAGCCTCTGGCGGTCAGAGAGGTGGCTCGGCACACCCCTGACCCTGAAGGCCCATGGCTGCTGCGAGGTGCAGGGACTGGGAGGAAGACCCAGCCAGGGCCCGTTCTGGCTCCAGGGCTGCTGCAGGGCCATTCCCAGCCCACCAGGCAGTGTCTGTTTAGAACCAGGGAGAAAACCTTTTCCCTCAATTGTTCTTTTTAAAGATGGTTGCTCAGCATTGACACAGAAAAACATTCGATGTAAAACTGGAGCCGTTCGCAGCTGCAAATGACCCAGAAATCATCGAAATGCACTGACCACAAGGAAAGGAACTTGTGCCCCAGGCAGGCCTCCTGTGCATGGGGGCAGCTAGGGGCCCTGGACATGCCCGAGCGGGCAGTGCTGGACTCCACAGTTAAGAGGACAGAAGAAGGAATCTGCTCTTATGGCTCCGCTCAGAGAGGCCACCCTGACGGAGACAGGGCAAGCCCCTCATGCGTTCTGGATGTCCTGGTGATTCTTGGGCACTGCCCGAATCTCAGCATCTTCATGACCCGAGTTGGGGGAGGGCAGCCCAGCAGCCTCAGGTCCCACGTGGCCTCTGGGGCTTGGTGGGCTTGCGGTTCAGGTGGCTCTTGTCAGGCCACATGGCCTCCATCCCATTGGCCAGGTCGACCCCCATTGCCTCGTGACAGGCCAATGTCAATCAGTGAACCTCCACCACTGACCCCCCAACAAAGGCCCCCATATAGTAAAAGTTGCCCTGGTGCCTGGGGATGTGGGCCTGGGACTGTGGCCGGCGCGCGTTGCTGAAGTTCTCATTGGCCACCCAGTAGAAACTGGGGTACAAGGTGACAAAGGGGGGGGGACAGGATCTCCATACCCACGTGGTCATGGAACTTCATGTCCACATCCGCGCACACCAGGTCGTCCACCTCACAGAGGAAGCGCTGCTCACAGAAGCGGCTGATCATCGCCATGTGCTGCATGGACACATCCTGCCAGAGCGGGGCGCTGCAGACCCCGAGGACCACCACCCTCCGGCCTTCCCAGAGAGGCACACAGGCCCGGCAGCTGGTGGTTGGTGAAGACGTACTAGGTGACCCTGTGTCCGCCATAAGGCACCACGGACCTTGAGGACCACCACCCACTGGCCCTCACGGAGGGGCACACGGGTACGGCAGCTGGCTGATCGCTGAAGACGTACTAGGTGACACTGTGTCCACCATAAGGACCACCGCCCTCCGGCCCTCACAGAGGGGCACACGGGGCACAGCAGCCAGCTGGTCAGTGAAGACATAGTAGGTGACCCTGTGTCCCACCATGAAGTGCTTCTTTGCCGTCTGCAGGACAAGCTCCAGGAAGACCACATAGCTACGGGGACAGGGGACAGGGTGAGAGGAGGGTCACTGCCAGAGGCTGGCAGCAGGACCCCGAAGCTGAGGGCCATAGACCTGTGTACTTTCTTCAAGGGGACAGGCCCTGGGCTGCTTTAAGCAATAGCCACTCTCCTGGCCTCTCCTGAGTGAGTCTGCCCATGCGGACTCCCTACCTTCTGCTCCCAGAGATGGGGGCCGTCAGCACCCCATCTTACAAAGGGGTGCCTAAGGCTTAAGAGGTTGGAAGCCCATGCAGCCCCACATGGGCTCTAGCATGCTGGAGCCAGGAACACTCCCCCTGTGCTGAGCTCCCGGGCAAACCCCCAGTTCTGTCCCCGCCTGTCAGGAGAGGAGCACCTTGGGGCACAGCCCTTGTTTCTATGCCCTACAGTCTGGGTAGAACCAGCAGGGCCGGCCACCGGCCCCATTTTGTTTTGCGTGGGATGTCACCGGCCCCCACAGAGCTGTCTCCACCTCCTGTAGGGTCCTCCCTTGAAGGCTACTGGGCATCCTGCTGACAAGGTCCTCAGTACCCCTGGTATTCCTAGGAGGGGTCACCCTCGAACTTCCCCAGGTCAGGAATCAGGTCCAGCCCATGGTCAGGGAAGGGGAAAGAGGACCTCTGGAAGAAGAAGGAGCTCGCTTAGGCCCCAGCCTTGAAGCCAAGGGTGTAAGCTCCCAGGTCCAGGTCTACATCTCCCCAGACAAGAAGTTGGGAGTCTTGTCCAACCGCCTCACATGACTGGTCCCCCTTTGAGGGGACTACCTGCTCCCCACCATAGGGAGAGCAGCTCCCCCATCATCAGGCAAGTGTGGTGAGCCCCTCTGAGACTGATTTTTTATGCAGACACTAAGGCTACGTCCTTACACCTGCCCCATCACGGGCAGGTTAGCAAATTGCTCACATCGGGAAGGCAGGCACTACATTTAAATAGCAGACAGGCACGCTCAACCAGCAGACATGAGTCAGGTTATCAGGGGGCAATTCGGGGCCCAGCCAACAGGGAAACAAGCCAAACATGAAGCAGGGGGAGAGAAGAGTGCTCGTGGCAGAGGGCACAGTGAATGCAAAGTCTTGGACTCAGGCCTGAGGCACATGTGGGACAATCATACCCCTGGGTGGCCCACAGAGGGGCAGGCTGTGATGGGAGAGGTGAGGCTGGAAAGGATGGGCAGGAGGGGAGCAGACCACAGAGAGGCCCAAATGTTATGTGTCGAAAAGATCACTCTGGTTACTGGAGGAGAATGGGCTCTGTGCAGAAGAGGACAGGGAGACCCCTAACCCTAACCCAACCATAACCCTAACAACCCGTAACACCAATCCTAACCACTAATACCAACCCCAATGAAATCATCACAAAATCAGCAAATACATCCCTACACCCGTCTTAAGATAGATGTAAGAAGCCTGATCAGAAAAATTGCAAAACCAAGAGCTCTTAAATATATTGTACATCATAAGTGTCTCTTCACAAACATCTCAAAGATTGTTCAATATAGTGAAACCAAGCAATGTTATACTCCACAATAAATTTTTAAATAAAAACATGTGGTCATATTAATTGATGCAGAAAAGGTTCTAACCAAAATCCAAAGTCTGTTGCTGATATAAACACTCATGAAAACAGGAATAAGGGGTAATTTTTTTTTCAATAAATCTATAGCAAACACCATGCTCAAGTCTGAAGATTGACAGCTCTACTCCGAAATCAGGAACAAGGACAGGATGCTGGCTTTCACAGAAGGGTAGATACTGTGTGATTCCACCTGTATGAGGTATCTAGAGACAGAAAGTTGAACGTGGCTGCAGGGCTGAGAGGAAAGGGGAATGGGGAGTTAGTGTTTCATACATACAGTCTCCCTCAGGGAGAAAGAAAAAGTTCTAGAGAATGATGTACAACCATGTGAACTCACCTAAGGCCAGAGAACTGTGACCCTGAAATGTTTTAAGTGGTAAATGTTACTATGTTTAGTCACAGTGAAAAAATTAAGGACTGATGCATGTCACCACATGGACGGACACTGAAAACAGCCCAAGCGACATAAGCCTCCAGAAAGGCCACCCAGATTGGAGCCATCTGTGCTCCTTAAATCCATCAGGGTTGTGCAAATACGGGAAAGTCTCGGGAGCAGTTGCAGAAGAAGAAAACTGGATCCGAATGGAGCAGGACATTTCAGACAGCAGGGCAGGTGGCAACAGTTCAAGTGGACCTGTGGTCTGGATTATAATAGGGAAACTGCGATGATTTCCTCGTTCAGGGCTATGTGGTGGTTCCGCAGGATGGTGTCCCTGTTCGGGGTAAAACGCACTGAAGTATCCCGTGTGAAGTGGCAAATGTGGTAAAGAAACGACAGCTGGGGAGTCCGAGTGTGGAGATAAAGCATATTTGTGCTGCTGTGACAGGTTCACTGCACCTTGAAATCACCGCAGAGTCAAGTACTCTTACAAACAACCAGGTCAGCACCAGGTCACAGGAGCAGAGCCCACATCAAGCTTCCTGATGGAGGCCAAGTCCTCCCAGACCCGGTTCGCCCACTGCGGAGAGACCACTCACCAGTGTAGGAAGCCACAGGTTAGCAAGAGACTCATGCGAGGATGACATCGGGGGCCCCTGTGTCTCGGGTGCAAGAGAAGCAGCGGGATCTGGAATTCGAATTTTCCACAACGCTCCACCAAAAACTGGTTAGAACTGTGAAAATGCGTGAAGGGAAGGCTCAGTCAAGTGGACTAGGGTCGCCAGAAGGGTCACTGGGCGGGGGAGCCAACCGCTCAGTGTCAATTACACGAACAACTGTCAATTACAGACCCCACATTGAAGCTCCACAGCAGAGACTCATGAGTCACAGGCCCCAAAGGGGAAGACGCGGGTTTTACCTCCTCCAAGAAGTCACCACGCCTGCAGCACAGTGGGTGAGAACCTAACATCACCCCGAACCTCGCTTTTCTCCAGAACAACCCACCGAACTTCCTCCTCCTCCTCCATGAAGTACTGAACAGGGAACAGCCCTGCTCTCGGACAGCCCTGTCCTCGGACACCCGTTAGACACCAACGACAGACGTCGAGTGAGATGGACAACCCCGCTCTCCGACACCCATGAGACACCAACAACAGACGTCGAGGGAGACGGTCAGCCCTGTCCTCGGACACCCGTGAGACACCGACGACAGACGTCGAGGGAGACGGTCAGCCCTGTCCTCGGACACCCGTGAGACACCGACGACAGACGTCGAGGGAGACGGTCAGCCCTGTCCTCGGACACCCGTGAGACACCGACGACAGACGTCGAGGGAGACGGTCAGCGCTGTCCTCGGACACCCGTGAGACACCGACGACAGACGTCGAGGGAGACGGTCAGCCCTGTCCTCGGACACCCGTGAGACATCGACGACAGACGTCGAGGGAGACGGTCAGCCCTGTCCTCGGACACCCGTGAGACACCGACGACAGACGTCGAGGGAGACGGTCAGCGCTGTCCTCGGACACCCGTGAGACACCGACGACAGACGTCGAGGGAGACGGACAGCCCTGTCCTCGGACACCTGTGAGACACCGACGACAGACGTCGAGGGAGACGGTCAGCCCTGTCCTCGGACACCCGTGAGACACCGACGACAGACGTCGAGGGAGACGGTCAGCCCTGTCCTCGGACACCCGTGAGACACCGACGACAGACGTCAAGGGAGATGGACAGCCCTGCTCTCGGACACCCGTGAGACACCGATGACAGACGTCGAGGGAGACGGACAACCCTGTCTTCGGACACCCCTGAGACACCGACGACAGACATGGAGGGAGACGGACAGCCTATCTTCGGACACCCATGAGACACCAACGACAGACGTCGAGGGAGATGGACAGCCCTGTCACGGACACCCGTGAGACACCGACGACAGATGGACACCCCTGAGACACCGACGACAGACGTTGAAGGAGAAAGACAGCCCTGCCTTCCGACACCCGGGAGACACCGATGACGGACGTCGAGGGAGGTGGACAGCCCTGTCCTCGGACACCCAGAGACACCGATGACAGACGGACACCCGGGAGACACGACAGACGTCGAGGGAGACACTCGGAGACCGGAAGACACTGCGCTCGGGAAGAACCGACGCCGTGAGAACACCTGCTCTCCCCACAGCCGTCTGTCTGCAGAGCGCGCGCCGTCGCTACCGAACCTCCAGACACCGAACCGACAGCCCGGACCGGGTGTGGACGCGGGGAGGACCCTGCGGGGCCGAGGCCGGTGGAGCAGGAGCACCAGGCGGCCAGAGGCTCCCTAACTGCAGACTGCCTGCGGAGCCCCCAGAACCGGATCCGTGTGCGCGTAAACACGGACCCGCGGACCAGCCCAGCGGATCCGGGCCCAGGGAGGGGAGACCCCACAGCCCCGCGCGCAGCCCCGCCAGCGACCCCACGGCACCGCACACAAACCACGGAAACCCCACCGTCTACACAGCGCGCCCTTCCTCCGCGGGGTCCTGTGAGCACGGAGCCCTTCGGCAGTCCCGGCTCAGGCGGCTTCTCCTCACCTTCTCCTCCCGCGGTGGGTGCTGAGGAGACCCGGGTTCTGTGGGTGTGGACACCGCTCCATGTCCTCCACTGCGGGTCCTTTCGGTGTGGACGCGGAAACACGTCCTCCACTGCAGGTCCTGTCCGCGTGGACGCGGCCCCATGTCCTCCCGAAGTCTCCACAGCGGATCCTGAGGAGGCCAAGCTCCTGTCGGTGTGGACGCGCACCCACGTCCTCCACTGCGGGTCCTTTCGGTGTGGACACGGAAATACGTCCTCCCGAAGTCTCCATAGCGGATCCTGAGGAGGCCGGGCTCCTGTCAATGTGGACACAGACCCACATCCTCCACAGCAGGTCGTGGGGAGGCCGGGCTCCTGACCGTGGGTGAGGCCCCACGTCCTCCCAGGGCCTGGGCGTCACCACAGACGGTCCTGAGGACTTGGAACGCCCCTCAGCTCCCGGAAAGCGCATGCCCAGCGGGAGTCACGGAGCGGGACTCGGGTGCCCCCTGCGGGCGGTGGGGGCGGTGCAGGGTGGGGTGCGCTCAGTTCAGTGGAGGCACCTGTCCCTTCTGGAGTCCAGCTGAATCCATTATATTTTGAAAATTCAAACTGAAATGGAGTCCAATTACCCCTGACATCTCCAGAAATAGAAACAATTAATTAGAAACCATACAGAATTAAGTGAAATGCAGGCACAAGCATTACAACTTACACCAAAATTCATTCAACATTGTAGATAAATTTAAAATGTAAAACTGTCAAAAAGAAAACATAAAAGAATATCTACATGACCTTGGGTTTGGTGATGAGTTTTAACACAACACCAAATGCCAATCCACAAAAGAAAAAAAAACTGATAACATGAACTTCCTAAAATTAGAACTTCTGCTCTGTGAAAGACCTTGCTCAGAAACTAAAAGACAAGCCACAAACTGGGAGAAAATATTTGCAAAATATATATCCGGTAAAAGATCTGTATTCAAAATATACAAAAAACTATCAGAACTGAACAGTAAGGAAACAAACATCCGAACTGATAATGGGTAAGGGTCTGAAAATGCCTGGACAAAGAAGATATGCAGACACAGAATAAGCATACAAAAATATGCTCAACGTCATCATTAGGAAAGAACAAGTGTAAACGACAGTGAGACAGCACTGCACACCTATTCCAAATGCTGAACTCCAGAAACAAAAATACCAACTGCTGGAAGGCGAGGAATGGCAGCAACTGTCCCTTCAGAAGACAGTTTGGCCATTTTCTCCAAACCTAAATAAGTCTCACGTTAAGGTCCAACAAGTGTACTTCTAGTATTTAGACCACTGCTGTGAAAAGCTATTTCCAAACAAAAACATGCAGTTATGCACAGCAGCTCTATTCATGGTGGTTACAAACTTAACGAAGCCAGGATGTCCTTCCGGTAATGAATCCATAAGCACACTGAGTGCATCCGTGTGAAGGAAGCAGAATATGCCAGGCAACATGTGCCTCTTTGGCACAAGGGTTATTTGGGTGGATTAATTTTAAGAAACAGCACACATGGGAGAATCTCTGACAACTGGGTAGAAGTTGCTGTTTGGTGAGTGAAAGGTACGCTGATAAAGGAAAGCTCCATTGGTAGGCCTGTCTCCCTCTGTATCAGGAACAGAATGACTAAATCTCAAGAAACTCTTACTGAAAGAAAAAGCACAGACTTAAATCTGTGTAACAACCATTCCCTCACTTACTGTGCTCACCTGATAACATCCCTTAACTGGCCTTCCCACCACCTAAAATCTTTTGGTCTTTAGTTGAAGATGGCATTTAGAGTGAGGGCTGGGTCACTTCAAGGGGTTACTCTGTTTTCCTGGGTATCTCCCATGAATACAGGACATTTGAATGATATTAAACTTTGACTTGTTTTTCTCCTGTTAATCTATTCAGCAATAAAAATAAATGAACCATCACCCCCACACAATGACATGGATGAACTTTACACGTATTTTTCTAAGTCAAAGAATCCAGTCTGAAAAAGTTACACACTGAGTGACCCCATTTGTAGGAGATTCTGGAAAAGGCAAAACTAGAGGTGATAAAATGATCAAGGGGTGAATTCCATCATATTTTAATGATTTGTACCTGCCATTATTCATTTGTCAAAACCCAAACATTTTGGGGCACCTGGCTGGCGCAGTCGGTGGAGCATGCAACTATTGATCTTGGGGTTGTGAGTTCGAGCCCCATTTGGGTGTGGAGATTACTTAAAAATAAAATCTTTAAAAAACACAAACAAACATGTTTACATCCCCAAGAGTAAATCAAAAGCTACTGAAATAAAGTTACTTAGGATGTGGGAGTGTCGCAGGGTGGTGTAGGGACCAAGGGCAGGCTGCCCCAAATCTGCCACTTTGACATATATATTTTAAATAAAAGTTACTTAAGAGACAGCCTATGTAAGAGGGATGCTCAAACCCTCCTCTGTCCCCCGAAGCAGGAAATCTATCTGCACATGAAGATCTCCCTGTACCAGGAGGTGAAAAGACTTCCTAATCACCAGAAATGGGAAGTTTAGAGCCCAGAAGGCTGCATAAACAACCCTTGTTACTTTTGACTAACTTACTACCCCAGCCTGAATTCTGTTTAGAATTCCTTACTAATTGAAGCTCCCAAGGTTGTTTTCCTTCTTCTGTGAATTTCTCACAGATTTATTTTCTCTTTGTCCACAAAGTATAAAACCTGCCTGCCTTGGTCATTTAATCATGTGTACATGATTAAACTTTGTGGGTTTTTCCCTCCTGTTAATCTGTTTCATGTCAATGTATAATTCCCAATCCAACTGAAAGAACCTTGAAATGAGCAAAATTTTCTTCTGCCCCTTCAGTGGGATACAGAAAATGACAAAGAATCTAACTGTACTGGAAATGTATGAAAAAACACCCACTGCAGGTTGTATGGCAGAAGATGCTGACCTAAGTAAACTTTGGAAACAAGTGGAATCTGTAGACTAAAGGAAAAAGTTCTTTCCCATCAGGGTGGTAGCTAACAGATCTGAAAACTCCCCATCTGTAATCTGGAATGGCGCAGTGAATTAAATACATAGCAGGTGGTGAGAGCCAGTTTGTCACTGTTGGAGTAGAAAGCTACAGATCAGCCAAGGAAGAATATCACAATACAACCAGGTTGGAGACATCAGCATGAACTCCTCTTCGGCTCAGTACAGATACAGACAGTACCACATGGACATCTTTAATTAGGTGTGTTTACATTGGTTGGAACACATGCATGTATTGCCTTCCATTGTCTGCTGAGCACATTCAGTTCCCACAGGCAAGACTTTAATACCATTCTCTAATAAAAGGAGCCAGAGCTCTTCTAAGATATTGCTAATAGTAGGACTGAGACTGTAAATATAGGAGCCAGGATAATCTTGAAGTATCAGAAAGTAAAGAAGTACCACAGAAAACCCCACAAAGATGGAATGATGTCCACAGAAAACAGGAGACAATGGAAAACACTGGTAAAAAATAAATGATTTGTTAAAAAGAAACCACAGGCCCCAAATGGAGTCACTTAACATTAAGAGACCCGGGTCAGCAAACGAGGTCTTACCGCCTAACCCAACTGCAGTTTCACACACCCCCACCTCCAAGTAAACTTTAACCAGTCAACCAGGAATATGTACTGAATGGCCCCTTCTGTTCCCCTTAGGAGGGCAACCCTGCCTTAAACAATGCATTGTTTGCTAACGATTTCCTTTTTTCAATTCCCTGTCTGCTTTTAAAAGCCTTTCCTTCCGTGCAGCTCAAAGGAGGTCCTTTCTATTTGCTAGATGGGATGCTGCCCAATTCATGAATTGTTCAGTAAGGCAATGTGATCTTTTAAATTGCTCAGTTGTATTTTTTATTAACAGATTACACAGGTTTTTACAATTGGGGTTGAATAGACCTCTTCTAACAGAATTCCAAATAATAAATATAGACAGACCCTCAGCTACCCATCAAGGAGGTGCAGCTGACTCCCCTCTCCTAAAGTGTGTGGGCTCCGCACAGTGTCTTCCTACTCACGAGGACACACCATAGGCACCTGGGAAAGTAACTTCATGGTGGGGAAGCCCGACCAACACAGCCTCAGGTGACCAAGGTTAACACAGACAGTGACAAGTGTTCCTTGCTGTACAGTGATGACAGAGCACTTTACCTCTGTGATCCGCTTCCCTGAAAACCACAGCCCCCGTCTAACCATGAGAAAAACAAGTAAATCCCGTCTATGTACAGGTCTATGTACAAAATGCCTGACCTGTCCTTCTCAACACCATCCAGGTCATCAAAACAAGACAAGTCACAGCCAAGCAGAGCCTAAAGAGACATGATGACCACATGTCACGGGGTGCCCTCACGGGATCCTGGAACCAGAAAAGGTAGAACAGAGGGAACCTGGATAAGTATGGACTTCAGTAAATAATAACGTATCAACATTTGTTCATTAATTGTGACAATTTATGACAAATTTAAAGGTTAAATAAGAGAAACCTCTTACATCAGACTGAAAACCTAGAGGAAATGGGTGATTTCCTAATAAAAATGCACATTAACAAAATAGACCCTAAATAGACCCTAAAATAAGGAAAAAACAAGCAGACCAATTAGCCATCCAGGGCCTCTTCCTCCTGCTGATTCTCGTGCTGAGGTGGATAGAGGGATGAGTGAAATAGATGAAGCGGATTAAGAGGACACTTTTCTTGATGACCACTGAGTAATATATAGAATTACTGAATCACTCTATTGGACACCTGAAACGAATGTAACACTGTATGTTAGCTCTACTAGAATTTAAATAAATTTTTTAAAAAAATTTTTCTTTCAGGAACCTCTTTGAAAAAGCTTTTCCTGTGCAATGTGCATAAGCCCTACTTGGGAGGATTCACTCTACAATAATTATTCACTCTATGCCTCGAATTCAGATTTCACTGAGTTCTTGCACTCTACCTGTGGATCCCAGCCCACGGGAGCCATGGTCCTTTTCTGTCCAGGCTCAGCACCTATGCATTCAACATTGGAAGTAGAGACACATGTCACTTCACAGTCCAGGAAGCTATTATTGTTTCTGTTTTAGTGTGAGATAGTCACAGACTGTGGGACAGGTTTCAGAGCAGGTTTATTATGGATCCTGGATCTCTACTTCAATGGTCATTACCTGGATCCATTTGGCTAATAGGTTCCCTGTGGATGGTCTTGATTCCAAGCACATACACAGAAGATGCAAAGGTGGGTGGGCTTGGATGGGACAGGAAGAAGACCAATAACAGACGAGTGTACGACCCCTCCCCTGATCCAGGAACTGCTACGGGAGAGGGTACAGGAGGAAGAATCCATGTGAAACTCCAAGGTCACCAGGTGAACACAGGAGGCACAGGTCAAGGGATCTGGAGATGCAGGGCTTGGAGGCTGCTCTGAGCTACCTCTGGGAGGGAGGGAGGAAGTGAGGGAGGGAGGGAAGGAATGAGAAGGAGACACTGCCTGCCCCTGGCCCATTCCAGCTGCCCACCGCTCTGGCACACATCAGTCTACACAGCTGACACAGCCTATGCTCAGGGTTGACTGGCTCAGGTCCCTCAATCCTCAGTGGGACAGCTGGCCCCAGGGCTCAGAGACATGCTGAGGGAGATGAGAGGGAAAGCTGCCCCACCCAGATCATCCCCTCCTTGAGCAGACAGCCCTTCAGAACTGCTAAAAAAAAAACCCACTAACAGGTTTGAAAGACATGCCATGGATGAACCAAGGCATAGAGATATGTAAAATAACATTCACTTTTAAGTTCAGAGCTGTCATCTCAGGAAGTGGGGAGAGCTTCCCTGAGGAAGACTGAGGGGAGGGCAGGCCATGCTGAAAAGGGAGACGTGGATCTCCTGATTGGGGACCTGCAGCCCCCTTCCAGGGCAGGGCATCGTCCTCACCTCATGGGGGATCCATGGAAGTGTTCCATCAGGGGACTGACAGGGCCAGAGGTGGGTCTCGAGAAGGCTACCCTGGCATCAGACTGCACAGGGCACCAGGGACGAGGGCCCGATGGAGGACGGGCAATATCCCAGAGGCCATGGGGCAAGAGCAGAGGCACATGACCTTGAAGATGATGATGAAAAGCAGGAGGTGGCAGCATGGAGCCGGCCCGAAAGTGCCATGGGAACAGTGCCCACAGCTACACTGACAGTGCCTTCTGAGCCAGGTGTGGCTGACTTCAGTGGGCTCCAGACCAGTCCTGACCACAACCTTAGGAAGTGTGCACCACCCCGGCCTCCTATCCCCTTGCAGCTGCTAGGAATCATGGTCACAGACCCTGGTCAGCTTTCGTGGAAACCAAGCAGTGACTCCCCTGCACGCTGCCCCTCTGGTGGCGGTCCAGTGCGACCCTCGTGCCTGGCCAGAGACTGATGTCTACCTGTCTCCACACAACTCCGCAGACAGGAGGGTGTCCCTGAATTCCACAGCACCTGATGAGACAGATCCACAGACCCCAACACCCAGTGGGTCACTCGGGACCTCACCTATGGTCATGAAGCTCACCATGCCCTATTTCTGTCACTTCCCACAGAAAGCCTGGTTCTGACCCCCACAATACCATCCATCCTGGTTGCTGATGTGTGGTCATGCCACGAACCCACATGGCACCTTTCTTTTAGAGAAGGCTACCCCTGCACCTCGTAGAAAATATTTCTAATGAAGTAAAGTCCATCAGGACTACGGTGTGAACAGTGACACACAGTCTGCATGGTAGTAGTCAGTAATTCTAACAAGGGCTGACCCCCCCTCCCATCTCACAAAACCTTCCTCTGTCCCCACGAAACTCATGGTCTGCCCTCAGAAAAACCCCCAGGAAACAAAGTTTAATCTGAATGCTCCCTTCACCTTCTGGTTCAAATCTTGTCCAACCACAATGATACGAAACTAGAAATCAGTCTCAAGAAAAAAATGGGACATGATGGGTAGTAAGGAGGGCACGTACTGCATGGTGCACTGGGTGTTATACGCAACTAATGAATCGTCGAACTTTACATCAAAAACCAGGGATTTACTGTATGGTGACTAACATAATATAATAAAGAAACATTTAAAAAAAAGAAGAAGAAGAAAATGGGACAGTTGAAAGTATGTGGAGATTGGGGCACCTGGGTGGCTCAGTCATTAAGCATCTGCCTTCAGCTCAGGTCGTGATCCCAGGGTCCTGGGATCGAGCTCTGCATCAGGCTCCTTGCTCAGTGGGGACCCTGCTTCTCCCTCTCCCACCCCCCTGCTTGCGTTCCCTCTCTCGCTGTCTCACTCTCTGTCAAATAAATAAATAAAATCTTTAAAAAAATATGTGGACATTTAACAACATGCTACTGAACAACCAACAGTCAAAGAAGAAATCAAAAGAAATTTTAGAAGTACCTTGACACAAACAAAAAAGAGAACCTACAAAAACTTATGGGATGCAGCAAAAGTAGCTCTAAGGGGGACGTTCATAGAAATTCAGGTCTTCGTCAATCCATGAGAATGCTCTCCAATAAACAACCTGATTTTATGTAGTAAAGAAGTAGAAAAAAAAAAACAACAACAAGCAAAGCCCCAAATTAGTAGAAATAAGGAAATAACAAAAAGGAATGCGTAAATAAATCCAATGGAGACTAAAAAGACAAAAAAATCAATGAAAATAAGAGCTGCCTTTTTTGGAAAGATAAACAAAACTGACAAACTTACCTAGACTCACCAAGAAAGACAGAGGACTCGAATACAATCACGAAAGAAAGATAATGGATTCCTGTCTCACATCAAAATCAAAAGAACACAAGCAGCAAACTCTTCGACCTTGGACACAACAACTTCTTGCAAGACACGTCTCTAAAGGCAAAGGAAATAAAAGCAAAAATGAACTATGGGGACTTCATCAAGACGAAAATCTTCTCAACAGCAAAGCAAACAATCAACAAAACTAAAAGGCAACCTACAGAATCGCAGAAGATATTGGCAAATGATATCACAGATAAAGGGCTGGTATCCAAGATCTATACAGAACTTCTCAAACTCGACACCCAAGAAATGGGCAGAAGACACAAAGAGATACTTCACATGAAAAATTGCTCCACATCACTTGCCATCAGGGAAATACAAATCAAAATTACAATGAGATACCACCTTACACCACTTAGAATGGTTAAAATTAACAAGGCAGGAAATAAAAAATATTGGAGAGGATGTGGAGAAAGGGGAACCCTCTTACACTATTGGTGAGAATGCAAGTTGGTACAGCCACTTTTGAAAACAGTATGGAGTTTCCTCAAGACGTTAAACACAGAGCTATCCTACGACCCACCAATTGCACTACTGGGTATTGACCCCATAGACACAGAGTAATGAAAAGAAGGGGCACCTGTATCCCAATGTTCATAGCAGCAATGTTCACAATAGCCAAACTGTGGAAGGAGCCAAGATGTCCTTCAGCAGATGAATGGACAAAGAAGATGTGGTTCATCTATACAATGGAATATTACTCAGTCATCAGAAAGGATGAATACCCACCATTTGTACCAACATGGATGGACCAGGAGCGGATTATGCTAAGTGAAATTAAGTCAAGCAGAGAAAGACAATTATCATATGGTTTCACTCCTATGTGGAACAGAAGGAATAGCATGGAGGACATTAGGAGAAGGAAGGGGAAAATGAAGGGGGGGAATGAGACGGGGAGATGAACCATGAGAGACTATTGATGCCGGGAAACAAACTGAAGGTTGCAGAAAGGGAGGGGGTGGGGGGACGGGTTATCCTGGTGATGGGTATTAAGGAGGGCACGTGTTGTAATGAGCACTAGGTGTTATATGCAAACAATGAATCATGGAACACTACATCAAAAACTAATGAAGTACTGTAGGGTGACTAACATAATTTTTAAAAAAGAGAAAGATATGAAATCCATACAAGAAAACTATCACTATTTGCAAATGACATGAAATCCCCAAAGATTCCACAAAAACCTGTTAGAATAAACAAATTCAGTAAAGCTGCAGGATATAAAGTCAATATACAGAGACCTGTTGCATTTATTTTTTTCAGATTTTATTTATTTATTTGACAGGGAGAGAAAAAGCACGAGCAGGGGGAGTGTCAGACAGAGGGAGAAGCAAACCCTCGCTAAACGGGGAGCCCAACATGGGGATCAATCCCAGGACTCTGGGATCATGACCTGAGCTGAAGGCAGACGCTTCACCTATGGAGCCACCCAGATGACCCAACTTCTTGCATTTCTATATACTGATGACACACTTTCGCAAAGAGAAATTTAAAAAGCAATGCCATTTAAAATTGCATCCAAAAAAAAATCGAGGAATAAAAGTAACCAAGAATGAGAAAGACATGGTACACTCAACACATGGCAGAAAAGAAAGGAAAAACATGTGTGTCGAGGGGGGCAGAATGTATGGGTCAAAGATTTGGAAGGCAACACAAACAAATGGAAGCATACGCTATGCTCCTTAACTGGAAGAGTTAATTATGTGAACATGTCCATCGTACCCAAAGCAATCGACAGATGTGATGAAATCCCTATCTGAATTCCAGTGGCATTATTCGAGGAAATAGAAGACAGTCCTAAAACTCGTATGGAATCACAAAAGACCCCAAATACCCAAAGCAACCTGGAGAAAGAAAGCTGCAGTCAACACACTCCTGGATTTCAAGCTAGATTACAAAGCTGTTGTCATCAAAACAGGATGGTACTGTCATAAACACAGACACCAGGTCAGTGGAACAGAACAGAAAGCTCAGAAACGAACCCACACGTAGATGGTCCTAACTTATGACACAGCAGCAGAAGATATGCCATGGGGAAAGGACTGTCTCTTCGGTGAGCAGTAACAGGAAAACTGGGCACTAAATGCAGAAGAATGGAACTGGGTCAGTTTCTTACACTGCACACAAAATTTTTAATGGATGAATGATTTGAACATAAGACCTGAATCCATAAACCTCCAAGAAGACACAGGTACTGTTTCTCGACGTTGGTTTGGGCAAAGAGTCTTTAGATCGGACACCAAATGCAAAGGCAACAAAAGCAAAAATAAACAAGTGGAACAACATCAAACTGAAATCTTCCACACGGCAAAAGAAACCAGCAAAAACTTAAAAGGCCACTGACCCAATAAGAAAAAAATATCTGCGAATCATATGTGTGAGAAGAGGCTAATATCCAAAATACACACAACACTCATACAAATCAAAACAAAACTGTATAAAAAATGGAGTGAATATGTGAATAGATACTTTCCAAAGATGGCACACAGGTGCCAACAGACAGAAAAAGTTGTTCGACATCACTAATCATCGTCAGGGAGACATAAGTCAAAACCACAATCAGCCATCACCTCACAACTGTTGCAACGGCAATCGTCCCAGAGGCAGACGACGGGACCCTGTGCACTGTTGGTGGGAATGGAAATGGGTGCACCCACTGTGACAAACGGTATGGAGGTTCCTGAAAAAATAAATACAACTGCCACATGACCCAGTAATGGCTCTACTGAGTATTGATTTGGAGGACACAAAAACACTGCCTCAAAAAGACAGATGCACTCCCACGTTCACTGCAGCATTATTCACAATAACCAGACATACAAACATAGACTTTGGGGGCCTTATGCCAAGTAACTCAGACACAGAAAGACCAATACCAGATGCTCTCATGTACATTCCACGTGGAATAAACAAATACTGAACGCATAGATACTGAGAGCAGATTGGCAGGTGCCAGATTCGGGGATGGGGTGATAGAAACGGGTGAAGGTGGTCAAAGACTCAATGTTTGAGTGATAAAATCCGACAGTCATGAAATGTTCTGTCCAGCATGGAGACTAAAACTAACCCCGCAGGATGGGGTGTAGGTTTCCCTGCTCTTGGAAAGTACAGTGTTCCTAGGAAACCTTCCACAGCAGAAATGGTGTAAAGAAGGAATGACCATTAATTTATACAGAAAACTTAAGAGAGCGTGCTCAGACTCCAAAATCCCTTCTCTTTGGCTTTTCTTAGGCCTCGGGACACAAGTTTCTAAGGGAGGCCCAGCATAAATGAAGATAAAGCACAGCAGAGGCTCACAGACACCATTCAAAGTGCTGGTGGCTGGATGTGGAGAGCGGTTCCCAGCGGAAGGAGCTGGTTGGGGTGCACGCCGCCTCTGTCGTGCTTCTCCCCAAAACAGATGCTGAACACGTTTCTCACTGTTCGACTTTTTTCATAAGAGGGAAATCCTCTTCAGGTCTCTTCCTCTTACTGAAGCCGGGTAATAACGTAGATCTCTCAAGAAAGTCAAGTGTCTTACTGTGAACGTTTAAAAAGTGGGGGATACTTGCACTGGAGCCTTGCTGAGGGAGGACATGTGAAAGGTTCTCCCGGACACAAACCTCAGCAGATCCACCGGGAAAGGCCCCTTCTTCAGCATGGGGAACACGGACTACCTCCTACCCCCAGAAACCTTCTCCTTCCCTTCGCTCAGGACAACGCATAACAGCTGGGAGTCACCCCAATTCCTCCTTTCTCCCGTTCCCAATATCTAACCCACTGGCAAATCCTGTGAGCTCCATCTTCAAAATGTACCCAGAATAGGTCTAACCACTCCATCCAAGGCCACCTGTCTGGTCTACACTGAAGCTCATCTCTTGGCTGAGTTCCTGGAAAAGCTTCATCATTCACCTGCCTTGCCATCCTCAACCCTCTGTCATCTGTTCTCAACACTGTAGCCAGGATGGCCCAGTGAAACAGGGTCTCATGGGGTTATAGCCCTGGAATGGCTTTCTGTCACCCTCTGTCACATCTCTGAGGTCATGTCCTAAGCTGTCTCCTGTGGCCACAGGGCCTTCTTGTTGCTCCTGGACATACCTGGAATTCTCCTGCCCCAGAGCCTTTGCACATGCTTTCCCTTCTGTTTAGAATGCTCTTGATGTGTTCTCACTCACCTTCTGAGAAGTCTGAATTGGAGTGACAGGGACAGAAGATGAGGCTGTGTGTGTTGGGTGAGGCTGGTGGCCCAGAAGAAGGTTCTCTGCCAGCTCTCCACCTGTGCCTCACTTGTCCTCAGCCAGGAACTTGCACACAGCCCTCACCTGTCACAGCTCTCACACAGGAGACCCACAGCCACCCCTGGAGCCCTGCCTGCCCACACTGTGCTGCAGAATGCATTCAGCTCTCCTCCGGGACCCCTGTCAGCTTTACCCAGACCTGGAACTCCCCCGTCTCCTGCAAAGCTCCAGGATTCCCCCTCTTCTTCCAAAATCACACTGGCTCAAGGCTTTCACGAGAAAGCTACAAAGCTAACTAATGAAAGGTTCACACCTACTTTCCCCTTCTGTTGCATTTCTCTGCACCTTCCTTCCTACCTGTGCAAACTGGTACATATCAGTGGAGCATGAACGTGCGCTGAGATCTGGATCTTTCATCGCAGCTTTCCGAGGACTCCTTCTGCGATAAGAAACGAGCGTATCCTACAACAGGGTGTTTTACAACTATCATCTGCAGAATAGTACAGCCCAAATCACTACATTTTTACCTCACTCTTCATGAAGCAGAACACTTTCTCCTTTCTTCTCTTACTTAAATTCCAGTTAGTTCACATGCCATGGAATATTCGCTTCAGGGTTAGGATTTAGTGATTCCTCACCTGCATACAATACCCGGTGCTCATCACAAGCGCCCTCCTTAATACCCCTCACCCATTTAACCCTTCCCCCCACGCCCCTGCCCTGCAGCAACCCTCGGTTTGTTCTCTAAGGTTGAGTCTGTTTCCTTGTTTGCCTCTTTCATCACCCCTCAACTCTGTTCATCTGTTTTCTTTCTGAAATTCCACAAGCGTGAGATCATAGGATATTTGTCTTTCCTCACTGATTTTGCTTAGCTCAATACACTCTAGATCCATCCACATCCTTGCAAATGGTAAGATTTCATTCTTTTGGAAGCTGGGGCATATTCCATTATATATATGTATCCCACATCTGCTTTATCCATTCATCAGTGCATGGACTTCGGGATTCTCTCCATAGTTTGGCTACTGTGGACATTGCTGCTATAAACATCATGGTGCATGTTCCCCCTTCGAATCTGCATTTTTGTATCCTTTGGGTAAATACCTAGGAGAGCAATTGCTGGATCATGTGGTTGTTCGATGTTTAACTTTTTGAGGAACCCCCACACTGGTTCCCAGACTGGCTGCACCACTTTGCATTCCCACCAACAGGATGGGAGGGTGCCCCTTTAAGCAGAACATTATCTGCGAGCAATTTCATAAGAGGAAACAAAAATTCTGTGAGATGCACCCAGGGTCAGGCAAGCAGTTGCAGAATGCACCCCAAGGCTCCTGACACCAAGCCCCTTGAAGCCACCAGCAGGCCTCTATCTAAAAGAATTCCCAGACTCTCCTTCTGACTCCACCACCAAAGAAACTACAGAGAAAACAGCTCCTCAAAATATCTAGATGATACGTTTAGTAAAACTAGAAAGTCAAGCTCAACTTTTAAACAGTAAAAGGCTGCCTTGAATAATTTAGAATTTTCCCTCGACCCTAATTGTAACTCTTTCGATGAAAAGACTAACCAATGATGAAACATCACCTTTGACAAATGACATCATCCAAGTCTGTATCTGACGACAAAAAGCCACCTAACTCTAGATGCTGGCCACACATCTATATCCTAGGCCCAAGTGAATAACACAGTTAGATGAAGGAACAAATTAGATGTTACAAACACAGAGTGAATCTCACCTCCCCTTTCAAATAAAAGAGGATTTCCTAGGAAACAGATGTTCAAAATACATTCATAAGCAATAAATGGACAGAGAAATTGTGATCCCTGCAAAGTTCTACCAGCAGGGAAACTAAGTAATTCTTGCACCAAACCCAGAATGCTGACAGCTACTTAAGTTTTACTTCGTGTCTCAGCTAGAGAAAAGAGAAAAGCCCAGGAGGTTTTGGGAAAATGAGAGGTTTTACCTCCAGTCTGACATAAATAGGACATTTCGCCAAACGTACCTGTGCTTTCTCTGAACACTGGCGTCCTGTGACAAGCTGCCTCACTGACTCAGATGCTGACGTTCAAAACCTCGGGTCTCGTGGAGCCAGAGCAGAGAAGTGCTGTCAGCTGGGGAGAAGAAGACACCTCTAACCTACAGCCTGCACACCTGCTTCGGTTTCTGGGCGAAGGGGCAACACTTACTTGTTTTTTACTAGTAATTATCTTCATTCTAAATAGACCAATGACCTTGCCTTTTCTGGAAAGCGGAATTACTCTTCCAAACCCTCAACTCATCTGTTCCAAATACAACCAGAGTGGGGTCTGCTTTACGCCCGCCTCCAGGCCCCCACCTGGAGGACCTTCCAGCATGATTCTAACAGCCAAATACCACCAACTCCGGGGCACGGGGGGGGGGGGGGGCCATGGGGTACAATGTTGAGGCTGAGGGATGGAGCTGGGGCTTGTTACCGCCACACCTGTGCCTGGGGCAGCAGGAACCTGGAGGACCCTCCTGCACAATCCTGACAGCTCATTACCACCAACCCCTGGGGACAATGCTGAAGCTGGGGGACGTTCTGGGGCTTATTATCACCACACCTGTGCCTGGGGCAGCAGGAACCTGGAGGACCCTCCTGCAGGATCCTGACACCCCATTAGCACCAACCCAGGGGACACGGGGCACAATGCTGAAGTTGGGGGACTGCTCTGGGGCTTGTTACTACCACACCTGTGCCTGGGGGAACAGGGAACACCCTGCTGAACTCAGGGTACTGCTCAAGGTCCATCACCTGCACTGTGTCAGGGAACCAGGGGACACTCCACTGAAGATGGGGACTGTGTGCGGTCCTTATCTTCACTCTTCCTAGGGAACACGGGAAACCCTGAAATTCTGCAACCCATCCCACAAAAGCTCAGGTGAGCGGGCGCCCTGGAGTTCACGGGTCTGGGGAATACAGCCAGTTGACAGACATCGGGCAGAGGAGACTTTAAAGGGAAAAAGAAAACTCACCCTCGATGAACCCTCTCCACGCGCCCTTCCAGAACACCACCTCCCACCCGGGGCTCACCCTCCCCCCGGACCCCCACCGCGGCACACATCCCGCACTCACCCAGCCAGGAACTCCGCAGGACAACTCTCTCCCAGCGTCCCTTCTTCTGCCCCAGGTCTGCAACCTGCTGCAACTCCGGGACCGCCCACAGAGACGTAACTCCACCCCCACGCAGTGACTGGTTGGGGAAGGTGGTGCCCTGAGCCCCTTGGATGCTGGGCAACCCGCCCTCCCGCCCCGCAACCCTGCAAGTGCAGGGGGTCCAGGAGGCGCCTCCCTGCCCCAACACCCGACATGGGTGGGGTCGTGGGCCGGGCCCCACACACACACCTGGCCCCTTCCGGGGACCCCTCTAGCTGGAGAAGACCCTCAGAGCCCTGCCCCTTCCCTTTCTGCACCAGCCCTCCCTGCTGGCGTGTGCCTGGTTCCAGGCAAGGTCAGCTGCTCAGACCCTCCAAGGCTTGGGCTTTAGGAAATGCAATGATTTCATGCATTTCCAAGGCAACTTTAAGACCTAAAAAGTAATGCTCTAACTGGGAAGAGCATCACCTTCTGGTCTCACCCATGGAGTGGACAGTGCTTCTCAGACCTTCAACGCATCCTTCTAGGATGAGCCCATTTGTGCTGGAATCTATATACACATGCTTGCTTCTGCAGGAAAGTGTCCAGGATGGAGAACAGCTGCCCTTCTGTGCTGCTGGAGTTGTGAACCAGGAACATTTATTTTTCACTTAAAAAGAAAGCGTATTGTTATTGTCGACACTAAGTGAACTAAATAAACATTTTAGAGAGAAAGGAAGAGAGTTTTATTCAAACCCAAGTCAGGACAGCTGCCTGGGAGACACAATCTTCACCAAGAAGGGATTGCTCCGGGGAAGGAACATTTGGGGCAGGGTTACATATTTGTTCTGCTTTGTTTTACGTACGGAGTTACACACCATGATGAGGAAGAAGATTCCAGAAAGTTACAGACTTGTTCTTATGTTTTCAGAATGTGCAAGTCAGTATGACTTTAATCTTATGGGAGCCACAGAGGCTCTTTATTTTTTCTCATCTTTATGTTGGCATTTTTGGTTATTGTTTTCTTCTCAAAGCAGATGTACAACATGTGCTTGGGGCAGAAATAGGGCCCATGCTTTGAGGTTTTGCCCAGTCATTTTGAACTGGGTAAAATGTTAAAGGATAGCTACCCTGGGAGCCCAGGATCAGGGCCCACAGATGATATAAGATAAAAATTACTTTTATCATTATAATTACTCCTAAATGGAGGAATTTGAGACAAAAGCACCTTTCACAAGAGTACCAAGAAATCAAAATGATGCCTACAGAAGGCTACCTGCTCCATGGTCAGCACAGGTAACAGAAGTGTTCACAGTCTCTGGACTCCTGCCCTTCTCCTGCCCAAATCTCTGAAGCACACAGACCACTTAAAATCAGAATTGTAGAACTGCTAGACACCTTAGAGATGTCTGGCACCATTCCCTTGGACTGCAGAATAAAACACAGTAGCTCGTTGTCACAAACTAATTTCAACATGAAGTGCCCCCTGGATGCACTAAGTTCTTTCTCTGCAAATGTTGACTAATGTAAGTCACAGTCATACCATAGAAACACTGCGATGGCTGGGAAGTCATCGTAGGTAAGGGAATATTTTAGCCATGTTTATAAGCATTGGCTCACTTTGTAGAAGAGGCTGAGCTGAGTGTTTTTAAAACTATTTCAGACCTGTTTTACAGCACCCTCTGAACATACCAGAGCCTGAATCAACTAAAAAAGATCGTTTCAGTAACTTTAATACCAGAAAAATATTACACTGTCTCTATTCCTAGGGGTCTCTATTCCTAGAGGTCCTCCACTGAGATAATTATCTTCATGATCATGATGGGCAGAGGTTAAAAGGCCCGCTGAATTCATTCCAGTTGGCCACACGACGAGAAAATCCTGATACTTGATAGGTTTCCAGATCGAGAAGACCAGAGGGAAATAGTACCCTGTATGGAATAACAATGGATTTGGAGTCAATTTGGGGATCCCACTTAGGTTTCTGACACTAAAATCCTCTGTGACTCGTATTGTCTGAGTCCCTGTCTAACCATCTGAAAATGTGCCTCTAATATCTACATCCTAGTTGAGAAGAGGGAGAATGCTACAAAGAGCCAGTATGATGTCTCTCAAGAACAGATGCTCAGGAAGCCATAATTGCTATTGGGTCTATTTCTTTTCCAGAAGAAAGAATACATGTTGAATCCATATTTCTAATAGATGACTCACAAGATGATTTTCAAACCTGAAGGAAGGTCAAAAAGTCGCTATTGTGTCATATTTCACTCAGAAATCATGTTGTTGGACTGGTGAGGACAATACAACAGCACCATCATCACTAAGAGTGGGGAGCTTCTAATTTCCATACGGACATGTTGACCCCTTAGCTCAGGGCCACCAGAAAGGGCAGCTGGGGAGGGAGCACCGTCATCACTAGGAGTGGGGAGCTTCCCATTGCCATATGGCCATGTTGACCCCCTTAGCTCAGGGCCATCAGAAAGGACAGCTGAGGGGGACCACAGGCCAAGGCTGCCAGGTGTGGCTGGGGCAGGCAGAACTCTGACTTAAAGCTCAACTCCTGTCTAGGTTATTATAATGCTCTTCACAAATAAAGTGCCATTGTCTGTGAGCCCTGATGTAGAAAAGGTTGAGAATTTCCATTGAAATTCCCTCTCTGACCTTTAGGATATGTAGCAAAGTTACATTTAATTTTTAAACATGGAGGGACTTCCTGGTTTTCTTTTCATTATGACTGTGGCCCAATTCCCCTGTGCTCTAAGAATAGAATCTAGTTAATTTCAGTGTTTAAAATTTGTAGACTTTATTCATGGCCCCACCTATCATCTATTTGGGTAAAGAGTCTATGACCACTTGAAAATAATGTATTCTGCACTTACTAGGTAATGTTCCATATAGGTCAATTAGGTCACATTTGTTACCAATGTTTTGTCTGCTTTTTCTGTCAGATATTGAGAAAGGTATATTAAAATCTTCAAACAATGCTGCTCTATTCAACATTGCATTGGAAAATCTACCCAGTGTTATAAGGCAAAAGAAACAGAAAGTATAAGAATTGAGGGGATGATTGTGACTATTCACAGATAATAGGATGGTGTACATAGAAAATCCAAAATAGTCTATAAATACCCTATTAGAATTAAAATGGAATTTAGAAATTTGAGATGGATTATAGCTTCACATTAGACAGTTTCTGGAAGAAAATGTAGACCATTTCAATCTTGGGGTAGGACACAGGGTGCACTGACCATGTAAAAGACTTCAGTGGGACTTCATAAAAATGTGACATTTTTCCTTATCTCATGACCATTAAGAAAATGAAAAGGTGAGCTGCAGACTGGGAAGTAAAGATTTGCAACACACACTGACAAAGACTTGTCAATAAAGAATTCCTACTCGTCAACCATAAAACGCACTCTATTTAAAAACGAATACTTCACAAAAGATTGACTGATGGCTGATAAGAACAGGAAAGGGTGCTCAACAGTATGATTTTTAGGAACATCCAGGCCTTTCCTAAAACAAAAACATACACACAAGCCAGTATTCCCTAGATGGACGACATCCTTATTACTGAGGACAACTTGGAGAACAGACGAGCATCCAAGTAAAGTGATGGAATTCCTGACACTCAGAGGATGGACAATTGACCTAAGTTAGGGCTGAGGACCTCAAACTACAGTACAATTTCTAGGTATCATTCGGTCCTCTGAAGGCAGACATCAGACCACGTCATATACCACACGGGTTGCTTACCAACCCCTACCATAAAAGAAGATCAGAAACAGATAGGACTGGTAAGAAATAGCAAAAATCACATGTGGGGATTATCCTGAAACACACTGATCACATAACTAGTGTAAGGAAGTGTAGTGAACTGACAAGGACAGAGACTCAAGAGGTACTTCTTTGGGAAACGCTGTCTGAAATCGTCACACGTTGGTACCTGCTAATGAGAGCTCTGAGCATACCCTAGGGTTTGCTCACAAGGGTCTGCAACACCATCGCTGAGGACTGAAACTCTTCAAGACCTCAAAGCTTGCCTGATTGACTATTGGACTAAGAGATTCCATGTTCTGAAAACAGATACCAACTAATTGAAAGGTTCACCTGGGCTCTCTCGGAGGCCCTACAAGAAGCTGAACCATTCACTGAAAATCAATTACACACACACACACACACACACACACACACACACACAACCTGTCACTGGTCTAATTCACCAATTACTTACACATTCAGGATTCTTCCTACTTTTTCTTTGTCAGATTGATATTTGTACTCACATGAAATGTCATCATTTCTAATTAACACTGATGTCAAAATAGAGATGCATTGACACAATATTCACAAAATGGAACTTCCCTGTTGTAATTTTCAATATATCATTTTTTAAAGTTCATACATATTTTAGGTTTTTGGTAACTCGTATAGGAGAAAATCAGCATTGAAAAACTCTAAATACTGACAAGGAGTTTTAAGACTAGAGAACAAAAATTGTCAAATTTCATAGATAATAAGGAACCAAAGGGAAAGCATGGAAGCTGTAGTCGAATAATTTTACACATATGCATCCTCTATTATTGTACTACTGAGGGGCGTGTTTTATTACCACTATACATGCATCAATTGTCTTCCACGTGCACCTGCACAGGTGTAATGAATTACTACAGTAGAATGAAATGTCTGGGAACTATTTGGCGGCATCTATAATGAACAAATAAATTTCGTTCTATATTTGGTGAACTTCCACTGTCTGTCCCTTTAGACAATGGACCATAAACAGAAGGGGGAATGAACCACGAGAGACTATGGACTCTGGGAAACAAACTGGGGGTTCAGAGGGGAGGGTGTGGGGGATTGGGATAGGCTGGTGATGGGCATTAAGGAGGGCACATATTGCGTGGAGCCTTGGGTGTTATACGCAAATAATGAATCATGGAACACTACCTCGAAAACTAAGGATATACTGTATGGTGACTAACATAACATAATAAAAAACTATTATTAGAAAAAAATAAAAAATAAAGGTAAAAAAAAAACCAATACAGCTTTTCTGTTTCAAGAACAATCACAATTGAGAAGAAACTAACTTCCAATTCTTAAAGCAACACACAGACCAAGTTCCATTTCACTCCCCTTTATTCACATTCTCTGTGGGTTCTAAGCTATTTCCCTACCTCCTTTCCTGCTGAGCAGGGAGCCCGGGCTTGATCCCAGAACCCTGGGATCATGACCTCAGCCGAAGGCAGACGCTTACTGGCTGAGCCAACCAGGAGCCCCGCCCATGTTTTTCTTAAGCAAAAGGACACTTTCTCGGATGACTTCACATGACTTCACATGGTACCAGAGATCTGCACTTTGCCTCTAGGAGGTTGGAGATGAAGGCAATTGCAAACTCTCACAGTGGTTTCCCACAATGACCTGCCTGGTGACAGTGAGCCCCTTATGAGCCCACGAGAGGGTGCTGCGACACTCAGCTGTGGCTGGGCTGGCACAGAAAACCAAATCCATTTCCCTGGCTGACATCTCTGGGGAACAGATGCCCCGCACTGTGAATGAGTCCCTGCCACTGAGCTGTCCAGAGATGGCCATCCTCAGGGAGGATGAGGATCAAGGACAATGCCAGAGGAGACCTCATCTGTCTCTTTTATCTTTTCATATTGTGGACAGTGGACAACTAGCTGCCTACAAGTCCCCAGCTACCTTAGTCTCTTCTGTGAACGACCCAGAGGTTTTACAGAACACTTAAGATTTTGTCCTCACAAGTGCCCAAATATTTACATATAGATAAGAGTGCAATCAGTTCCTTAATTTTAAATGTAAATATGTGAATAAATTCTTATTTCTAAAAAAGATTTATTTATTTTAGAGAGAAGAGAGAGAGCACAAGCAGGAGGGGCAGGAAGAGGGAGGGAGAGTCTCAAGCTGACTCTGCACTGAGCACCCGGACCTTAGCAGGGCTCGATCTCATGACACTGAGATCATGACCTGAGGTGAAACCAGGAGTGGGATACTTAACCAACTACACCACCCAGTTGACCTAATGAATTCTTAATTTAATTTCATTCATAACCAACTGCTATGGGATCACAGAGCTAATAATTAGGCACATTCTCATCTTTAGCATGAATACAGAGGAAGACAACCAAATTCTACCGAACTTCTAATGTGGTGACAAAAATCTCAAATCCTCTAAAACACTCCTCAGGTTATATCCATAGGTTTTAATGATATGCTCAAACAATTTCAAAAATTATCTCTTTTTAATAAAACATACATGGTTTACTTAAAGTCAACTAGCCTTTGCATTTAAGCTCCAAATGGTTTTGTCCTTACCGGGATAGTTAAAATCATCACTACCGAAAAATGGAAGGAAGTTCTTGGGTGGTTGTAGCCGTTTCTCATAGATTGGTAAGTTCCAGCTTCATTTATCATATTTAGCCTGAAGAGATCACCTACTTCCTGCTACACACCTTCTTCCATTTGAATTTTCTCAGTTATTCCCATACCAGTTAGATTCTATCCTGAGAGTTACAGGGAGAACTGGCAAAGATACTGGACTCTGGGTCTCCTGAAGAGAGAGGGAATGAGCTGCTACGAACACTTTGCATCCAGGCCACGTGCCCTGCTGCCGCCTTACACTGAAACAATATTTCTCACACAGAAGTGCTGAGGAAATGATGCAAGTTACAAAGGACTAGATCTCCCTATGTAAGTTCAAACACAAGTCAAACAAACAGTTGTTTATGAACTCACATATGGGTGATAAGGCTAGAGTTAGTCAAAAATTATAGTCACAAGTAAAAATGATATCAAAACACAGATTATAACAAAGTCACCATCAAAGGGAAGAGAAAGATATGGAGTTGGATAGAGGCCATCTGAGGTTCTATGCAGGTTCCTTAACAAGGGTGTCAATATATTGACCCTTCACTTTTTTATTATTCTTTGTTATTTTTTCTCAAGAAATACATTTATTTAGATTCTCTTGGTCGCACACAGATATGAATATGTCTAATGAATATCGTATTATACATCACGTCACTGTCATTTATGTGTCTATGACTAGAAAAAACCCAGTACATTGGTTTTACATAGTCTTAGAAGACAGTCCAGCTCAGGTCCTCAGTGAAAGCTTGTTGAGTGAAATAACGGCACTGCCAAATGATTGTCTAGTCCATATTTAAACCTGCAATCTCTGATAAATCTACAGATCCCTTCATGATGTTGAATGTTCTCCATCGTGGTGTTACAGGATTTGTGTCCCCTCAGTGCCCGGGTTCTTGGTCATGCTGCTTCCAAGAATGAAGAGGTAGACCAGATGAAGAGTGGTGGGCATCAAAGCAAAGTTTATTGAGCAAGAGTACAAAGCTCCCAGAGAGGGAGGGGACCCAAGTGGGTTGCACCCGGAGTTTCTACGTTTAGGGGTTTTTATAAGCTCTTTTTGTGGAACTTTCTTAAGCAGGGTGTGCTGAGTTGTGCCAATCAGGGCTTTGGTCACATATCTGTCTCCCTAGTAGGTTCATGTCCACTTGCTGATGGTCTTTTTTTTTCCCCTAACATCTGGGGGCTTAGATCTTAACTGCCCCTTGTCCATGATATTGACAAATGCTTTCGTGGTTAATTGTCTTATTTTAGGACGTTTTGCAGAAGTCATTCCTGCAAAGGCTGCAGAGCAGAATGTCCGTGTTGTCCTGTCTAAGCTGCAGAACAGGATGTCAGTGCTATTTTAACTGTCCTGACTCCATATTTTCTTGTTGGGGACCCTGACCCTGACTACCTAACTGTCCAACTAACTCCTAACTTTCCCCCCTCTGAGGAAGTGACCCTAACTGCCGGTAGGGAAGGGGGCAATGACTGGTCTAACTGCTTCCTGCTGGTCGGGGGCCTTGTTGAAGAATCGTAGTCAGGGTTTCATCCCCAGAGATCTGTCCAAAGGTCCTTGGTAGAAGACGGTAGGGGCTGTCTCCATTTGTGGCTGCACAGACAGGACCATCTGTAGCCTGATGGACTTTAAACGAGAAAAGACAAATCAGATAAGGGCATTTAGAATACAAGGTCTGGAAAGGAATAGAAGGGAGATGACTAATAGTGGGGCTCTTATACCAACAACACAGGTCAGGTGGTCTCTCGTTTGGATTCTCAGAACCTGGTAGCCCAAATAGATGACCTCTTCTCTTTCTGCATGTCTCTCAGGGTACAGCTGTGAGAGAAGGCATAAATAAATAAAATTAGACATGTGGAAGCAGAATAATGGTCTCCCAAAGTGTGCACATCCTAACACCCAAATTCAGTGACTGTGACCTCACATGGTAAAAGGGACTCTAAACATAACAGTAGAGAAGGAGGCAGGATGGCGGAAGAGTAGGGGACCTCATTTCATCTGGTCACTTGAATTTAGCTTGATATCTATCAAATCATTCTGAACACCCACAAAATCAGCCTGAGATCTAAGAATATATGTCTGGACCTCTACAAGCAGAAAAGTGACTGTTTTTTTGCAAGGTAGGATGTGCACAGGCATGAATCTGTGGGAGATACTGGAAGATAAACAGAAGCAGGAGGGAGGCTCCATAAGCTGGCTACCATTAAATGATATAACAACAGAGCGCAAATCAGAACCCTTAGAAATCTTCTCTGGTGAGAAATATCCCTTTCTGAAAGGGGCTCAGGGGATGAAAAGGGCAGAATTCTACATGGGTCATTGTGGTCTCAGGATCCCAGGAGATACAGAAAGAACAGGGATGCCTGAACCAATACAGTGCCCAAGAAGTGGAGCAAAGAAACTGGTTGTGGTCAGTGAGCCCAGAAGGGACTCTCAGCTCTGGTCACCATAAACCAGGAGATGGGCTAGTATGGCAACCACTCTCTGCCTGACCACCCTGTAAAGGACTGGAACTTGTGGGCTGTTTACCGTCCTCTGGGAGGGGCAAAAAGGCTGTGGAGCTGGGTGCACACAAGAGCCCACAACCGCTCACAGTCCCAAAGACACAAAGTGCAGTGATGGTCTCTGGGACTCCCTCGGGATGTAGTGTCTTCTAACACAGAGACCAAAATTCAATCAGGAACAAGTGACTCACCCCGCTTTGTCCACCCAGTGAGATTATAGTCTCTCCTCCTCCACCTTTTTTTTATAGTTTTCTTTCACTTTGGCTGTTTGCTTTTCTGTGGTGGCTTCCAACCAATTCAGATTTTTTTCTAGGGTGCATTCTGCTTGGATTGTGGATGATATTTTGGACTCTGTTCATTCGCTCACCCATCCTTCCCTGGGCAGAATGACAAAAAGGAAGAATTCACAACAAAGGAAAGAGCCAGAGGCAATGTTCTCTGCCACAGAGCTAATGGATATGGATATAAGATGTCAGAGAAAGCATTCAGGATAGCAATTATAAAGTTAATAGCTAAGCTTGAAAAGAGCATAAATGACAATACAGAATCTCTAAGGGTGGAAATGAGATCTAATCAGGCTGAACTTAAAAATGACAATACAGAATCTCTAAGCGTGGAAATGAGATCTAATCAGGCTGAACTTAAAAACACTACGAGCTAGTGTCAATGAGGCAAAAGAGAGAGTAAGTGATCTAGAGGACAGACTGATGGGAAGGAAGGAAGTTGAGGAAAAGAGAGAACGACAACTAATAGCCCATGAAGAAAGGCTACAAGAATTTAATGATCCCTTGAAACAAACCAACGTCAGAATTGCTGGGATCCCAGAGAGGGTGGAGAGAAAGAGAGCTAGAAGGTATATTTGAGCAAATCATAGCTGAGAATTTTTCTAATCTGGGGAAGGAAACAAGCATTCAAGTCAAAGAGCCACAGAGGACCCCTCCCAAAATCAATAACAATAGATCAACACCCCAACATATACTAGTGAACCTTGCAAATCTTACAGCCAAAGAAGCTGTCCTGAGAGCACCTAGGGAGAGGAGAATCCTTATGTGTGGAGGGAGGAACATCAGAATAACATCAGACCTATCCACAGAAACCCGTCAGGCAAGAGAGGGCTGGCAAGGTATATTCAGGGTACTAAATGAGAAGAACATGCAGCCAAGAATAGTGTATCCAGCAAGGCTGTCATTCAGAATGGAAGGAGAGATAAAGAGCCTCCAGGACAAACAGAAACTGAAAGATTATGTGACCACCAAGCCAGACCTGCAAGGAATCTTAAAGGGGATTCTGTAAGTGAAGAGAGACCCCAAGAGTAATATAGACCAGAAAGCAACAGAGACAATCTACAGAAACAAGGACTTTACAGGCAATACAATGGCACTAAATTAATATCTTTTGATAGTTACTCTGAATGTAAATGGGCTAAATGCTTAAACCAAAAGACACAGGGTATCAGATTGGATAAAAAAGCAAGACCCATCCATATGCTGTCTACAACAGACTCATTTTAGACCTAAAGACACTTCTAGATTGAAAGTGAGGGGGTGAAGAACAATTTATCATGCTAATGGACCTCAAAAGAAAGCTGGAGTAATAATCCTCATATCAGACAAATTAGATTTTAAACCAAAGACTGTAGTAAGGAATGAAGATGGACACTATATCATACATAAAGGGTCTATCCAACAAGATGATCTAACAAAGCGGTAAATATCTATGCCCTGGACGTGGGAGCAGCCAATTATATAAACCAATTAATACCAAAGTAAAGAAACATATTGATAACCATACACGGGTAGTAGGAGACTTCAACACCCCTCTCACAGCTGAACAGATCATCTACACAGAAGATCAACAAAGAAACAAGAGCTTTGAATGACGCACTGGACCAGATGGACTTCACAGATATCTACAGAACATTCCATCCTAAATCAACAGAATGCTCATTCTTCTCGAATGCACATGGAACTTTCTCCAGAATAGATCAGATACTGGGTCACAAATCAGGTCTCAACCATCACCAAAAGATTGAGATTATTCTCTGCATACTTTCAGACCACAATGCTTTGAAACTGGAACTCAAACACAAGAAGAAATTTGGAAGAAACTCAAGCACTTGGAGGTTAAAGAGCATCCTGCTAAAAAATGAATGGGTCAACCAGGAAATTAAAGAAGAACTTAAACAATTCATGCAAACTAAAGAGGATGAAAACACATCAGTTCAAAACCTATGGGATACAGCAAAGGCGGTCCTAAGAGGGAAGTATATAGCAATACAAGCCTTTCTCAAAAAATTAGAAAAATCCCAAATACACAAGCTAACCATATACCTAAAGGACCTGGAGAAAGAACAGCAAATACAGCCTAAACCCAGCAGGAGAAGAGAAATAATAAAGATTAGAATAGAAATCAATGAAATATAAACTAGAAGAACAGTGGAACAGATCAACGAAACTAGAAGCTGGTTCTTTGAAAGAATTAATATGATCGATAAACCTCTGGCCTGACTTATCCAAAAGAAAGGGAAAGGACCCAAATTAATAAAATCATGAATGAAAGGGGAGCGATCACAAACAATACCAAGGAAATACAGACAATTGTTAGAATATATTATTAGCGGGGCGCCTGGGTGGCTCAGTCCTTCAGCGTCTGCCTTCAGTTCAGGGCGTGATCCCAGCGTTCTGGGATCGAGCCCCACATCGGGCTCCTCCACTGGAGCCTGCTTCTTCCTCTCCCACTCCCCCTGCTTGTGTTCCCTCTCTCGCTGGCTGTCTCTCTCTCTGCCAAATAAATAAAATCTTTAAAATATATATATATATATATATTATTAGCAACTATATGCCAACAAATTAGGCAATCTGGAAGAAACGGGTGCATTCCTGGAAACTTAAAAACTAACAAGACTGAAACAGGAAGAGATAGAAAATCTTAACAGACCAGGGGCGCCTGGGTGGCACAGCGGTTAAGCGTCTGCCTTCGGCTCAGGGCGTGATCCCGGCGTTATGGGATCAAGTCCCACATCAGGCTCCTCCGCTATGAGCCTGCTTCTTCCTCTCCCACTCCCCCTGCTTGTGTTCCCTCTCTCGCTGGCTATCTCTATCTCTGTCGAATAAATAAACAAAATCTTTAAAAAAAAAAAAAAGAAAGAAAGAAAATCTTAACAGACCAATAACCAGCAAGGAAATTTGAAGCAGTAACAAAAACCTCCCCCCGCCCCAAAAGGAGTCCAGGCACAGATAGCTTCCCATGGGAATTCTACCAAACATTTACAGAAGAATTAATACCTATTCTCCTGAAGCTGTTTCAAAAAATAGAAACAGAAGGAAAACTTCCAAACTTGGTCTATGAGGCAGCATTACCTTTATCCCAAAACCAGGCAAAGATCCCATCAAAAAGGAAAATTACAGACCAATATCCTTGATGAAATGGATGCCAAAATTCTCAACAAGATCCTAGCCAATAGGATCCAATAATACATTAAAAGAATTATTCACCACGACCAGGTGGGATTTATTCCTGGGATGCAAGGGTGATTCAAACATTCACAAATCAGTCAATGTGATAGAGCACATTAATAAAAGAAAAGAACCATATGATCCTCTCAATTAATGCAGAAAAGCATTTGACAAAATGCAGCATCCTTTCTTGATTAAAACTCTTCAAAGTATAGGGATAGAGAGAACACCCTCAACATGATAAAATCCATCTCTGAAAAGCCCAGCAAATGTCGTTCTCAATGGGGAAAAACTGAGAGCTTTTCCCATAAGGTCAGGAACATGACAGGGGTGCCCACTCTCACGACTATTGTTCAACATCGTACTAAAAGTCCTAGCCTCAGCAATCAGACAACAAGAAGAAATAAAAGGCATTCGAATTGGCAAAGAAGAAGTCAAAGTCTCTCTCTTCACAGATGACATGATACTTTATGCAGAAAACCCAAAAGACTCCACCCCAAAATTGCTAGAACTCATACAGGAATTCAGTAATGTGGCGGGATACAAAATCAATGCACAGAACTCAGTTGCATTTCTATACACTAACAATGAGACTGAAGAAAGAGTAATTAGGGAATCAATTCTGTTTACAATAACAACAAAAATCATAAGATAACTAGGAATAAACCTAGCCAAAGAGGTAAAGGATCTGTACTCTAGAAACTACAGAACACTTATGAAAGAAGTTGAGGAAGACACAAAGAGATGGAAAAACATTCCACGCTCATAGATTGGAAGAATAAACATAGTTAAAATGTCTATGCTGCCCAGAGCAATCTACACATTCAATGCAATCCCTATCAAAATTCCATCACCATTTTTCACAGAGCTGGAACAACCAATCCTAAGATTTGTGTGGAATCAGAAAAGACCCTGAATCTACAGGGGAATGTTGAAAAAGAAAACCAAAGCTGGAGGCATCACAATGCCTGACTTCAAGCCACATTACAAAGCTGTGAGTATCAAGACAGTACGGTACTAGCACAAAAACAGACACATAGATCAATGGAACAGAATAGAGAAGCCAGAAATGGACCCTTAACTCTATGGTCAAACTAATCTTTGACAAAGCAGGAAAGAATATCCAAAGGAAGAAAGACAGTCTCTTTAATAAATGGTGCTGGGAAAATTGGGCAGCCACATGCAGAAGAATGAAACTGGACCATTCTCTTACACCATACGCAAAGATAAACTCAAAATGGATGAAAGATCTAAATGTGAGATAGGAATCCATCAAAATCCTAGAGAGCACAGGCAGTAACCTCTTCGACATCAGTTGCAGCAACTTCTTGCAACACACGTCTCTTAAGGCAAGGGATACAAAAGCAAAAATGAACTCTTGGGACTTCATCAAGACAAAAAGCTTCTGCTTGGTAAAGGAAACAGTCAACAAAACTAAGAGGCAACCCATGGAATGGGAGAAGATATTTGCAAATGACAAAACAGACAAAGGGCTAGTATCCAAGATCTATAAAGAACTTATCAAACTCAACACCCAAAGAACAAATAATCCAGTCAAGAAAGGGACAGAAGAAGGATACAAACCATGAGAGACTCTGGACTCTGGGAAACAAACTGAGGATTACAGAAGGGAGGGGATGGGGAGATGGGGTAACCAGGTGATGGGTATTAAGGAGGGCACATCTTGGGATGAGCACTGGGTGTTATACGCAACTAATGAACCATTGAACACTACATCAAAAACAAATTAAATTAAATTAAATTAAATTACATTAAAAAGTGATCAACCAAAAGCCAACTTCTCTTTATTATCACTCAACCAGCAACTCTAAACATCAGTGATAAAATATTCCTTTCCAGAAAAAATATTTTGTTTGTTTAATTTCTAAATCTAAACAAATGCTATGGTTACCATTGGCTTTCAACATAGATATTAGCAAATTAGCATTTTTTATAACTTGCTTTTAAGAAACATCATATTCTACAGATAATTTCAATTCTGGAAATTCCAGTGATACAGCAGGCCCCTCAACTCCTGACTCAGCCAAGTGTGCCCCTTCCCAATTATAAGGCCCCTTCATGGGCAAACTACTTATCTCTGTGTCTAAACAGGAGATTCAAAGGAAGCAATGACAGCACTGAGGATGTGAAGACAAGACGTAAATTGAGTTATTTTACCTCCATCTACTTGAACTATTTATTTGTGTTTAAAATTTAAAACAGTGAAAAGGAGGGCAGATTCCAAGTGGTACTATTTTTGTTTAGTAAGAGTAGGCATGAAATGGAATCGTTTCATTTCACAATTACTGTGGGAAATAATTTTGTCTAAAAGAGGAGAAAGGTGTTAACAAATAATCCACGCCATTGTCAAAGAGGTCAGCCTCAGCTTCTCATCCCTCCTGACTTTTATTAAGATATAATGCTTAGAGTGGAACAGCTTGGTGGCCTCAAACAAAAAAGACACCAAAATAGGGGTTTGGTGAATCCTCTTGTAATCAAATCAACACGAACCTATGATAGGTCTTCATGTCTTCTCTGTCGTGTATATATTTTTGTTACAGGCACACTACAAAATTAGAAGGAAGATACCATGGCCCATGTTGGGATGTTCTGGATTCAGTTACAGCATAGTGCAGGACAGCAGGATGGCAGTATTAATTTCCGCATGCCCCAAGTTGTCCCAGAATGCCTAAGTCCTGAGAGAGAAACCCTTGAGCACAAAGCAATAAAATACTAAAGGTGTCTTATATCATGCTGGTGACAAACTCATAGCAGAGCTCCATGCCCGATCTATCCATCTTAATTCATGCTTCCTAAGAGCGCTCAGCTGGCTCAGTCAGTAGAGCCTGTGACTCTTAATCCCAAGGTTTTCCAGCCCCATGTGGGTGTAGAGATTACTTAAAAATCTATTCGTGGGGTGCCTGGGTGGCTCAGTCAGTCAGGTGCCCAACTCTTGATTTCCACTGAGGTCATGATCTCAGGTTCCTGAGATTGATCGCCACCCTGTGACAGCCTCCACAATCAAGCGAGGAGTCTTCTTGAGGATTCTCTCCCCTCCCTCTGCCCCTTCTCTCTCTCTCTCAAATAAATAAATCTGTAAAAAAAAAAATTGGACAGAAGACATACACAGACACTTCTCCAAAGAAGACATACAAATGGCTAACAGACACATGAAAAAATGTTCAACATCACTAGCCGTCAGGGAAATACAAATCACAACCACATGAGATACCACCTCGCACCAGTTAGAATGGCCAAAATAAACAAGACAGGGAAGAGCAAATGTTGGAGAGGATGTGGAGAAATGGGAACCCTCCTCTTACACTGGTACGCAAGGTAGGAATGCAAGCTGGTATAGCCACTCTGGAAAACAGTGCAGAGGTTACTCGAGAAGTTAAAAATAGAGCCACCCTATGACCCAGCAATTGCACTACCAGGTATTTACCCCAAAGATACAGATGTAGTGAAAAGAAGGGGCACATGCACCCCAATGTTCATAGCAGCAATGTCCACAATAGCCAAACTGTAGAAGGGGCCGAGATGCCCTTCAACAGATGAATGGATAAAGAAGATGTGGTTCATCTATACAATGGAATATTACTCAGCCATAAGAAAGGATGAATACTACCATTTGCATCGACATGGTTGGAACTGGAGGGGATTATGCCAAGTGAAATAAGTCAATCAGAGGAAGACAATTATCATATGATTTCACTCATATATGGAATTTAAGAAACAAAACAGAGGATCACTGAGGAAGGGAGGGAAAAAGAAAACAAGACAAAATCAGAGATGGAGACAAACCATAAGAGACTCTTAATCATAGGAAACAAACTGAAAGTTGCTGAAGGGGGGTAGATGAAGTAATGGGTGATGGGCATTAAGAAGGGCACGTGATGTAATGAGCACTGGGTGTTATACACATCTGATGAATCACTGAACTCTACCTCTGAAAATAATAATACATTATTTATGTTAAGTAGATGGATTTAAATAAATTTAAATGTAAAAAAATTGTGTTGGGAAACTGGATATCCCCATGTAAAAGAACAAAGATGGACCCTTCCATTTCACCTCTTACAGAAATGACTAAAAAATGGATCAAAGACCTCAATGAATGTCCTAAAATTGTCCATCTCCCATAAGAAGACATAGGGGAAAAGCTTCATGACACTGGATAGGACAATGATTTCTTAGGACACCAAAAACACAGCAACAACAACAACAAAAGGCAAATAGGACTACATCAAAGTAAAAAACTGTTGTGAATCACAGGACACAACAGGTGAAAAGACAACCTACAGAATGGGAGAAAATATTTGCAAATCATATATCTGATGATGAGTTAATATCCAGAATAAATAAAGAACTTGTACAGCATAATAACAAAACAATCAGGGGCGCCTGGGTGGCACAGTGGTTAAGCGTCTGCCTTCGGCTCAGGGTGTGATCCCGGCGTTATGGAATCGAGCCCCACATCAGGCTCCTCTGCTGCGAGCCTGCTTCTTCCTCTCCCACTCCCCCTACTGTGTTCCCTCTCTCGCTGGCTGTCTCCCTCTCTGTCAAATAAATAAATAAAATCTTTAAAAAAAATAAATAAATAACAAAACATTCAAATGACTTGATTTAAAAATGGGAAAAGGACTTGAATTGACATGTCTAATTGACAAGCATAAGAAAATATGCTCAATATGATTAATAAGCAGAGGAGACTAAACCAAACCACAGAGATATCATCTACCTTCATTCTGACGGCTACTGGAAAAAAAAAGACAACCAGAAACAGAAAACTCCAAATGTTGGCAAAGATGTGGAGAAACTGGAACTTTTGTGCACTGCTGGTGTGATTGTAAAATGGTGTACCACTATGGAAAACAGTATCAAAGCATCTCAAAAACTAAAAATGCAGGTACAGTATGATCCAGCAATCCCACCTCTGGGTATATATTCAAAAGAATCAGAAAGCAGGTTCTGGAAGAGATATTTGCACACCCATGTCACAGCAGCACTCTTCACAATAGACAAACGGCCAAATGGCAGAAGCAACTCAAATGTCCACCAATGGATAAATGGATAAACCAAATGTGGTCTATCCATCAATGAAATATCATTGAGTCTTACCGAGGAAGGAAATCCTGACACCTGCTACAACATGCATGAACCTTGAGGACACTATGCTCCATGAAATAAGCCCTCACAAAAAGACAAATACTGTAGGAATCCACAGCTGGGAGCTCTCCAAAGTAGCCATATTTCCAGAAATAGAAGCTAGACTGGTAGTAACCAGGAGATTGAGGGAAGGGGGAAAGGGGGGAAGCTGTGATTTAATGGGTGCAGACATTCAAAGGCCCGTCAGAGAAAGACAAATGCCATATGATCCCACTCATATGTGGAATTTCAGAAAGAAAATAGATGAACATGTGGGAAGGAGGAAAAGAAAAAAAGCAGAGAAGGAAACAAACCATAAGAGAATCTTCATGATAGAGGACAAACTGAGGGTCCCTGGAGAGAGGGGGTGGGGGAGGGGCTAGTCGGTGATGGGGATTAAGGAGGGCACTTGCTGTGTAAGCCCTGGGTGTCCTATTAAGTGATGAATCACAGAATTGCACTCCAGAAACCAATATTGCACAGTATGTTAACTAAAATTTAAATTAGAAAATTAAAGATGCTGATCTGATGAGCACGCAACTAATGAGTCATTGAGCACTACATCAAAAACTAATGATGTTGGCTAATTGAATTTAAATAAAATATAAAAAAATAAGAATGAGTACAGGATTTCAGATTTGCAAGACGGAACGTTCTGGAGGTATGTTCACAGCAGTGTAAATATACTTAACATTACTGAACTTTATACTGAAAATGTTTAAAATGGCAAAATTAATGTTACGATTTCTTACAATTTTTTAAAAGTACATTCTGTATGATTCTATTTTTATTTTTTTATTATGTGCAGTTAGCTAGTGTATAGCACATAGTTTTTGATGTAGTGTTCAATGATTCGTTAGTTATGTATAATACCCAGTGTTCATCACAGCACGTGCCCTCCTCAGTTTTTATAAAGATCTTATTTATTTATTTTAGAGAGAGAGAGGGCATGGCACGAGAATGACAGGACAGGCAGGCGGTGGAAGGAGAATCGTGAGCCCATGCTGCACTGAACACAGACCCTATGTGGGGCTCAATCCCAGCACCATGACACCACATCCAGAGTCAAAATCAAGAGTCAGTGGCTTAACCGACTGAGCCACCATCCATCTCCTTGGGCATTAGTGTTGTTCCGTTCCCTGCTCTCTCCACCACTGCTGTGCTGAACACTCCTGAAAATACAACTGAAACACTGGGCCAGAGTTCCCGGGGGTGAGTCCGAGGACGAGCATGCTAGGTGATGGGTGCACCTGCGGTCTGGGATGCTTGCTGCCCACTGTTCTCCCAGACAGGGGTGCCCGACACCCTTCTCTCCAGGGGAGCTGTTGGGGCCACCACATCCTCAGGCACCTGAGGGCCACCCGGCCCAGGAATTCACCTTCTCCCGCAGAGGACAGATGGTACTTCTTTCTCTCCAGGAATAGGAACCCTGATCCCGGGAAAGGAGAGCTCTCCTGGGACTCGTGGCCCAGCCAGGCAGCTGTGGGCACCGTGTATGTGACGGAGCCAGAACGGCTGGGCCTTGGAGGAATGAGTGTCTTAAACCAGCTTTGCACAGGGCACGCGGGAGCAGCAGCCCCTGCTTCCTGGGGAGCAGTGATGTGCGTGGAAGGAAGGAGGCAGGGGCGGAGCCACACCACAGTCTCTCCCTTGGTCCTGAAGCCAGCAGGAAGGGAGCCCTGGGGGCGGAGATGAGACTCCAGGAGGATTCCCATCCAGGGAAAGGGGACCTGCGGCCCCTGGAAGGCATTGAAGGCTCCAGCCCCACCAGCCCTCAGGCCATTTGCACAGGATCACATCCAGCATTTCCTTAGCACGTTGTCCATGTTCGTATGTGGACAGTGATTGGCCCACTCAGTGCTGGTGCATTTTCAGAGGCAGACTAGAAACCGTCCAGTGCCTGCTAGTGGGACAGAGGACCCCCGCCCACAGAAGCAGAGGATGTCCCTTTTCCTCCAGAGCTGGGGAAGGCAGCCACTATCCTGGTGCAGGACCTGGTCCAGGTGTGTGTCCTTTCTGAAGTCCCCACATTCAGCGGGCATCATTGTGCCTAAGAAAGCCCCCCTCAGCCCTAGAGTCAGGAGCAGTGAGGGGCTGTCTCCGGCCCTGGCCCAGAATCACAACCTGAAACCATACTATCTTTGGGAAGTTGGGCCTCCTTCAGGAGCCAGGGAGAGGACTGGCCCCTCTCCCCTCCCCAGGTCCAGGATGCCCAGGACTCTGTAAGAACTCTTCATTCGAGGAGGAGTCCTGGAGAGCGTGTGTGTCTCGTCAGCCCAGCAAGTGAAAGAACCAAACCCCAATGCTCAGGTTCTAACCGAAGCAGAATTTCCATGTACTCTTCAAGTCCAGATTTACTGTGTGCAGCAAGGACACCTGCCCCTCCCCACTAGGTAAGTGGGTGCTGGGGAAGGGCTGTCTGGGCATGGGGACAGCCTCCTCCCCTCTTACGTGGCCTTGGGGGACCCCAGGGAAAGTCTTCCTTGCTCTCCTTCCCTCAGAGGGAGGGGCTGGCCTCGTGTTCCCAGGGCTCCCGCTTCATCCCCACTCCTGAAGAAGAGCCACCCATGGACCTCGTGTCAGGAGTGTGGTCTGCCACTGCTCCTGGGCTCCCAGCCAGGGGCCTGGCGGCTGCATGGAACACCTAGATTGCTTTTGGGGGGAGGGGTGCTCACTGGTGACCCCACTCACCATCCCCCACAGTGGTCTGCAATCCAGGCTCTGTGCCCAGCGTAGGTCAATCACCAGCACCCCACATGTTCCTGCCATGGGAATGATCATTCAGCATCACCCCATTGCACATAGGAGGAGAGTGAGGTCCAGAAAGGGGAGGCAAATGGCTCCAGCCACAGGGCTCCTCCGCAGAGAAGCTGGAAGGCCAGCCCTCCCAAGCCCCCACTAGCCCACCCAGAGACTCCCTGAGCCCAGAGTGAGCCCTCCCCTGCCTGCCCAGCCACTCGCTGGTCCCTGAGTTTGATGATGGCCTGTTCTTCTTGGCTCTGAAGGTGTTGCTGGTCGACTGGGAGGGGGAGTCCAGCTGGCGGGACAGGCGGTAGCTACAGGACAGAGTGACACGTCTGAGCTAGCAGGAGCCACACTCTGGTCTCCCTCCCAGAGCCTGCCCGGGAGCTGGAATCTGGGTGCCCTAGGGGCCAGCATGCAACAGAGTCTCTGCTGACCAGGGAGCCGTGGCCTTCAGGGATAGTCCACTCTGTCCTTTCCCCGCTCTTGCCCGTCCTCACCTCTCCTCACTGTGGGGCTCCGAGACCCAGAACCAGGCCCCATAGGGCTGCTCGGGCTCCAGCTTGTAATTATTTTGCAGCCTCCGGAGCAGCTGGATTTCCTGGGGCTGGAGAGAGGACTGGCTGCTGTCAAGGACTGGGCTGGGGAGGATGCAGGGCCTCGTGGGGGCGGGGGGGTAGGATGGGGCAGGGGCCAAGTCCTGGGGCCCCAGCTCATGTCTGAAAATGGCTGAAATCCCTGAATGCCCACAGGGTCCCTCATTACAGTAACAACACCCTCACACTCGGGCATCCTGGTGGTGGGCGCCTCCTCCCGGGCCTCCTTCCCACCCCTCTGACTCTAGCCAGGGCTGCAGCCAGGGGCAGGCTGGACCTCTGTCCCAGGTCCTGCCAGGAAGATGAGGGAGAATGAGGAGAGAAGGGGAAAGGGCAGACAGATCTTCTCCCTGCCATGAGCCGGCCTCCAATGCTGCCACCAGGTCTCCTGGCCCAGCCATGCACTTAGCTAGACCCTGGGAGGGAGTCTGCATTCCAGGCCAGCTGGGTGGGGTGACCTTTTCGTCCCCAGATATTGAACCCACCTGGCCTTGCACCCTGAGGCTTGCTGCCCAGTGTGGGCATTGTTCTGGGGCTCAGCAGACTTTGGGGCCACAGAGCACTTGGCGGTGGTGAGGGAACATGAGGGACCAGTCAGGTGTGGAGCCATGGGTCTTGTGCACGTCTACAGCAGGACTGGGTCATGATACACATTCTGTGTGCAGGTCCCCTGTGAACACCTAACCCTCTCAGTGGGGAGGCCTGTGTGCCTGGTGCACCTGTCCTCCACCTACCCCAGAAGAGCGGCCACATTCAAGCATTTCCATGCCCAACCCTCAGGGACAGTTGGGAAGCTGAGGTCCAGAGAGGCAGGGACTGGCCCAGGACAAATGAGGGGTGCAGAGTCCAAGGAGCAGGGCTGCTCTCCAGTCCTAGGCCAGCATCAACCCACCCATGAGGTTTGCTTTGGGGATGAGAGCCCCTCAGATCCTTGGGGATAGCTCCCCACCCCGTCCCATGTGGGGACATGACCTTGGGCATCCCCAGGCAGGTAGAGGCATGTGCACACACACACACACACACACACACACACACACATATACTCTGACTGCCCAGCTGGGGGTCAGAAGGAGAGGACACCCTGGGAGCGAGGTGGGTGACAAAAAGAAGAAAGAGGTCGGAGACAGCTGGGCCATGGGGCAGGGGCATCAGGACTCCTGGCCATACCCCAGATCCACAGCATGGGGAGGGGAGACACACAAGGCTGATGGTCAGGGGGTCCCCAAGGGGCCCAGGAGGGTTGCCAGGGCACTGGGAGAGGACAGGGTCTGGGGTCCGGTGTCCATCACCTACCTGGGCACCTGGAAGTAAGAACAGAAACCCCCCCACTAGTGTGGAGGGGGCTACAGCACAAAAGGCCTCAGCTTACTCTACTGTCAGTTGGGCTGTAGAGATGGGTGTCTCCAGGGTCCCACAGGCTTGTAGAAGAGCCTGCTGGCCTTGGATCTCCGTCCCTGACCCACTGTGCTCCCAGTCCTAGGAAAATGCTTTGTACTCCCTCGAGGTCCTTCTGAGCAGAGGGCAGCCTGGGAGCTTGGGGGGCTGAGGACCTGGGTATGCAGAACGTGGCAGAGCACTGACCACTGCTCGGGGGACCAAGGTCAGGACCCTCCTAGGTGCAGCCTCAGGGTTCCCATTTGGAAGAGGTTCCAGAGTCAGTGCTCTGGGCATGGTGAGGAGGCCTTAGGAAGGAACTGAGCACCAGGACAGGAAAGGGAAACATGGACGAGGGAGACTTCTGAGGGTTTCTCACATCGTCCCCGGAGCCCGCAGATCCTGCTCCTGTGAGACACTCAGAGACAGAGACAGAGACTGAACACAGGAGAGAGGAAACCAGGAGAAGTCACAGACTTTCCTCCATCAGCTTGGAAATGACATCCCATCCTTTTGCTCCATTCTCTTCCTTAGAGCACAGTCACAGAGGCCATCCACCCTGGAGGGGAGAGGATTCCCCAGGGATGTGTGACCAGGATTCGGGAATGCCCAGGAACCACTGTGGAGACTGCCCCGCACATGGGCACAGATGAGGCCCGGGGACCTGAGCCTCAATTTAATGGGAGCCCCTGGAAGTCTGTGTCGCCAGGGGATAAGGTTGGAATCAGTTCATTGCAACCTTCCCACAGGGCCTGGGACAAAGGGGTGGCTTTGCCTGGACCCCAGAGCAGACCCAGCCCCTCTGAGCTGTGTTCCATGCCCCGCCCAGCCCCTGGCTCATCCTTGCATTCCCAGGTGTGTGCCCCAGCCTCCTGTGATAGCAGGTACGGAATGTATGTAGAGGTCCTACCCCGATGGTGTCCCTAGAAGTAGAAGCCAGAACACCCCACTGTGCAGATGGGGAGCCTGGGGAGTCCCTGAGAGGCACAGGGTCTGTCCAGGGTCATGGCCCTGGTCACGAGCAGAAGCCTGGTCTGAAACCAGCTCTGCGTCCTCACAGCGGGGACACTGGCTGCACCCAGGCCCCCTGGGGGCTGTGGGTGGGCGGTGTGGGTGTCACTATATGGATGGGGCATGGGGTGGAGGGTGAGCATAGAGCAGCCGGGGGAGGGGGGCCATTGGGGGCTCTTGTGGGAGAAGGAAGTCGGGCAAGGGAGCCCCAGGCAGTGGTGACTTCACTTCCCTGACAACGGACCCCAACAGAATTGGAACCCGGGTAACTAGGCACCCACATTCCAGAGCCAGCCCCCTGCCCAGCTCATTTCGTTGGAGATCCTCGAACGAAGAACATGTTTGCGTGTTGCATCCCCAAGTCCGGAGGCTGCAGGCTGAGGAAAGCGCACCCTGCAAACACTTCCCCTCACTGGGGATGTCGTGTCAGGGCTCCCCAACGCCTCTGGCCATTTGGCAGGAAGGACCGAAAGGTGACACCAGGAGGCCCAGAGCGAGCCAGCCCAGCCCCACACACTCTGATCTGACTGTGCAGCCCCAGGTCCCCTCCTTGTGTGTGTGTGTGTGTGTGTGTGTGTGTGTGTGTCTGTGTGTGTCTGTGTGTGTCTGTGTGTGTATAAGAGGGGTCTTGTAGGGTGGGGCCACTCCGAGCAGGAGCAGGCTGATGAGGGGTCAATGTCCAGTGGGCAGGTCATGTTCACACCCCAGGTCAAGCCTGTCTGGGTGGGACGGGGTGTGCGGGGGCTACGCCCTTCTGCCCAAGGTTTATCCCGAGCCCTGCAGGGATGGGTCACTGCATCCCAGGTGCAGGGCTGTGCACGCACAGGTCTGTGTCTTATCTGGGAGCACCAGGGGGCCTGGGCAGGAGGACAGTGAAGACAGCCGGGCAGGGCTGTGATGCCTCTGGGCCGGCTACCGGTCCCTGTCTTTGCAGAAGACCGTGGATGAGACTGAGAGGAAGCTGGTGGACACGCCCTCCTCTCCAGGAGCAGGGACAGGGGATCACCTGGGAAGGGTTCTGACTCCGCCCAGGCCACTGTCCCCAGTAGTCATTCACTCAGTGAGTGTGATCCAGGAGCCAGAGCCCACGGAGGCCGAGCCCGAGGGTGAGAAGTCTGGGGCTGGGTGTTTGTGGTGTGTGGGGATGGGTCAGTGCTGGCCCCACAGGGAGGAGCCCCCAGAGGCTGGTGTGGGTCCAGGAGCAAGGACCGGGCTCAGAGCACCCAGTGGGTGGGCTGCAGTCGGGGGGACGTCCCAGGGAAGGTTCCTTCCTGGCTGCAGCTTCTCTGAGAGCTCCTGGGCTGGGTTCTGTCTCTGCAAAGGCCACGAGAGGCAGACAGGAGGGTGAGCTTTTCTCCTCTCACAGCTGCTCCGCCATCTGAGGAACTAGAGCCGGCTCCAAGTTCATGGGCAGCTCCAGAGGGAGGGGTTGTGCCTGCAGCGACTTCAGCAGGAGACCAGGAGCCAGCAGGTGACCTGGCACCTGCCCATGAAGAGCCTGTAGCTGTGCAGGAAGAGCCTGCTGGAGACCCTGCCGACAGAGAGCCTGCCCCTGAGCCCGGCACTGCTCCTGCCCCCAAACCTGCCCCTCTCTGTGTTCCTGTTCTTGCCCCTGTCCCTGCTCCTGCCCCTGCCCCTGTCTGTGCTCCTGATCCTGCAAAGGATGAAACTCCTGCCCCTGCCCCTTGCTCTGCCTGTGCTCCTGTTCCTGCCCCAGACCCAGGTCCTGCCCCTGCGCCTGCCAGAGCCACTGCCCTTGCCCCTGCCTGTGCTCCTGTTCCTACCCTCCAGCTCTTGCCCCTGATCCTGCCCCTTCCTCTACCCCTGCCAGAGCAGCTGCCCCTTTCCCTGCCCCTGCCTGTGCTCCAGTTCCTGCCCCGGACCCAGCTCCTGCCCCAGCTCCTGCCCCTTCCCCTGCCAGAACTGCTGCCCCTTCCCTTGGCCCTGCCAGAGCCGCTGACCCTTACCCTGCCCCTGCCTGTGCTGCTGTTCCTGCCCTGGACCCAGCTCCTGCCCCTTCCCCTGCCAGAACTGCTGCCCCTTCCCCTGCCCCTGCCTGTGTTCCAGTTCCTGCCCCGGACCCAGCTCCTGTCCCAGCTCCTGCCCCTTCCCCTGCCTGTGCTCTGGTTCCTGCCCTGGACCCAGCTCCTGCCCCTTCCCCTTCCAGAACTGCTGCCCCTGCCTGTGCTCTGGTTCCTGCCCTGGACCCAGCTCCTGCCCCAGACCCAGCTCCTGGCCCAGCTCCTGCCCCTTTCCCTGCCCCTGCCTGTGCTCTGGTTCCTGCCCCAGACCCAGCTCCTGCCCCAGATCCTGCCCCCTCCCCTACCAGAACTGCTGCCCCTTCCCCCTGCCCCTGCCTGTGCTCCTGTTCTTGCCCCTCACCCAGCTCCTGCCTTGGATCCTGCACCTGCCACTGCTGCTGACCCTGTCCCTCCCCTTGCTCCTGCCCCTGCTCTTGCACCTGTCCCTGCTCCTGTCCCTGCCCCTATCCCAACCCCTGCCCCTACTCCTGCTCTTGCAGGGCTCCCAGAGCCACATCCAGAGCCCACAGCCCTGCGGGAAGAGCTCCTTGTACAATCACCCTTAGTTCCTTCACCCGAACCCGACGTCCCGCCAGAGTGTTTCATCCCCTCCCCCTATGTTCTTTCTCTCTGGTACATATTGACTGTTACTTTATCTTTTCATGTTCTGTATACTGTTTATTATTTGTTTTAAGTAAAATTACTTGTTTTCAATTGAACACGTAGTGAACATTAAGTACGTTCCCAACACTGTACCACCCCACCAGAGAACATTGCTGCAGAGTATCTCCTTCCCCAAAGGAGACCCCGAACCAGAAGCCTCCCTGCCCATTTCTCCCCCAGCTCAGACCCTTGCAACCCCTAAGCTGCTCTCTCTCTCTGTTTCTTTACCTGTTCGGATGTTTCTGTAAGTGGAATCACACAACATGTGCCTTCGTGTCTGCCCACCTATTTTCAAAGTGGACTCTTTTTTTCTGTGTTTATTTGACATAGCATTTCCCTTATTCGATACTGAAATCCCCGATGGATTACAGATCAGACATAATCATAGAGACCATTTTAGGAATTATGGGCACAATCTCAGGGCCAAGACCCCTGTTCCTGCTGGGACACCACGGCCCGACCTCAGACAGGAAACAGCTGGTTCCTCCTGTGACCCACACAGAAACCAGGGAAATGCAGAAAGCTAGTAGACACACCACAAAGGGCAAAAGCATTGCTCACAACCCAAGGCCAGAGAAATGTTTCTCCTGCCTCTGGTCCAAACCATGCTCCAAGTCACTGGGTTCTACAGGGACAGAGACCAAACACATTCAAGTCCAAGGGGGAGGATAGGCATGTGGCGAGTATGTGTCAGAGATGCGGAGCTCCCGGGGAACGACTCCAGCAAAGGAAACCCTATGGAGGCAGCCCTGGGGAGAACGTGAGGAAGCGGAGGTCCCCTGCAGGTCCCCTGAAGAGAAAGTACCACCAGACGAGCTGTCCGAAAACAGCCAGGTCAGGGTTCCAGGAAGACACCAGAGGCACAGGAGGAACTGGGGAGCATCTGAAGGTCAGGTGGGGATAGTCAGAGCTTCCAGGCCCTATTCCCTAACGCTCCTCATCACTCAGCCTTTCTTACAGTGAGTCTGCTTGGTTTCTATTTGCCCCAACTGTTACCTGTTGCCCTGGGCAGTAGAGACTCACATATGCCTTTAAATGTTTTGGACATTGAATGCCATCCAGTAGCCACCTCACTACTGGGAGAGTTGGTGTAAGCAAGAAGTCACAGAAGTCTCCAAGGGTCTGGACTTGGTGTTTTCCTCTCCTGAGATGGGGACACCTGTGGGAGGAGCAGGTGGCCAGTTGGGGGGGGGGGTGCAGGCACCTGACGTGGACAGATGGGGTAGGTGAGGCCTGAGGCCCTGGGGGTATATGTCCGGCATCTGGACTGAACAGGTCTTCAAAGCTGCAGATTGGCTGGGATCATCTTCAGGCTGAGAAGGAAGATGAGGGGAGCAGAGGGGAGCAGAGGAGGCTCAGCTTAGACAGGAGAGGGCGGAGCCACTCCTTTGGGGGAAAAGTGGGTCAGGTCCAGGCTCATGGGGACAGACCTTGAGGCTACTATCTTATGTGAAATAATCCAGTCCCTAAAGGACCAATACTGGAGGACCCCACTCATGAGGGACGGACAGCACTCTGATTCATAGAGATGGAAGGAGCTGCTGGGTGCCGGGGCTGGGGAGGGGGAATGGGGGTTAGGGTCTCGTGGGTAGAGGTTCAGTTTGGGATGATGAAGAAGTTGTGGCAATGGATGGAGGTGGCGGGTACAGAGCAGTGAATGTACGTATTGCCACTGAATTGTACCCTGAAAAGTGCTTAACAGTATCAGTCGTATGTCCATTACACCACAATAGGAAAGTAGTGAGTCAGGAGGACGGGGCCATCGCGAGTCCCAGGAGGGTCCTGGAACAGGGACCCTGTATCTTAGTTCTCGCTCTCACGCTCTGCCCCTTGTTGGTGACCGAGCTCACAGTAGGCACTCAGTGAACGCTTGCTAAGATGAAGTGCAGGCAGATGTTCCAGAGAGAGTCCACAGGTGCAAACCCTCCAGTGGGCACTGAGGGATCCCAACAGGACGCACATCCAGACAGAGCCAGTGCCCACATCTCACAAACACCAGCACAGAAATAGCCATTTAAAACCAAGGCAGGGGGGCGCCTGAGTGGCGCAGTTGTTAAGCGTCTGCCTTTGGCTCAGGGCGTGATCCCGGTGTTCTGGGATCAAGCCCCACATCAGGCTCCTCTGCTGGGAGCCTGCTTCTTCCTCTCCCACTCCCCTGCTTGTATTCCCTCTCTCACTGGCTGTCTCTCTCTCTCTCTCTGTCAAATAAATAAAATCTTAAAAAAAAAAAAAAAAAAAACAAGGCAGGAACCGGAAATAACCCAGAGGCCTCCACGCTCCTCGAGGCCGTGCTAGCGGCCACGTCCAAGGCCTCTGGCGGTCAGGGTACCAGGGGTCTGAGAGGTGGCTAGAGGTGGCTTGGCGCACCCCTGACCCTGAAACCCCATGGCTGCTGAGAGGTGCAGGGACTGGGAGGAAAGGCCTGCCAGGGCCCGTTCTGGCTCCAAGGCTGCTACAGGGCCATTCCCAGCCCCACCAGGCCGTGTCTGTTTAGAACCAGGGAGAAAACCTTTTCCCTCAATTGTTCTTTTTAAAGATGGTTGCTCAGGGGCACCTCGGTGGCTCAGTCGTTAAGCGTCTGCCTTCGGCTCAGGGCGTGATCCCAGAGTCCTGGGATCGAGCCCCGCATCAGGCTCCTCCGCTGTGAGCCTGCTTCTTCCTCTCCCACTCCGCCTGCTTGTGTTCCCTCTCTCTCTGGCTGTCTCTCTGTCACATAAATAAATAAATAAAATCTTAAAAAAAAAAAAAAAGATGGTTGCTCAGCATTGACACAGAAAAACATTCAACATAAAATTGGAGCCGTTCACAGCTGCAAATGACCCAGAAATTATCAAAATGCACCAACCACAGGAAAAGGACCTTGTGCCAGCGGGCAGGCCTCCTGGGTGCAGGGGTGGCTGGGGGCCCTAGACGTGCCCGAGCAGGCAGTGCTGGACTCCACAGTCGAGGGGACAGAAGAAGGAACCCGCTCTGACGGCTCCACGCAGAGCGGCCACCCTGAGGGAGACGGGGCAAGCCCCTCATGCGTTCTGGATGTCCTGCTGATTCTTGGGTGTGGCCCGAATCTCAGCTTCTTCAATGATGGGGGGTAGCGGGGAGGCCGGGGCGGGGGGGTGGCGCGGGCAGCCCAGCAGCCGCGGGTCCCACAGGTCCTCCCAGGCAGCACCTTAATGGGCTTGTGGTCCAGCAGGTACCTGTTCAGGAGGCTCTCATCGTGCCCCACAGCCTCGATCCCATTGGCCGGGTCAACCACCACCGCCTGGTGACAGGCCAAGGTCAGTTGGTGAACATCCACCACTGACCCCCAAAAAAGACCCCCATATAGTAAAAGTCACCCTGGTCCCTGAGGGGAGAGAAGAGTGATCCTGGCAGAGGGCACAGCGAATGCAAAGGCTTGAAGTCAGGCCTGAGGCACATGTGGGATGACCACACACCTGGGTGGACCACGGTAGGGAGTGAGGTGGGAGAGGTGAGGCTGGAGAGACAAGCAGGAGGGGAAAAGACCACAGAAAGGCCGAAAAGATAACTCTGGTTATTGGAGGATAATGGTCTCTGTGCAGCAGAAGACAGGGAGACCCTCACCCTAACCCTCTAACCTCTAACCTCTAACCTCCAACCCTTTTTCTTTAACTCTAACTTTAACCTTAAGTTTTTACCCTTAATTTTGTTCCTTACCCTGAAAATACGTCCAACCCTATCCTTCTAGGCCCAATCTCTGGATAATCCTTTCTGTAGTCCCAGCCAATGCTCTTTAAACCACTAACACTAACCCCAATTAAATCATCACCAAAATATATTCCTATATCTTTTGTAAAGTAGGTGTATGAAACCACATCAGAATAATTGCCATATGAAACCAAGAGGACATAAATGTCTTGTGCACCATAAACAAGTGTCTCTTCACCAAAACTTCGAAGGCTATTCAACATAGTGAATCCAAGCAATGTTATACACTGCAATAGTGTTTCACATAAAAACTTGTGATCATATTAATTGATGCAAAAAAAGTTTCTAACCAAAATCCAGTGTCAGTTCATGATTAAACACTCAAGAAAGTAGGAATAAAAGGTAATTTGTTCAATATACCTACAGCAAAGATATTGCTCAGTAATGGACTGAAAGTTCTACCCAGAAAAATGAGGCAAGAGAAAAGGCATCCACATGTGAATGGAAACAAAAGAACTAGGTCTATTCAGAGACCAGAGGTGATACCATCTTATATAGAAAGCTTCCTAAAGAATCAACGAAAAATGATTACAGCTAGTCACCTAATTCAGCAAAGTTATAGGACTAAATACCTATACACAAAATCTCTCTTATTTGTATACACTAGCAATGAATCATCCGAAACAGAATTTAAGAAAACAATTTCATTTTCAGTAACATAAACATTGACAAAATATTTAGGAATAAATGTAATTAAGGTGTAAGTCTTTTACACTGAAAATTACAAAACACTACTGATTAAAATTAAAGAAAACCTAAATAATTGTGAAGACACCCCCTGGTGAGGAAAAGATAGCACACAACGCAATATGCAGACTCAATGTGGTTCCCAGGGAAATTCACAGAGGCCTCTGGAAGGAAACACATAAGCTAATTCTAAGGTCATATGGAAAATCAGGGACCACAAGGTAGCCAAAACTATCTTGACAAAGAAAATCAAAGATGGAAGCTCATACTTCCCAATTTCAAAGCATAATACAAAGTAACAGTAAATAAAACATTGTGATACTGTCATAAAGGTATACATACAGATCAGTAGGATTTAATCCTTTCATTTATGGTCAATTGAATTTTGATATGGGTGGACAACATTACATTGAGGAGTGAAAGGTCTTTTCAACAAGAGTGCTAAACAATTGGCTATCCATGTGCAGAGAAATGAAAGTGGACCCTTACCTCACACCACAGATAAACATTAACTCAAAATAAGTTAAAGGCTTAAATGTTAGAGGTAAAATTATAAACTCAGTAAGAAATAAATGGGGATAAATCTTCATGACCTTGGATTTAGCAATGCTTTTAGATCTGACACCAAATCACAAGTGAGGAAAGAAAACATAGAGAAATTTAATTTCCTCGAAATTAGAAACCTTTGTGCATCAAAAAGCCCACAGAATGGAAGAAAATATTGCAAATTATTTAACTGGGAAAAGTCTGTTATCCAGAATATATAAAGTGCTTTGACAACTCATCAACAAAGGACATCAAAATTTTAAAAATGGACAAGGGACTTGGATAGACCTTTCTCCAGAGAAGACAAAAAAATGATCAATAACACTTGAAAAGATATTAAACATCATTAGTCATTATGAAATGCAGACTTAAACTACAGTGACATATCCTTTTACACACAGGAGAATCAGTATAATCACGAAACCTGAAATACGAGGAGTTAAGATGGCGGAGGAGTAGGAGACCCCTTTTTCAGCCGGTCCCCCGAGTCGAGCTGGATAGGTACCAGACCAGCCTGAACATCCACGGAATCAGCCTGAGACGCAGGCAGATACATCTGGATCTCTACAAATGAACATCTCCAGCGCTGAGAATTGAGGTACGAAGCGGGGAGCCGTGAAACCCCGCACAGATATCGGAAGATAAACGGAAGGGGGAGGGAGCCGCCGCGTTTGGGCACCGGGAAGCGGGAGCCACCTGCACGGGGGAGCGGGCGGGCTCATGGACCGGCACCCACGAAACAGCAGACTGAGACGTGAGCCGGGAGCGCGCGCCACCAGGCATCTCGCGGAACACCGGAATCCCGATGTGCTCACTGGAACCAGACTCAGACCGGGAGCTCCGGAGCACACGGGGGCGGCTGGCGGCTGGCAGCGTTAGAAACACAAAGGACAGAGACGCTCCGTCCCTGGAAGTGAGGGCTGGGATACCGGGTGTGGGGCGCACATCCCGGACGCTGCAGGGTTGAGCAGCACCAACAGTAACAGAGTTAAAGTGGCCAGAACATTAGTAGAGAACGGGCCGCAATCCCTCTGCTCTGTGACAGAGGCTGAAATTCGGCCGCTGCTGCTCTGACTCTCAGAAGAGGCACAGCAAACCGCCAGGGAAAGCCGCCAGAGAACAAAAGCCTGGAAATATCGGCTCACAGCGTGCCCGTCCCCATCCCCCCTCGCAGGGGACACGGAGACTCTACCCAAACAGGGTTGCCTGAGTATCGGCGCGGCAGGCCCCTGCCCCAGAACACAGAAGGCAGGCTGAAAAATCAAGAAGCCCACAACCGGGGTGCCTGGGTGGCGCAGTCATTGAGCGCCTGTCTTCGGCTCAGGGCGTGATCCCAGCGTTCCGGAAAGAAGTCCCTCATCGGGCTCCTCTGCTGGGAGCCTGCTTCTTCCTCTCCCACTCCCCTGCTTGTGTTCCCTCTCTCGCTGGTTGGCTCTCTGCCACATAAATAAATAAATAAAATCTTTAAAGAAGAAGATCCCCTAAGATCCCTATAAAACAAGGGGCACAGCCTGGGACCCAGTCAATAATTTGGGCTCTGGATAACCCCGCAACCTCTCCTCATCAGAATGACAAGAAGGAGAAGCCCCCCCCCCCCAGCAAAGAAAAGACAGTGAGTCTGTGGCCTCTGCCACAGAAATAATGGATATGGATGTAACCAAATTATCAGAAATGGAATTCAGAGTAACGATGGTCAAAATGATGAGCAGAATTGAAAAAAGTATTAACGAAAAGGTTACTGAGAATATAGAATCCCTAAGGACAGAAATGAGAGCGAATCTGACAGAAATTAAAAATTCTATGAGCCAAATGCAGGCAAAACTAGAGGCTCTGACGGCCAGGGTCACAGAAGCAGAGGAACGGGTTAGTGAATTGGAGGATGGGTTAATAGAGGAAAAAACTAAAATAGAAGCTGGTCTTTAAAAAATCCACGTCCACGAATGTAGGTTACGGGAGATTACTGACTCAATGAAACGATCCAATGTTAGAATCATCGGCATCCCTGAGGGGGTGGAGAAAAACAGAGGTCTAGAAGAGATATTTGAACAAACTGTAGCTGAAAACTTCCCAAATCTAGCGAGGGAAACAAACATTCGTGTCCAAGAGGCAGAGAGGACCCCTCCCAAGCTCAACCATGACAAACCTATGCCACATCACGTCATAGCGCAATTCACAAATATTAGATCCAAGGATACAGTATTGAAAGTGGCCAGGGCAAAGAAATTTCTCATGTACCAAGGCAAAGGTATCAGAATTACGTCAGACCTGTCTACACAGACCTGGAATGAGAGAAAGGGTTGGGGGGCATTTTTAAAGCTCTTTCAGAGAAAAACATGCAGCCAAGGATCCTTTATCCAGCAAGGCCGTCATTCAGAATTGATGGAGAAATAAAGACCTTCCAGAATCGCCAGTCACTAACCAATTTCGTAACCACGAAACCAGCCCTACAGGAGATATTAAGGGGGGTTCTATAAAGGTAAAAAGGCCTCAAGAGTGATACAGAACAGAAAGTCACAATCGATAGAAACAAAGACTTTACTGGCAACATGTCATCATTAAAATCATATCTCTCAATATTCAGTCTCAATGTAAATGGCCTAAATGCCACCATAAAAAACCACAGGGTTGCAGATTAGATAAAAAGACATGACCCATCCATTTGCTGTCTACAAGAGACTCATTTCGAACCCAAAGATGCATTCAGACTGAGAGTAAGGGGATGGAGTACCATCTTTCATGCAAATGGACCTCAAAAGAAAGCTGGGGTAGCAATTCTCATATCAGATAGATTGGATTTTAAACTACAGACTATAGTTAGAGACGCAGAAGGGCACTATATTATTCTTAAGGGAAGTATTCAACAAGTGGATATGACAATTATAAATATATATGCCCCCAAGAGGGGAGCAGCAAGATACACAAGCCAACTCTTAACCAGAATAAAGAGACATATAGATAAAAATACATTAATAGTAGGGGACCTCAACACTCCACTATCAGAAATAGAACACCCTGGCAAAAACTAAGCAAAGAATCAAAGGCTTTGAATGCCATACTCGACGAGTTGGACCTCATAGATATATATAGAACACTACACCCCAGAACCAAAGAATACTCATTCTATTCTAATGCCCATGGAACATTCTCAAGAATAGACCATGTTCTGGGACACAAAACAGGTCTCAACCGATACCAAAAGATTGAAATTATCCCCTGCATATTCTCAGACCACAACGCTCTGAAATTGGAACTCAACCACAAGGAAAAATTTGGAAGAAACTCAAACACTTGGAGACTAAGAACCATCCTGCTCAGGAATGACTCGATAAACCAGGAAATCAAAAATCAACTTAAACAATTTATGGAGACCAATGAGAATGAAAACACAACAGTCCAAAACCTATGGGATACTGCAAAGGCAGTCCTAAGGGGCAAATACATAGCCATCCAAGCCTCACTCAAAAGAATAGAAAAATCTAAAATGCAGTTTTTATATTCTCACCTCAAGAAGCTGGAACAGCAACAGAGGGACAGGCCTAATCCACGCACGAGGAAGCAGTTGACCAAAATTAGAGCTGAAATCAATCAAGCAGAAACCAGAAGTACAGTAGAGCAGATCAACAGGACTAGAAGCTGGTTCTTTGAGAGAATCAATAAAATTGACAGACCACTGGCAAGACTTATCGAAGAGAAAGGAGAAAGGACCCAAATTATTAAAATTATGAATGAAAAAGGAGAGGTCATGACCAACACCAATGAAATTGGAAGGATTATTAGAAATTTTTATCAACAGCTATATGCCAAAAAACTAAGCAATCTGGAAGAGATGGAGGCCTTCCTGGAAACCTATAAACTACCAAGACTGAAACAGGAAGAAATTGATTTCTTAAACAGGCCAATTAATTATGAAGAGATTGAGTCAGTGATAAACAACCTTCCAAATAACAAAACTCCAGGCCCGGATGGTTTTCCTGGGGAATTCTACCAAACATTCAAAGAAGAAATAATACCTGTTCTCCTAAAGCTATTTCAAAAAATAGAAACAGAAGGAAAACTACCAAACTCATTCTATGAGGCCAATATTACCTTGATCCCCAAACCAGGCAAAGACCCCATCAAAAAGGAGAATTACAGACCAATTTCCCTAATGAATATGGACGCCAAAATCCTCAACAAGATCCTGGCTAATAGAATCCAACATACATTAAAAGGATTATCCATCATGACCAAGTGGGATTCATCCCTGGGATGCAAGTGTGGTTCAACATTCACAAATCGATCAGCGTGATACATCATATCAACAAGAAAAGACTCAGGAACCATATGATCCTCTCAATTGATGCAGAAAAAGCATTTGACAAAATACAGCATCCTTTCCTGATTAAAACCCTTCAGAGTGTAGGAATAGAGGGTACATTTCTCAATCTCATAAAAGCCATCTATGAAAAGCCTACAGCAAATATTATTCTCAATGGGGAAAAGCTGGAAGCCTTTCCCTTAAGATCAGGAACACGACAAGGATGCCCACTCTCAACACTATTATTCAACATAGTACTAGAAGTCCTTGCAACAGCAATCAGACAACAAAAAGGGATCAAAGGTATCCAAATCGGCAGAGAAGTCAAAATGTCTCTCTTCACAGATGACATGATACTCTATATGGAAAACCCAAAAGAATCCACCCCCAAACTATTAGAAGTTATAGAGCAATTCAGGGGCGCCTGGGTGGCAACAGCGGTTAAGCGTCTGCCTTCGGCTCAGGGCGTGATCCCGGCGTTATGGGATCGAGCCCCACATCAGGCTCCTCTGCTATGAGCCTGCTTCTTCCTCTCCCACTCTCCCTGCTTGTGTTCCCTCTCTCGCTGGCTGTCTCTATCTCTGTTGAATAAATAAATAAAATCGTTAAAAAAAAAAGAAGTTATAGAGCAATTCAGTAATGTGGCGGGATACAAAATCGATACTCAGAAATCAGTTGCATTTCTATACACGAATAACGAGACTGAAGAAAGAGAAATTAGGGAATCCATCCCATTTACAATAGCACCAAAAACCATACGTTACCTTGGAATTAACTTAACCAGAGATGTAAAGGACCTTTATTCTAGAAACTATAAATCACTCTTAAAAGACATTGAGGAAGACATAAAAAGATGGAAAAATATTCCATGCTCATGGATCGGAAGAATTAACATAGTTAAAATGTCCATGCTACCCAGAGCAATCTACACTTTCAATGCTATCCCGATCAAAATACCGAGGACATTTTTCAAAGAACTGGAACAAATAGTCCTTAAATTTGTATGGAAACAGAAAAGGCCCCGAATCTCCAAGGAACTGTTGAAAAGGAAAAACAAAGCTGGGGGCATCACAATGCCAGATTTTGAGCTGTACTACAAAGCTGTGATCACAAAGACAGCATGGTACTGGCACAAAAACAGACACATAGACCAATGGAACAGTATAGAGAGCCCAGAAATGGACCCTCAGCTCTTTGGGCAACTAATCTTTGATAAAGCAGGAAAAAAACATCCGGTGGAAAAAAGACAGTCTCTTCAATAAATGGTGCTGGGAAAATTGGACAGCTACATGCAAAAGAATGAAACTTGACCACTCTCTCACACCATACACAAAAATAAACTCCAAATGGATGAAAGACCTCGATGTGAGACAGGAATCCATCAAAATTCTAGAGGAGAACATAGGCAGCAACCTCTACGACATTGGCCAAAGCAACCTTTTTCATGACACATCCCCAAAGGCAAGAGAAACAAAAGATAAAATGAACTTATGGGACTTCATCAAGATAAAAAGCTTCTGCACAGCCAAGGAAACAGTCAGAAAAACTAAGAGGCAGCCCACGGAATGGGAGAATATATTTGCAAATGACACTACAGATAAAGGACTGGTATCCAAGATCTACAAAGAACTTCTCAAACTCAATACACGAGAAACAAATAAACAAATCAAAAAATGGGCAGAAGATATGAACAGACACTTTTCCAATGAAGACATACAAATGGCTAACAGACACATGAAAAAATGTTCAAAATCATTAGCCATCAAGGAAATTCAAATCAAAACCACACTGAGATACCACCTTATGCCAGTTAGAATGGCAAAAATAGACAAGGCAAGAGACAACAATTGTTGGAGAGGATGTGGAGAAAGGGGATCCCTCCTACATTGTTGGTGGGAATGCAAGTTGGTACAGCCACTCTGGAAAACAGTGTGGAGGTCCCTTAAAAAGTTAAAAATTGAGCTACCCTATGACCCAGCCATTGCAATACTGGGTGTTTACCCCAAAGATACAGACGTAGTGAAAAGAAGGGTCATATGCACCCCAATGTTCATAGCAGCATTGTCCACAATAGCTAAATCGTGGAAGGAGCCAAGATGCCCTTCGACAGATGACTGGATTAAGAAGTTGTGGTCCATATATACAATGGAATATTACTCAGCTATCAGAAAGAACGAATTCTCAACATTTGCTGCAACATGGACGGCACTGGAGGAGATAATGCTAAGTGAAATAAGTCAAGCAGAGAAAGACAACTATCATATGATTTCTCTCATCAATGGAACATAAGAACTAGAATGATCAGTAGGGGAAGAAAGGGATAAAGAAAGGGGGGGTAATCAGAAGGGGGAATGAAACATGAGAGACTATGGACTACGAGAAACAAATTGAGGGCCTCAGAGGGGAGGGGGGTGGGGGAATGGGATAGACCGGTGATGGGTAGTAAGGAGGGCACGTATTGCATGGTGCACTGGGTGTTATACGCAACTAAGGAACCATCGAGCTTTATATCAGAAACCGGGGATGTACTGTATGGTGACTAACATAATATAATAAAAAATCATTAAAAAAAAGAAACCTGAAATAATAAATGTTGGTAAGGATGTTAGAAAACCGGAACCTTTAACCTTGCTTGGGAAATGTACAATGGTGGTGCAGCCTATGTGTAAAATAGTTTGCATTTCCTCAAAAAGACAAAAATAGAATTGTCATATGGTTCAACCATTCTGCTCCTGGACATATACTCCCAAAGAATTGAAAACAGTTGTTCAAAGAAAACCAACAACAGGTACACAAATACTCATAGCAGCGTTTTTCACAATAACCAAAAGGTGGATGCAACCCAGTTGTCCATCAACAAATGCATGGATACACCAAATGGGGTAGATCCATAAATGGCAACATTGTTGTGCCATATAAAGGAATAAGCAAAATGGTGCATCTGTGAAAACCAATATGGTGGCTCTTCAAAACATTTAACACAGAGTTCCATTTCAGCATATGTACCCAAAAGAATCGAAAGCAGAGATGAGCAGATATTCATGTGCCCTTATTCAGAACAGCATTTTTCACAGCAGCCAAAAGGAGGAAGCAGCCCAAGTGTCCACTGACAGATGAATAGATACACAAAATGTGGTATGTACACAATGGAACACGATTCAGCCTTAAAAACAAAGGGAGTTCTGACACAGGCTACAACACGGACTGAACCTGGAAGTCATTATGCTGAGAGAAATCAGCCAGTCACAGGAGGACAGATACTGAGTGATCCCACTTATATGAAGTATCTGAAACACAAAGTATAATGTGGCTGCAGGGGACAAGGGAAAAGGGGAATTGGGAGTCGGTGTTTCAGGCATACAGAGTCTCCCTGGGGAGAAGGAAAAAGTTCTGGGCAATGATGTACAACTGTGTGAACTCGGCTAAGGCCACAGAATTGTGTACCTAAAATGCTTTAAATGGTAAATGTTATTAATGTTTAGTCATAGTGAAAAAGTGAATGAAGGACTGATACATGTCACCACGTGGACGGACACTGAAAACAGCCCAAGTGACAAGCCATCTGGAAAAGGCCACCCAGATTGGAGCCATCTGTGCTACTTAAATCCATCAGAGTTGTGCAAGTACAGGAAAGTCTCGGGAGAAGTTCCGGAAGAAGAAAACTGGATCCGAATGGAGCAGGACATTTCAGACAGTGGGGCAGTTGGCGACAGTTCAAGTGGACCTGTGGTCTGGATTATAATATGGAAACCACGATGATTTCCTCGCTCAGGGCTATGTGGTGGTTCCGCGGGAGCGTGTCCCTGTTCGGGGTAAAACGCACTGAAGTATCCCGTGTGGTAAAGAAACGACAGCTGGGAGTCCGAGTGTGGAGATAAAGCGTATTTGTGCTGCTGTGACAGGTTCACTGCACCTTGAAATCAACCCAGAGTCAAGTACTCTTACAAACAACCAGGTCAGCACCAGGTCACAGGAGCAGAGCCCACATCAAGCTTCGCGATGGAGGCCAAGTCCTCCCAGACCCAGTTCACCCACCACAGAGAGGCCACTCGCCAGGGTAGGAGGCCACACATTAGCAAGAGACTCGTGGGAGGATGACATCAGGGGCCCCTGTGTCTCGGGTGCAAGAGAAGCAGCGGGATCTGGAATTCGAATTTTCCACAACGCTCCACCAAAAACTGGTTAGAACTGTGAAAATGCGTGAAGGGAAATCTCGGTAAAGTGGACTGGGGTCGCCAGAAAGGGGACTGGGCAGGGAGCCGACCACTCAGTGTTAGTTACAGACCCCACATTAGAACCCCCACAGCAGAGACTCATCAGTCACAGGCCCCAAAGGGGAAGACGCCGGTTTCACCTCCTCCCAGAAATCACCACCCCTGCAGCTCAGCCGGGGAGAACCTCCATCACCCCGAACCCCGCTTCTCTCCAGGGGACTTTCCTCCAGAACAACCCTCCCAACTTCCTCCTCCTCCTCCGTGAAATACCAAAAAGGGCACAGCCCTGCTCTCGGACACAAATGAGGCACCGACAACAGACGTCGAGGGAGACAGACAGCCCTGCCCTCAGACACCCCCAGGAGACACCCACAATAGACATCGAGGGAGACATACAGTCCTGTCCTCAGACACCCCTGAGACACTGACGACAGATGTCGAGGGAGACGGACAGCCCTGTCCTCAGACACCTGGGAGACACCGACGACAGGCATTGAGGGAGACGGACAGCCCTGTCCTCGGACACCCATGAGACACCGATGACAGACATCGAGGGAGACATACAGTCCTGTCCTCAGACACCTCTGAGACACCGACGACAGATGTCGAGGGAGACGGACAGCCCTGTCCTCAGACACCCGGGAGACACCGACCACAGACATTGAGGGAGACGGACAGCCCTGTCCTCGGACACCAGTGAGACACCGACGATGGACATCGAGGGAGTCGGACAGCCCTGCCCTGGGACACCCGGGAGACACCGACGACAGACGGACACCCGGAGACACCGACGACAGACGTCGAGGGAGACACACGGAGACCGGAAGACACTCTGCGCTCGGGAAGAACCGACGCCGTGAGAACACCTGCTCTCCCCACAGCCGTCTGTCTGCAGAGCGCGCGCCGTCGCTACCGAACCTCCAGACGCCGAACCGACAGCCCGGACCGGGTGTGGACGCGGGGAGGACCCTGCGGGGCCGAACAAGCACCGGGCGGGCGGCCGGAGGCTCCCTGACTGCAGACTGCCTGCGGAGCCCCCGGAACCGGATCCGTGTGCGCGTAAACACGGACCCGCGGACCAGCCCAGCGGATCCGGGCCCAGGGAGGGGAGACCCCACAGCCCCGCCAGCGACCCCACGGCACCGCACACAATCCACGGAAACTCCACCGTCTACACAGCGCGCCCTTCCTCCGCGGGGTCCTGTGAGCACGGAGCCCTCGGCAGCTCCGGCTTAGGAGGCTTCTCCTCACCTTCTCCTCCCGCGGCGGGTGCTGAGGAGACCCGGGTCCTGTCGGCGTGGCCACCGCTCCATGTCCTCCACTGCGGGTCCCGGGGAGGCGGAACACCTGTCAGCGCAGGTGGAAAGGAGGCCTGCGGGCGGAGCGTGTCGAGTCCGGGAGCCGGGCCCGCGCGCCCCCTGCAGGCGGAGCAGGCAGCGCAGAACTCGCTGGGCTCCCTCCAGTCAGACTGAAGCCATTCACTTTCGGAAATTCAAACTGAAACGGAGCCCACTATCCCCCGACTTCTCTAGAAATATTTAAGGAACAGTTCGTTGGAAACAGCATGCCATACAATGCACTGCAATGCAATATAGGCACAAACTTTACAACTGACACCAAAATTCACTAAAATTTGCAGGTAAATTTAAAGTGCTAAACTACTGAAATATGAAAGAAAACATAAAATCTGCATGACCTTGAGTGTGGTGATGAGTTTTAACACACAACACCAAAACCAATCCACAAAAGAAAAAAACTGGTGGATTTGTGTTAAAAATATACAAAGAACTCTCAGAAAACTCTCATAACTCCATGATCAGAAAACATACAACCTCAATGAAAATGTGTAAAAACCTGAACAGACACCTGGACAAAGAAGATATACAGATAGTAAATAAGCATACGAAAATACGCTCTCCATCATCTACCATTAGGAAATTACAAATTGTTCAACATCTATCAACTGCTGAACTCCAAAAAAAAAAAAAGACAGTACCAATTGTTGGAGGGTGTGGGATGAGAGGAGCTCTCCTTCACTGGGGGATGCAGGTACAGGCACTTTGGAAGTGAAAATTAGTAACGGAGTCTGGGGAGGTTCCATCAGGGAGGTTCTCACACCTACAACTCTACAGCGATTGCAGACCCAACAGGAAGACGTAGACCTTGCCCAGTATGGACCATTTTACTGTCCCAGAAGGAAGAAGAAAGGTTTCCTCCTCCCAGGCAACAGCTCAACCAATGAGAAGCCACACTTTGAGCCCCCAGTTTACTCCAGTGGACTTTCGGTTAATGACAGCCCCTCCCGAAGTCCCGCTTTCCTCTGTATAAAAGAAAACAATCCTCTGCTTTGTTCAGTGTACTTGCCTATGGTTTCGCCTAAGCTTGCTCGTCCTGGATTGAATTTCTCAACTATTCCCAAATAAACCCATTTTGCTGGTAAAATAATTGGCAATTTCATTTTTTAGGTTAACAAGGACAGTTTGGCAATTTTTCCCCAAAGCTAAATGAGTCTCACCTCAGGATCCAACCATCATCACACTTCAGCTATTTATATAATTGCTTTGGAAAACTGTTTCCAAACAAAAACTCGCAGTTAGCTATGTACAGCAGCTCTAGTCATCCTGGCTAAAATCTTTAAAAAATCAGGATATCCCTCAACAGATGAATCCATAATCAAACTGCAGTACGTCCATGTGAAGGAAGCCGAAGACTCCACCTAAAAATGTTTCTTGGGCACAAGGATTACTTGGGCCTGATTAACTTTAAGAAACAGCAGACAGGGGCGCCTGGGGGGCTCAGTTGGTTAAGCGGCTGCCTTCCGCTCAGGTCATGATCCCCGGATTCTGGGATCGAGCCCCGCATCACAATGCATTGCATCACATCAGGCTTCTTGCTCTGCGGGGGGCCTGCTTCTCTCCCTATCTGCCGCTCCCCCTGCTTGTGTTTTCTCTCTCTCTCTCTGGGACAAGTAAATGAAAGAGAGAAAGAAAAGAAAAGAAAAGAAAAGAAAAGAAAAGAAAAGAAAAGAAAAGAAAAGAAGAAAGAAAGAAAGAAAGAAAGAAAGAAAGAAAGAAAGAAAGAAGAAAGAAAGAAAGAAAGAAAGAAAAAGAGAGAGAGAGAGAGAAAGAAAGAAAGAAAGAAAGAAAGAAAGAGAAAATCAGACAAAGGAGACTCTCTGAAAACCGAGTAGAAGCTGTCTTATAGTGAGCAAAAGTTACATTGATGAAGGAAATCCCCATCTGTAAGGGTATCTCCATCCATCTCTGCACCAGAAACCAAAGGATGACTGAATCTCAAGAAGCTCAGTGGAGAAGGCCTGAACTTGAACCTGCACAACAACCTTACCCTTATATGCCGTCCTTGGTCTGATAACCTCCCTTGACTGGCCTTCTCACCACCCAAAACCTTTGTCTTCAGCAGAAGATGGTATTTAAAGTGATTACTTGGGCCATTTCAGGAAGCTAATCTGTTTTCCCGTGTATCTCCATGTACACAAGATGTACACGTTATTAAACTTCTGTTTTTCTCCTGTTCATCTTTTATTGCTAGAAGTGGTCTCAGCCAAGAAGCTAGAAGAATAAAGGAAAATTGTTTTTAGTCACCTCTACATGCAACGCAATACCATTCAGCAGTAGAAAAGAATGAACCATCAGCCCCTACAAAGACATGGATGAATCTTACAAGTATTTTGCTAAGTAAAAGAACCCAGTCTGGAGAGACTAGACACTGTATGGCCCTGTTTATAGGACATTCTGGAAAAGGCAACACTCCAGAGATGATAAACGGATCATGGGGTTAGGGCTTGAAGTATTCCATATGGTGATGAATACCTGCCACCATGCTTTTGTCAACACTCATAGACTTTTATAGGCTGAGGAGTGCACCACAATAATTATTCAATTTGAATTATTTAGGATGTGGGATTGTCACAGGATGGAATACAGAATGTGACAAATTATCTAACTGTATTAGAAATGTATGGAAAAACTCACTGTAGTGGTGGGGTACCAGGTGTTGACCTAAGCAGCTTCGGAGACGAACGGAATGTGTAGACTGAAGTCACGTAAACAGTAAACTCTATTTTATAAAGTTCCTTCCCGTGATGGTGGTACCCAATGATGCAGAAGCAATTGCGTCTGTAATATGAAACGGAGCAATGAATTAAGTGACAAGTGGTAGGAGCCCAATTCATCACTGTTAGAGCTGTAAGTTACTGATGAGCAAAGGGAGACAATGGATCAGGTTAGAGACACCTGTATAAACTCTTTAGCCCAATATGCATACAGACAGTTCCACGTAAAAACTATCAATGTAAAGGTAAAATACCAGTTATGGTTAGCAGTGAAATGAGTTTATTTGGGAAAGGCAGATTTGCTAGCTGGAACAAGTGAGCTATGGCGAACCGTAGGAACATTCAAAGAGACAAAGTGAAGGGCAGCTTTTATTAGGTTTTAGGAGGACACTGGGGAGGTCTGTTCTGAAGTTCATTGGGGATGCCAACAAAAGCTATCTCCCAGCTTTGTCCTCACTGCCCCACATTGTCCCCAAGCTGCAGGGGTACCCTCAAGCCCACTCATGTCCTCACAAAGGAGTGGGGACCGGGAAATGCATGCTCTCCCCTCAGGTCAGAGAGCCAGGGTAGGGGGCACTCTGCTCCCTGCTAGGCTGCAGCACAGGACACACCCCACTCACAGTTTAGCCCCTCAGGGCATGTCCAGTGAATACCTGAAATTCAGTGTTCTGATTATTCAGTGCCATAATTTGTAAATTCCAACTGAAATAGAGCCCATCATTCCAGTACCTTGATTGGAAAAATATAGAGATTTATTAAAAAGTAGAGGTTAATATAAAAAAGGTCCAGTGCTATGGTCTGAATGTTTGTTTCTCCCCAAATTCACATGTTGGAATCCTAATGCCGGATGCGATGATGTTAGAACAGGATGCCTTTGGGAAGCGATTAGGTGATGAGGGTAGAGCCTGCATGAATGGGATTACTCCCCCTATGAAGGATCTTAAGCCATTCCCTACATGTGAAAATAGGAGGAGCGTGCCACTACAAAAAGGGCCCTCACCCGATCATGTCAGCTCCCCGATCTCAGACTTCCAGCCTCAGCAACTATGAGAAATGAATTTCCATTTATAAGCCACCCAAAATGCAATAGTTTTGTCTGAGCAGTCTAGATGGGCTAAAACAATCAGCAACCAGTCTGATCCCAAACACTACCCCTAACTTTGTCCCTAAACCCTGAGCCTACAATAGCTAAATTGTGGAAGGAGCCGAGATGCCCTTAACAGGTGAGTGGATTAAGATGTGGTCCATATATACAATGGAATATTACTCGGCCATCAGAAAGAACGATTACCCAACATTTGCAGCAACATGGATGGGGCTGGAGGAGATTATGCTAAGTGAAATAAGTCAAGCAGGGAAACACAATTATCATATGGTTTCACTCATTTATGGAACGTAAGAAATAGGAAGATCAGTAGGAGAAGGAAGGGAAGAATGAAATGCGGGGTAATCAGAAGGCGGAATGAACCACAAGAGACTATGGACTCTGGGAAACAAACTGAGGGCTTCAGAGGGGAGGCGGTGGGGGAATGGGATAGACCAGTGATGGGTATTAAGGAGGGCACGTATTGCATGGTGCACTGGGTGTTATACGCAAAAAATGAATCATGGAACTTTACATCAAAAACTAAGGATATACTGTATGGTGACTAACATAACATAATAAAAAATTATTATAAAAATAAATAAACCCTGGGCCTTTACTCCTGATCTCTGGCCCTCACCCTGGCCGTAGATCCTGACCCTGAGCCTAGGCTCCAATCCTAAAGCATGGCCCTGGCAAATGGTCTCTGACCACCCCCCCCCAACCCAATCCTAAACCTAAGTTCTCACCATCACCCTAACCCTCATCCCTTGCTGCCATGAAAGATACGTTACCATTACCCAATTATCTTTTAACATTTTCATGAAATGGGAAAATTGTGCCCCAAAATTAACCACAAACACCCTTCAGACATACTCTCTCATGGAGTCCGAGCTACCACTTTTCTGTTTTGCCAAACTAAGTGTGTTTAGTTAAAAATAATGTCGACTGGGTGACGCAGTCAGTTGAGAGTCCAACTCTTGGTTCTGGCTCAGGTCACGATCTCATGGTTGTGGGATCGGCTCCGTGCTCAGCACAGAGTCTGAGGGATTCTCTCCCTCTCCATCTCCCCTCCCCCCACTGGAGCGCGCGCTCCCCCACACTCTCTCTCAAATAAATATATCTTTAAAAAAAAAACGATGTCTTCTGCAAGTATACTAGCATGGTACAGAATGAGGCAATGTCACAAACAGTGAGAGAAAACACATGCTTATAATTAAAAAAAAGTTTATTTTCAAAAGATTTTTGGAAAATATGTAGTCAAGAATTTCAATCCCACACAGGAAACACAAGCCATGCCAAGAAGGCCCAAGTGCCGTAACTATGTTTATTGACATCCTTTGTATTTGTCCAATGTATATCCGCTCACTACAATTTTTGTTTGAAATTTCTGGCATTAATTCCCTGAAAGGTCCAGACTCGCAAAAGCAATGTTACATACACAGTTGATTTTTACATTACATACTTGATATTTATACATTTGATATTTCCTTTGCACATGTCTATGGCTTGACTACTTTCAAGACAAAAGTCACATACAGAAATACAGACTCCTCAAAACATAAAAGTCAACAGTTGTCTAGAATGTGGTTTACGATAGAGGCTACAGGCGACACCTGACCCGTCTGTCAGGAAACAGACAGTCGTGCGCATCATACTGGACTCTGGCGAGGGGCGCTTTAGCCCAGGAACCCACTTACAATTCTTCTCTACATGTATAACATAGACACCAAACTATTTCACATGTGTTATATCTATATATACTTTTAACCAAATTCTGGTTTCAACCTCACAAACTGACAACATGTAAATACAAACACAAATGTTAGGAAAGGGTTGACATACATAGGAAAAAACAAATCTTATGCACTACAGTCTAGCATAAAGGCAAATGTGGTTTCAAAAAAAATAAAACCCACATACAATTAAAAAACTTAGTCAAGTCACCTAGTGTAACAGATTCCACAAACATCACGCTCCAGATGTCCACGTACCGCAGAGACCGCTCCGCGTCAATCGGGACGATGTCAGCAAAGACGTGCACTGAGAAGTGACCGCAAGTGAACACAGACCACGCACTTCGGAGACAAAGATGCCCGACCTTCCATTAAAAGCCAGGTTAAAAACGACTATGAAGTACCTGTCTGTACAAAGGGTTACATTCTCAGATCTAGGGCAACAGACACGTTTTCCCAGCTATGCATGCACACAGTATCCCGTGAAACAAATGATTCAGTTACTTAAAGAAGAAGAAAAGGCTAAAAAGAAAGAAAGAAAGAAATTAAATAAATAAATAAACTACCAGAACTCGGTTCGGCTGGTGAAACCACAAAGACACTCAAGCTCAGCAACACCCAAGAGGCTAAGGGATAAAATTCGTCATAAACTCTGGACGACTGATCCAACGTCAGCACTCTGAGTTCGAGTTTCTCGCTACCATTTCATACCATTCTTTTCTTTGGGAACAAAAAGTCAGTTTGAAAAGAACCAGTGTTTTGGAATGACCAACGTTACTTGACAGGATGGCCTTTTCTTCCAGACCCAGAACTTGGTAAAGACAGAGCGCTCAACCCAAAGGGCCTGGAGAAGGTAGATTTCACAAGTCACTGGCGGTTAGACCATCATTCTAATGCAATGGAGCTACTAAAATACATCTACTTGTTATTAAGAAGAATTAGAAAACTAACATGTCCTTTTCTCCAGAATTACAAAAGATAAAATCTATTAATCAGTACTCTAATGTGATTACGGAAAAATAGCCAACTGAAGTTTAAAAAAAAAAAGCATAGGCTGTCTATAACATTGTCGCCACTGGATTTCCTGCAGTTTTAATGCTTTCCACCTGTTTTGAGGACCGAGCACATCCAGGCCTTAGAAACCCTTTAGCATATTCATGGTTGGGTCAATAGTCATCCCTACCCTTGGGGTAAAAGTAACGTGGCTTATTACACACACTTGTTTCATTCTTGAGTATTTTCTACGGGATTATCTGACATTCGTTCTTCTAAAGGTAAGAAAAGGTGTCAGGAAAATATTCCTTGAATTATTTTGGAATTCCAGAGAGACATCTGGCAGTTTGATACTTTCCTCCTCCCCCATCACAATTTCCCTCTTTTAAAATTACAATCGACAACTCACATAAGATTTAATCACATTTATTTAAAATAAGGGAGAGCTTTTCAATAATGCTCCCCCCTCCAGAGAACTAAAAGGGTTAGTGGAGCTCAGTGCCAGTAATTAAGAGGTTGATACCATAAAGTTCTAACTTGGACACAGGTGTGTCACACCCAGGAAAGATGTTACACACTTGCAAACTTGTGCTTTCTTTCACATTTTATAAGCAACACAGGTTAATTTCAACTTCACTGCTTCATGGGTAATGCAGACGTGTGTATCTTGGGTAGGTCTCTGCGTGCAGATGTCAGAGTTTCACCAGAGCAAAAAGCAAACACCCTCTCCAGGAGACTCTCTCCCTTTTGAGAAAACATTCTCCTATGCACTTTGTTTGTCAGATTATGTTTACTGAAACAATACCAACGAATGGAATTCTAGAGGAAAACCAAGAACAAACTGAACACAGGAAAGTGGAGAGGACCACGCTCTCCTTCCCCACAGCATGTGCCCGGGCGACCCCTGCAAGAGCGTGGGGCGCAGGCCTGGTCTCCGCCTCGGTTTGGTCCCCCACAGACTTACTTCTCGCGGTAATAGAGCAGGTAGTATTTCAGGGGATCTGGCAGAGGGAGGCTTAGGACCTTCTCGCGTAGGAAGTTTACTGGCGGGGCTGGCTTCGATTCCGGTGGGGCTCTGTCCTCCTCTCGTTCTTCTTCCAAGTCCTCACAGCTGTTGTCATCAGAGGGGCTGGAGATCCGACTGGCAAATACCTCTTTGTCCAAAAAGACAATCGTTTCCATGCGACGGCGGCGCACTCTCCTTCGCTTGGCCCTGGGAGTGTTCTTCAGTCCATTTCCGCTGCTGCTCACTGTCTCCTGACGGATGACCTTTTTAATGGTGCCCCGGATGGCGATACGAGCCAGGTCCTGGAGGCTTCGCACGGCCAGCGGTGCTGCGGAGCAAAAAAGGAGACGCGTCAACCTCGTCAGTGAGGGACCCAGACAGCACAGAGCCCTAACTCTTGGAAGGCCGTCCCCTCATGGTCATTCGCAGTCACTGTCATTCGCAGGCATATTTATAGCACAAGCACAGGGGAGCATTCCCAGCAAATGGCAATGACAGCTCTAACGTGCATGCATGTGGTCCTTCCCAAATGGTATTTTCAAACACACTAACCCCGAACTCATAAGGAAAGGAAGCAAGGTCGTCCATCTCATCAGTCAGAAGCAGAAGAAAACCCCAGGTTCATGACTCTGTTGACTGTATTCACTCCTGGACTCTAGCTCACCCAGTGGAAACACAGTGAACGTAGGGTTCCAGAACTCTTTTATCTACCTTCACATTTTCACAGTACTTCACAAATTGAGTATTTGTTCCTTTTTTATTAGAGAAAAGCATATCCAAAACATTTTTAATAAGTACAAAAACTCCAAAGCATACTGAGGAAAAATAAAATCTGGTGATTAAAGTCGAGCTCAGTTTAATGTGGCAGTACACACATGGCGACAGGAGCGTTCTTCTTAAAGGGGGAGGAATCGGGGTTGTGTGTTCAAATACATTATACTGAAAGCCACCATCACTTTTTTCCCTCCAGGACCTCACTTCTTTTTTTTTTTTAATTTTATTTATTTGACAAAGAGAGAGAGCACAAGCAGCAGGAGCGGGAGAGGAAGATCCGGGGCTCCAGTACCTAACTTCTTCCAAAAAAGATGACAATACGTATAGGGAGGGTTCTTAGGTTGTCTGCAACATTTATTACCCAAATCAGAGCGGCCTGCACAGAATCCCGTGCAATGCTCCCTGTTCCACAGGAGCCGGGGAAGCGCCCGGGCCCCAGGCTCTCGGCACTTTCGCCCCAGTGTCCACACCAGGCCTCCTCTCCTGCTCAACTGTCCAAGACAGGCTCCAGCACGTGTCCCACGTGCCCTGTTACGCCAACACTGTAATCATGACGTTCTGCTCAATACACCTACCTTTTCCTTGCCTTGCCCCTCAGTCTGCTGAATGGACTTCTTCTCTGGCTCTCCCGAGGTCCTGTTTGAGGGGAACCAACTTGGCCTAAGTCTCTCCTGCCAGCCCCTCCTCCACCATGGCTAGTAGTGTTCCCTTGGGTGCTGATTTCTACTATTTTCCCACTCTACGTGTCTATCAATCCTTGGCTGGACAGCCACGCTGTGTATGGTTCAAGTAACAAAGACTAGGCGGCAGCTCCCAGGGCTCTGCTCCATTCCTGACTGGGGTCCTGAGACTCCCCCAGACCCACATCGACAACAGATGCCGGACACTTCAGGGCCCACATCCTTCCTCAGGAACATCCTATGTGCCTGCCCCTGAATCCCTTCCGCTGTCAAGGCCACCATCTCCATGGACACAACTTCGCTAGTGTAGAAAACTCTGGCCCAGGAAGACAAAGTTACACATAACTTCAGGAACCCTAAACAACATCACATGATTATTTATCGCCCAGCATTAGCTGTGAAGCTCTGGCCTCAAAACCAGCATCTCAGGGTGTCCTCCATGCTGTCACAACTCTTACCCAGACCCAATCAAGCCCTCACACCAAGAGACCTGTCTTCAACCAAACCCCCAAGAAGCCTCATAGATGCACCGACTATGGCCCCACCTTCTGACACTCGGGCAGTGTTCTGGAAGGCTGCACCCTGGCTGACTACGAGCAATGCTAGCTTCTCCTGGGGAGACTTCCAGGGAGCATGCATGTGACAAATTCACCCTCCACCTGGCCACCAGTGTCGTCAAGAAGACAGAAGCACCACAGCTTTTAGTTCACACATCTGGTGGCTCCCACAGCCTCCACGACAAGTCTAACCTACACAGTGGACCCCCACTTGGACCACGCGGAGGATCATCCATGTTCAAAGTCCCCACCAGCCTCTGCTCGTGCTTTTTCTCCCTTTCTTCTCTCTGCAGAGAATTCACTTTCACCCAAAACGTCCCATCCTCTGTCAAACCGTCCCTGGTCCCTCTCAGCCCCTTTCTATATTGTACTGTTGCTCGTTACCACATTTCAAGGACCACATCTACGGCATGCAACCTCCACTTAGCAGAGACCAAGGCAGAGCATGACTATCTGATAAACGATTCCTCATAAATTAAAAAAAAAAAAAAAAATCTGGAAGGAATTTGCCAACATGTATTATCTTTGGGTGGTGAGATTATGGTTATTTTTTCCCTTTTTTTCGTGCATATGGTCAGAATGCAGAATCCATGCTGAATGGTTTTATTTTAAATACAATAATCTGCAATTCTCATTCCCGTGTAAATTTCTGTTTAAATTATAAACCAGTATCTGGATAAATGCTGGCCCTGATGTCAGCTCTTTCTGGTTCTACATCCTGAAGGAGTTGAAGACACAGGCCTAGCCAAGTAAGGCTCCATGGTAAGCCTCCCACCACACACCAGCAGACCGGCTGAAGCATGTGCCCACGAGGCAGCCCCAAGGAGGAAAGGGTCCCATGACTCTGCAAGAGCCCTCTGGCTCAGTGGTGCTGGGAACACACTCGCTCTGTGAGACCTCTCCACAAAGCAGAATTAACTCCCTCTCATGGGAGTCTTCTGCTTTCAGTGGCATGACCAGCAATAATTCCTGTAGATTTAAAAGAAGGCGAAAATAACCTAAAATAGGCCGAAAACACATTATGATTTTTCAATGTCTAAAAATCATTTGACATTTTAAGGTTTTAATAGGTAGAAAAATGCTCTTTAATATCAAAAGGTTCCTTACAATTTGTCTTTCTCTTCAAATTCTAATGAGATTTTTTTAAAGATCTAAAGGATAAGTAAGGGTCTTTGCACTTACGTAACTGGACAAGTCTTGATTTTCCGGACTCTGAATGACAGGGCTGGATCAGAGGAGCAAAAGAAACTGCCAGAATCTTCTTGGTTTCCCAAGCAGAAGGGCCAGTTCGCGTTATCTTAGTCAACTGCCCCAAAGAGAAAACAAGAATATTCACAAGATTTGGCTACTGTTAGTTTATATTAAATCATTCCTACGTATAAACTAAAAATACACAGATATGCTAATAATGACATAACCTGACAACAGGGGCCCCTAATGTGATGTGACATGAAGTACCCATAATGTATTAATATTGTTGCAAGGATGTTTTGCCAGAAAATGTTCAAACCGTCTAGACCTAATTTCTGTTTACAAGGAATACGTATGTTAGAGAAAAGAAGTCAAAGGGTCCCAAGAAGAGACAATCAGATGAGACAACCTCCCTGGGCTCTCCACAAGAGTCAGTGCTGAGGGCAACAGTGGGGGGGGGGGCACAGACACCCTAAAGTCAAAGTTATTAAAGACGCTCACCACCACCTGCAATGCTTCCATCTAGACGGGATCCCAGGCTGTTTTTTCTGGAGGACAGAGACCATAAAAAGACCTTCTCGCGACAACATGACCACACACCAAACAGCAGCTACTAGTGCGGTTTCACGGTCACCTCAGGAGCTTCTCCTCACTACAGCATCGCGCTTTGTGACGTCACCACCACGACACACACCCCCCTGCAGTGAAGCTCATGGAAACACCCCTACGAATCACAGTGTTAGGGGCACCAGAAGACCCTCATTAGACAATACGGACCTCCAGTGTGTTCTGTGTGATGGTACCAGTTTCTGAAAGGCCCAAGCAGGTCACAGTGCTATTTTCTGCTCACTTTTGACATGCTAGAATCATACACACTCTTGTCTAAAAATATCTAAGCCAGCAAATCCTCTAAAAACTAAGATTTTATACCATGAATCTTAGAACTGAAAGCATTAAGCAGCCACGTACTAGGTAAACATCAACAGGTCACTCACACTCTTATGTACCAGCAAAAACTTCTTCTTAAAAACATTTTTTCAAGGAGAAGTTCTACTTACAATGAACATCAAGTATCTAAATACAACCGATAAATAATGTGTGAGCCGTTCAGGAAATCCATGTTCCAGACAAGGGGATGGGTACTGAAAACATGTCTACGACCCTCAAATTAATATGCCCGTAACACAAGTCCAGTAAAAGGGCTGACATATGTTTCTGATACAACAAAGATTTCTAAAATAATTTAAGTAAAGGGGAGCTCAGGTGGCTCAGTTGGTTAAGCAGCCAACTCTTGATTTCAGCTCAGGTCACGATCTCAGGGTTGTGGGATGGAGAGCCTGGATCAGGTGTGCTCAGCAGGGAGTCTGCTCCAGGATTCTCCCTCTCCCTCCACCCCTCCGCCCACCCCCCTCACCCCCCCACACCCCCTGCACAAGCACTCCCTCTCTCAAATAAATAAATCTTTTTTTTTTTAAGATTTTATTTATTTATTTGACAGAGAGAGAGAGACAGCCCGCGAGAGAGGGAACACAAGCAGGGGGAGTGGGAGAGGAAGAAGCAGGCTCCCAGCACAGCAGGGAGCCTGATGCGGGGCTCGATCCCAGAACCCTGGGATCACGCCCTGAGTCGAAGGCAGACGCTTAACGACTGAGCCACCCAGGCGCCCCTCAAATAAATAAATCTTTTAAAAAATAATAACAGGGGCGCCTGGGTGGCACAGCGGTTAAGCATCTGCCTTCGGCTCAGGGCGTGGTCCCGGCATTCTGGGATCGAGCCCCACATCAGGCTCCTCCGCTATGAGCCTGCTTCTTCCTCTCCCACTCCCCCTGCTTGTGTTCCCTCTCTCGCTGGCTGTCTCTCTCTCTCTGTCAAATAAATAAATAAAATCTTTAAAAAAATAAATAAATAAAAAATAATAATAAATTAAATAAAGATGTATTTAAAACAATATTCTGAGAAAGAAGAGGAAAAAGGAGGACATGTAGCCCTGCTATCCACAATGATGACAGCAATAAGCACGTGAGACTGTCGGCAAGGGCATGGGTGGCTCCTCTCCTGCAAGGCAGCTGTCCGAAGTTAAAATACGGAGCCTCTGATCAAGCACTTCTGCTTTTGAGACTGCACCTGGAAGAGCTCATGGGTGTAGACAAAGATTAAGATAAATAATACCCACAAACATGTCTACACACACACTCTTCACAGCAGCACTGCTTGCAAACAGAAGAGTGGAAAGAACCCAAACGTCCATCAAAAAATCACATTTTCATATGCCAACAAAGAACATTTTTAAATAAACAAAATAGGGACAGAAAAGAACTTTCACTTATACCAAATATCAAATACTTAAAATGAACAATAAGCGACGTGTAAAACCTAAAACTATCAATTCCTATTTCATATGTCTGGATGAATACATGGAATGGAAAAAAATTTGCATATTTTCACCAAAGTAAAGTTATGAAAAAAGTGTGTTTGCTTATATATTTTTTGAGTAAACAGATAAAGACAAACAAAGTGGCTACTACAGAGGAAGAGGAGGGAACATACGTGGAAGGGAATTCTGTGAGTACTCATTATTTAGATCTTGGAACTTGGAAATACTTTACAAAGTTATAAACCCTAAAACGGCAATCCCTAAACACTGGAACAGATGAGCTGTAAGTCAGGCTGACGGTACAACCTCACAGGGAAGCATTATTCCCAGTAACTTTCAAACACGTGAGTCTGTACATCCCCAGGGGAACAGAAGGGCAATCTAAGGGCAGTCAGGGAGCAGGCCTTCCAGGATAGGACACAGGTAATGCTGATTTAAGACGGAAGAAGTCAGAAAAACCCTCTGGTCCTGACTTTGAGTTGGAAATACCAATATAAACCCATGGTGTGTTTTATGTCCAAAAGCCAAAGCAACAGAAACGTAAGTAAGTACTGGGTGGGGTGGGGGACTTCCTAGCTCCAGAATTCCACTGAAAAATATAACCCAGTATTAAAGATTCCAACAAAGGCCCCACCTGTGTTCTCTAAACACCAATTCCCACTGAACTTAAAATTAACACAGATCCTCAGAAATGGTTAATTCCAACTTTGTGGTAAAAAATACACAAAATATGCGTGGAACAGCTTTTCTTACCAGAAAGTAACAAAACCATCAAAGACCACTGAGAGTATATCAGAGCCCAAGAGCCAAACTGGAGAGGTGCCCATTGGTCAAGACAGGACATTTTAAGCTTTAATAAGAATCACACGATGATTAAAATTTTAAGTATGTTTATATCCATAAATTCAGACCGCCACTGGAAACCAAAAAAAATCTTATTAGTCACCACTTTCAAGAGATGCTAGAGAACCAGATTATTGAGCAAACTGATAAACAAAGCTTAAGAATCAGAATTTATGCAGCCTCTCCTTATACAGTGAACCTGGGGTAACCAAGGCAGTATATAGTTGCAGGGTACAAAATCAGTGTGCAGAAATCCACCGCACATATACACACTCATAAAGATGCAGCAGAAAGAGAAATTAAGAAAACAATCCCATTTACAACTGCTCCAAAAATTACAAAATATCTAGAAATGAACTTCAAAAGGAGCTGAAAACCTCTACTCTGAAATTTATAAAACACTGATGAAAGAAACTGAAGACAACACAAAGACACAAAATGGATTAAGGCCCTAAACGTGACACCTAAAGCCATAAAAACCCTAGAAGAGAGCCCAGGCAGTCATGTCTCCGACATCGGTCATAGCAACATTTTTCTAAATAGGTCCCTTGAGGCCAGGGAAATAAAAGCAAAAATTAACTGCTGGGACTACATCAAAATAGAAAGCTTCTGCACAGCAAAGCAAACAACCAACAAAACTAAAAGACAACCTCCTGAATGGGAGAAGATATTTGTAAACGACATATCCGATAAAAGGTTCGTATCTAAATTACATAAAGAACTTACACAACTCAATGAACTCAATGCCCAAAAACCCAATAATCCGACTTAAAAATGGGCAGATGACCATGAGCAGATATTTCTCCAAAGAATCCAGATGCCAACACACACACATCACTCGTCACCAGGGAAGTGCGTATCAGAAGCACAGCAAGGGGCGCCTGGGGGGCTCAGCTGGTTGAGGGTCCAGCTCCTGGTTTCAGCTCAGGTCGTGATCTCGGGGTTGTGAGATTGAGCCCCGCATCAAGCTCCATGCTCAGCACGGAGTCTGTGCGATTCTCTCACCCTCTCCTCTGCCCCTCCTGCTTGCGCTTTCTCTCTCTAACATAAATAAATAAATCTTTAAAAAAACAAAACACCACAATGAGATACCACCTCACACACATCAGAATGGCTAAACTCAATAACACAGGAACAAGTGCTGGTGAGGACACAAGAAAAAAGAACCCTCCTGCACCACTGGCGGGAATGCAAACTGGTGCAGCCACTCTGGAAAACAGTACAGAGGGTCCTCAAAAAGTTAAAAACAGAAGTACCTTACAATCCAGCATTGCACTACTAAGTATTTACCCCAAGAATACAAAGACACTAATTCAAAGGGATACACGCACCCCCGTTTATGGCAGCATTATTTACAATAGTCAAGATATGGAAGCAGTCCAAGTGTCCACGGAGAGATGAATGGATAAAGAAGATAGAGGGCGTATACACACACACACACACACACACACACACACACACACACACACTGGAATATTATTTGGCCATAAAGAAGAATGAAATCTGGCCATTTGCAATGACATGGACAGAGCTAGAGAGTATTATGCTAAGCAAAATAAGCCAGTCAGAGAAAGACAAATACCATATGATTTCACTCATGTGGAATTTAAGAAACACAAACACTGAACAAAGGAAAAAAAAGAGACAAACCAAACAACAGATGTTCTCTTAAAGAACAAACGGAGGGTCATCAGACAGGAAGTGGGTGGGGGGTGGGGGAAACAGGTGAGGGATGAAGAGAACACATATGTTGATGGGCACCGGGTGACGTATGCAAGTGCTGGATCACCGCCTCACACGTCTGAAGCTACTGTAACACTGCACGTTAGCTATACTGGAGTTAAAACTGAAAAGAAAAAAGTAGTCGAGGTACGAAATGCAGAGAAATGATCGAATCAGAATGTACCGTTCTGCATCCCTTAATGAGATAATGGATCGGGACCACAACCGCACTGCCAGCATCGGAAACGGAGACAACAGGCGTGATGTGCGTGCATACGACGTACACTGTAGCACGTGGTAACCTAAGTCCTCCAAAACCTAAGTCCAACTAGAAACTAAGCAAGGCTTTAGGTCCAACTAACAATTTATAATGGAAACCGGGAGCAGAAGAATATGGACAACATCAGCACAGAGTCATGTCACCTCCAAATCCAGGCTACAGGAAACTGTAAGACAAATCACCTGATTTCTTTTCCTCAACAAGTATATTACAAGGAAAAAGTAAAAAGAAAAAAGAAGAAGTTACAGATAAAAAACACTTAAGAGATCTATCAACCAGGGGAACCAGGCAGGCTCAGTGAGTGAGTGGAGCGTGCAAGTCCTACTCTTGGGGTCATGAGCTAAGCCCCATGCTGGCTGCAGAAATTACTTAAAAATAAAATATTTAAAAGAGAGAGAGAGAGAGCGAACAACCAAATACAAGACATAAATCTTAAATGGAGACCCATTCTATTCTCCAAACTAGTCAAACAAATTTTGAGGCAATTAGGAAAATTGGAACACTAGCTGACCATTACTAGGAAATTGGTGGTAGTTTTTTAGATCGATAATGGTTTTGTGGTATCTGAAAAAAACAGCCCTTATCTTTTATAGATACACTTTGAAATATTTATGGATAAAAATTTTGTTTTACTTAGCAATATTCACTATAGTCTGTATAAAACAGTAAATCACAGAATATTATACACACAGCCTCATGCCCAATTCCAGGAACCAGAGGATACGCTATTGTCCACAATTCCACAGCTTACTATATAATCGCTCAATATGATGATAGGAAATGTTAAATGGCTTAAAATTATCTCATCAATTAAGTAAAACATCGTAACTTCTAAACCGTATGCACAATGACCTTCTTGGAAAAGGGTACAAACTACAAGAATCCTACAGTAACAGTGCTTAAGGTGAGGATTGTGAGCAATTTTTCTTAATTTTCATATGTTCTGGATTTTCAACAATGAATGATTACTTTCTAAGCAAAATAAATTAAATGCTAACATTTTTAAATTGCAGAAAATCACACAAAAATGCACACTCTCCTAATTTTTATCACACCCGTTTCCTAGTTCTTTGTGACTAAGACATTCTCCCTGATGACCAATTCAGGTTTGATTAATCTGCTTGTTTATTACAACTTGTTTTTCTCAATGAAGCACAACAGCTACAACATACAGAAACATGCACGACCAAACAGCAGACTGAGACAAGGTTCCTCCTAAGGAAGAGATTCCTGTTGAATACTCGCTGTCACAGAATTTAACAGTTAAAACAGAACTACCCTAATGACTTTTACATATAATTTCTAACAACAGAATAAGCATACTAGAATAGCTGTGGAGGAGGGGAGGGAGGCGGGAGAGAGGAAGGGAGAGAGGAGGAGACAGAAGGGAGGTGAGGGTAAGGGCTCACAGTGCAGGCTCCAGGGTGCCTACTGAGTCAGGCCCTGGCCCAAGCTAGGCTGTCTTTCTAACCTGTCCCCGCCTGCGTCCTCGTTTGTGAAACGGAGGGAGGTGTCATGAGGGATCCAAGGAAAAATACACGGAAACTTCTTAGAACAGACCTTGGCCAATAGTAAGCGTGTCAGTTATGAGAGGGATCTGACCTTCTCTTCCAGTGGCATGACAAGGATGCCCCCTACTTTGAGAAGACTCTTCATGTACTCTTCATGCTCTTTCTGCACACCAGCCCCACAGTACACACGATCGTACTGAGAACAATCTGGAGAAATCTCCAGGCAATTGCCAGTAACAAAGGAAGGTTCACAGAAGTCAAATCTGAAAGCAAAAAATGTTTTCTGTAACTGAATATATCACAGTGTAGCAAGTCTCTATAGTAAATCTATACTAACCACAGGTTATGTTTTCCTTGAACAACCCTATAATGACATAATAAATTGACAGAGCCAGAAGCTGGAAGTCAGACCTCCGAAAAGAATTATATTATTAATAAACAGAACCCTCGAAATTCCAAACAAAATATTGTGAAAGTGAATGTCATAAACTTAATACAGACTTAAATCATCTAACATCCAATCATCACTGTCTTTGCTCTGTTTTTATAAATCATTACCTTACTTAAGCTCTACTAAAACCACGTAGAACGAGGGTGTCCGGTGGCTCAGTCGGCTAAGTGTCCAACTCTTGGTTTCAGCTCAGGTCATGATCTCAGGGCTGTGAGACTGAGCGAGTTCGCGTCGGGCTCCCTACCCAGCGCGGAGTCCGCCCGAGAGCCCCTCTCTCCCTCTCCCTCTGACCCTCCCCCGCGCTGTGTGCACATGCCCGCGCGCTCTCTCCCTTTCTCTAATAAATCTTCAAAAAAATATATAAAAACAAGTAAAATGAAAGAAAACTACATTTGGTGTTTCTAAAAATGTTAAACCCTAAAATAAGAACTTTAATGCCTTATTTAAAAATGGCAAGAGGTAGTTATATATACTGTTTAAAGACAAATGCAACAGTTCTGTTTTAGAAACAATTAGATGATAAATTGTTGTCCGTGCTGGAAACATGAAAATTGGGCAAAATGAACATTCCATTTCCTTCCCTTATTATATTGGTGAAAAATTACCTTTCCCTGGTATCATAGTTAAAAAACCTAAAGCCCTCAAAAGCACAAAATATTTAAAAAATAATTAGAACAGCTATGCATATACCCTGATTCTCCTGCCAAAGTTGAATCATGTTTGCTGGTATATGAACACTAATAAATTTATTTCTCCCGCCTCCTCAAAAGTTTAAATTATAATCCACACAGCAACCCAAGAGTAGAATTTGATCTTACTTGTCAAAGCTGTCGCTGGTTCTAATGAAGAAGTCCAGCTTCTGCTTTGCGTATTCTATTACGTCCGAGTGGAGTTCAACCCCATGGTTCACACCAAAAGGACCTAAAATGTTCCAGAATAAGAAAACTTTTAGAACTAGGGCAAGAACTCTTACTTTTAATCTCTACTTTATCAACTGCAATGCACCAGATCAGCATGTATAATTACATGAAGAAATTCGCAAGGTTTTGAGGTCTTACCACATTACTGGACCTAAATCACCCAAGCTAATCTTTAAATATGCAGGACAGACTATGCTCACAACATTGTAAATGCTTCTTTCTTTGACATTAGCAACGCCACAGCTTTCCAAAGCCCGGGTCTCTCTGCTCTCAAACTTTTTTTTAAAGATTTTATTTATTTATTTGACAGAGATAGAGACAGCCAGCGAGAGAGGGAACACAAGCAGGGGGAGTGGGAGAGGAAGAAGCAGGCTCCTAGCGGAGGAGCCCGATGTGGGGCTCGATCCCACAACGCCGGGATCACGCCCTGAGCCGAAGGCAGACGCTTAACCGCTGTGCCACCCAGGCACCCCTCAAACTTTTTTTTTTTAATTTTTTTATTTATTCATTTGACAGAGAGAGAGAGACAGCCAGCGAGAGAGGGAACACAAGCAGGGGGAGTGGGAGAGGAAGCAGCAGGCTCATAGCGGAGGAGCCCAATGCGGGGCTCGATCCCAGAACGTCGGGATCACGCCCTGAGCCGAAGACAGATGCTTAACGACTGAGCCACCCAGGCGCCCCTGCTCTTAAACTTTTAAAGAATTATTTGAAGATGTAAAAAAGCCAAGATCTGCAACGAAGAAATCAAGATCTTACTAATGAATTAAGAAAGAAAAATGTTATTTCCAAATGAAACCGGACTCAGGACGTGTTCCACTAAAGGTCGCCCCAAACACTCAGACATGGACACAAATAGCTTTTGATCATCATTAAAATAAAACTATGACAAGGGCGCCTGAGTGGCTCAGTCTGTTAAATGTCCGACTCTTGATTTCAGCTCAGGTCAGGATCTCGGGGTTGTGGGATCGAGCCCTGTGTCGGGCTCTGTGCTCAACATGGAGTCTGCTGCAGATTCTCTCTCTCCCTCTCCCCCTGCTCCTTCCCCCACTCGTGTGCATGCGCACACTCTGTCTCTAATAAATAAATAAAATCTTGAAAAAAATGAACAAAATAAATAAATAAAACTATAACCAAGTCACTGACTTCCATCCCCGCTGCCCTCTGGCTAGCAGCACATGCCAGAAACGAAGGAAACCTTTACTTTCCTACTCGTCATAGTTTCATTAGTCCCTCTCACCCTTTACCAAAACCTATTAAGTAGTTAATTCTCATAACAGATATAGGACATAGTTCCTACCCCCAAGAAGCTTAACACCAAACAGAGTAATAACATATTGACCCTGACTCACCCCAATAAAAAGATGACTAAGAGGAGAGGGAGGGCACAGGAGGAGTTAGGACTAAGACATCAAGGGCAGCACTGAAGCCAGACTGAAAGCCACCCCCTGCCCCCCGCAGGAGGACATTCCACGCCCTAATCACACAGCACTTTCAGGTCAGCTGCACAGGAATGCAGCAGAAAAGGGATAAAGTTCGGGGCCAGACAGAAAGGCAGTTGGGTTTATAAAAGAGTCAGATGAAAGACTCCAGACCTCACATCTGCAGGCACTGGGACGCCAACACGGTCTTCAGCTCTGGAGTGATGTGCATGAAGCAACATTAACGGCTGAGGAACCTAGAGAGGGAGCCCCAGAACACATGGTGCAGTGCGTGCAGCCTCCTCCCTGCAAGTGCAAGAGTCTACCCGTGAAAGGAAACTCTCCAGCCACCTCCTTCAAATACATCACACCAGTACAGAGTATCCACTGCAGCCCCCAAAAAAGCTTCCCTTCCTTTAGATCTCTCTCCACCCCAACATGTAATTACATTCCTAGCAAACAGCTGACTCAGAGAAGAGAAGCTGTTTATAATTTCCAGGGAATGTCAAGTGCACCAGGTCACCTCAGGCTTACTGTGAGAACTGAGAATCTCAGCTCTTTTCAAAAGCATTTCTAACCTAGTCAATTTGATGCCCCATTCCCCTCTCCCCAAACAGCATCTCATCCTTAGCTCCCCCAATTTCTCTGCTCCACTGATTTGCCCTTTGCTAATTCCAGAAGGATACATCACCTGGGCTCTTCACAAAGCAGTCTCAATCCAAGACAAATTAAGTTCAAAAAGCATTTAGCTTTAAAAAACAAAACAAAAACAAACCTAAAAATTTGAGGATAGCAATCTATAGCCTAAAGTCAAATGATGTCACAAAACTTCACCAAAATTCCAAAGTCTATGAACTTATAAAGAACAAAAATACCATTCCATACCCACAAAAATCACCTGTTACTGCTAAGATTTTCTGTAACAACCTCAAAGAAACAATGCCGTGGTGTAGTGGTGATGGCGCCTGGGGTCCAGATGCCACCCTCTCTCACAGATGCTGCAGCAGCCTCAGCCCTGCTTCCTCTTCAGAGAAATCTTTTAAAGGACAGGTCAGCCCCTGTTACTCCTCCAGCAAAACCGTTCTATCTCAGAGTAAAAACAGACACCTAAACCCTCAATTATCTGATATTGTTGTTTCAATAACAAAAATGCCAATCCCCATGTGTAGTCTCACAACTTATTTGGGAAAAGAGGCAAAACCTGTGAAGTCCTTACCATCCCTAGAATTTATTTACAAAGAACAACTTACAAGTATTAGCTCTTAGAGCATTAAAACAATATAAACCAAAACTGCTTAGAAGAACTTTAACTTCCAGAGAACTTTAAACTTAGTCTCAGTTTACAGACAAAGTGACAAAGCAGGCTGGGTGATTGTATTAAACAAGAAATCACTGTAAGGTCCCAATTTACACAATTTTCTTGGTCCTCTGTTGTCCAGAAGGAGGGTGCGCTGAACAGACAGTGGAGGTACAGGTGGGAGGGGGTAGGCAACAGGAGGGGTCCCTCCGAAAACTCGGAGCCCTCCCTTCACCAGCCCACCCAATGACTATGTATGAACCACAGCAGACGACTGCTCAGAAGGCCACAGACAAGGGCCCTACAAAGGAAACACTGCCGTGCACCATGAGACAGAAGGTGCTCGGCCACACTCTGCCCAGACTCACCTAGAATGAGCCCCACCATGGAGCTGAGGTAGCCAGTGCCACTGCCCAGGTTCAGGAAGGAGAGCCCCGGCTGCAGGTCCAGGGCCTCCATCACTTCCGAGTAGATGCACGGAGCCGAGAGGTGGATGTTGCCATGCTTCCACGCCAAATCTTTATAAGCATTTTCTTTAAATTCTTCAAGATAATAATCTGCGCGATCGATAGCTCGGAAAGCCTGCTCAACCAGCTCTGTCCGGATGTACTGTGCTTCTTTCAAGTTGTCTATTAGCTCGTCATTGTCTTCACCAGCACTCACAGCACCTCCCATCTTCAAGATCACACTTAGGCAACACTGCAATTAAAAGTGTTTTTAAAGAGCTATTTACATTAAAGGTAAGAGCACAACAGTTAAAGTTCTCATAACATGGCAATTTCAAATTCTGAATTCTGAAAATATCACAGATGGAATATATTTTGTCAGCACCCACCCAACCTACCCCACCCCCGCCAGATTCAGAAGGAAAAAAAAACCAAACCAGTTAAATACGAAATTCCATTGTATCTATCCGGAAATAAGTTTGTAATTTACAACATCAAATGAATTCAAATGAACCTGAGGTACCTAACACATATTTGACAGCTGAAAACATCATTAAAGTAGAAACTCAATATTTTACTACAAGTCGTCAATCTACAAAGCCAGGTATTTAGGATTAAAATTATCTTGACTATAGATCTCCTTAATGGAAATATATTCACGCATGGCAACGTCAATGGATATAAGCATAAAAAGAATACAGATATGTCTAGAAAAATCACACTAATATCAACTCCCTTTGAATATTTCAAGTGCTACAGATCAATTTTGAATAATAAATCTCCAAAAGCAAAAAAATGAAATAAAGATAAACAACAAATACTATAAGGTTACAGTTTATTTGAAATTCAAATTTAACTGGTGTCCTAAATCTCACCTGACAACCCTACACCCCACCCACACGCGAGTACGCAAGGGGTCCATTTAACTGGTGTCCTAAATCTCACCTGACAACCCTACACCCCACCCACACGCGAGTACGCGAGGGGTCCATTCAATCTGTTCACTTGGATTCAGACGTACACATTTCAGCCAAAAATACCACTAACAAAACTCTTACCCGGTAGGACGAATGGTGGCATTTTATCGTAACAAACACAAAATCTGTTTTCAGGCTACAGCTGCTCCAAGAACTCCTACACCCCCTTTGGAAGTGTATGTTAGGCAACCTTTCTACCTCTTTAACAATAAAAGATACATTGCTTACCTTCTTCCCAACTGCCTTTAAGAAGAAAAAGCAACAGTGTGATCACTTCTGAGCCACCTGCTAACATACAATGTGCCTCCATCTAATTCACAGGGGCCTCATCTTCATGAACCATAAAGATATCTTCTCCAATTTTATACATACCCCATGTAACTCTTTCCAAAAGAATGATTTTACTTCACATGAAATGGTAATGTTTTACAAAACATCGGATGTAAATTGTTGGGAAAAACAGAAAACACCAGACTTCACAAAGACTGACACATTTTCTGATTCAGGACAACTTCCATAATAACATACTATAATTTATTATTGCAATCCTCTGGACTTCTAACAGCAGAACGAGAAGCATAAACACTGGGGGAAGAGATTCCACACACACACACACACCATGCACACTACTGGCAACTGTGGTGGCAGACGTTTTCCCAGGAATAAAAATTAATGAGCACATGATAAATCTTCAGCTTCTCACAACAAATACACAAGATATGTGAAACGTAGGGCTTAGTATAAATGCTCTAACACTTCACAGTTGGAACAGTTTGTCTTCATCATCAAGATTTTAGAGCTGAATATTATACTTTCCAAATCACCAGATTTTGACCCCATTTCAGTTGTTTTTGAGCCCTTGTTAGGTTAAGGTCCACGACCAGTTAACTTAGCCGATTGGATAAAGTACTAATGAGGTCGAGTTTAATCTTCGATAAGCCACTTAGTTCTGAGGCTACAGTCTACATCTGTAGTCTAGGACAGTCATCTGGAAATTTAGGTCACTGCTTAAAAGTGGAGTTGCGTTTATTGCCTAAAGGTCTGCTCAGGAGCAGGCCTGGAAACCACGCATCTTGCACCGCGGATCAAACCGTGCACGTGATGTCCTACCACGCCAGCTCAGTACCATTACTCTACCTTCAGAAAGCAGACGCTAACTATATATCGGGCACATTTTATTTTCTACTGTGTAATCTATCGCTTATTTTCAACTTCACCTCACTTTGAAAGTTTATTCATATGCAAAAGCTAGCATTTTAGTAAAAAGAGCTACAACCTTTACAGGCACCACCCGCCAGTCACAGGCGGTCACGTTACTTTCACTACTGAGGCAAATTGGGGCCGAGCAACTATTTTGCTTATGATCACACACCAGCGCATGAAGAGAAGGCTAGAATTCAAACCCAGGACTGTCTAGCCAAAGGCCTACGTTCTCAAATTGTCAAAGGGAAAACATTCTTTAATACATACCATGTCGGTGACCCTTGCCACACACAACAGACCATGTAACTACGGGTGGTAGGTTGCGTGTGACCATCTACAGGGTCTGAGAATACTGCCTTTGCCGGGTCATCTCCCACTCCCTCACACTGGATACAATCACTGCTCATTCCTGACCGCCCCTGTGACTGGTCAGAAGACCACCCAAAAACAGCAACAACAGATTCAAAGATATCCTTGCCAAACCAAATATGGATCTACAGTCCCGTCAAATCCAATTGTTCAAAGTAATGGGAAATAATTTCTGGATGCTGTACTTAATTATACTTTGCAATCCCCAGTATAATTCACTACTCTGGGGTAACTGGCCAACAGGACAACCCTACTCTCACACTGCTCCTTCCAAAACCAACTTCGAGAGCACAGTGAAGAAGACAGTTGAGGAGCAGACACGGGAAGGTCTCATGACTGACAGCTAAGGAGGCTATAGTTGGCTCAACACAGCCTGAAGCCATGATAATGGGAATTGCAATTCCAGTCTACACTGGGTTTGTCAGACTACACATGGAGGGCCATGTTCCAACCTGAATATCACTTCTTAAGGGAAATGTGGACAAGGTAATTTCATGTGAAAAATGAGCTGGGAGAAAGGACCCTGTCGTGTAAGCCCTGAAAGGCTTCTCTTTTTTGTAATGCAAGGGCCTGACTTAAGTTTTGACTGGCGAAGAATAAACACTTTGCCTCCTGCCACTCCACTTGAAGAGCCAGGCCTTTGCTTGAGACCAGATCTTAGTTGATATCCACAACAGACCTTTTGGGCCACTTGTCTTTTCTCTTCCCATGCTTTACATTCCCTCTTTTGTTTTATATTCCCCCAAAAAGAGCAAGCCTGAGAAGCCCTAGGCTCCCACCCTCAACCCTAATACAAGCAGAAACACAGGCCCGTGCTCCTCGAGCTCTCTCTTCACAGCCCCCATCTCACTGTGTAGCCCCAGGTATGCTGTAAAATTTCCAGGTTCTCTAATAGTAAGTAATAAACCTTTATTTTTTTTTTCAGTTTCCTGATGGTTGTTGCTGAAAGGTGTCTTGCAATCGTAATAATCATATTGGTTATTGACAGACTGAGACCAGCAGAACACAGAACCAAAACCACACCTCCTGCTGGCAGAATAATGAAAGAAATACAGACTTATCTTGAAAACTAGAACTCTTGTAAGGAATACATATAGAAGAATTTTTTTGCAAACACTTGAAAGGCTGCCATGTACATACTATTCCTGGAGCTGGTAAAAGCTGGGTCCGTGGAACATGTTAGATGAAGACAATTTCTACTAAACACAGAAAAGCTTTCTAACAACTAGAATTCTAAATACTGAACTGTTCTTAGAACCTCGACAGCCTGTCACCCCCAGGGATGTTCCAGGTTAGGTACAAGCTGAGGTGGGCCCAGAAGGCCTAGGCACTGACCCCATCACCTCAGACATCCCCTCTCATTCCACCTCTAAAGCTCTATTTCACCCAAGCACAGCCACAAGTTCTGAGTTGTTTGCAGGACCCTGACTTCACTAATACTTGATTGACAGTCTACTCAACACCCAAAACGGAGTTCTTTACTTTAGCTACTCCTCTGCCAAAAAGAAAGAAAGAAGAAAACTATCATAGGCTTGTGACAAACAAAGGGGACAGACGGAGATTTAGGTAACTTTTTTGAAAGCACACATCAACTTGGGAGGCACATCCTATGGCGAAAAAAACAAACACGGGCACCAAGCCCAGCCAAGTTTTCCTCCCCCAACTATAGACCTTTTTCAGGCGCCTGAAGTTAAGTCCCAGGGTTCTGTGCCAATTCTTGGTATCCCCAAGGCTTGGAAAGGCAACTATCTTTAGAATTCTGTTTTTTGTTTTTTTAGAGATTTAATTTTAAGTAATCTCTACACCCAACATGGGGCTTGAACTCACAACCCCAAGATCAAGAGTCACACGCTCCATCGATGGAGCCAGCGGGGGGGGGGGGGGGGGGGGGGGGGGGCTAGACTGTCACCTTCCGAAAAGGTCCAAGATAGAATTTGTTTTAAACGTTGATAAGCCTTGACTTGCCTCAGAACTAACTGCAAACGCTTCCTACTTAATAAACTAGGGACAAACTGCATGTCTGTAGAGTCAAGAACATCCAAGGGTGCAAGCAACGGGCACTAGGAGAGAGACCTCCGGGAGGCCCTGGATCGCTAGAGGGCAAACCACAGGGCGCACCCGGGACAACCCCCCAGCGGAGCGCAGCAGGGGAAAGAGACACGGTCTTGGAGGATAAACGCCTGGGTGGGTTGGAAGGTTGAGGGGAGAGACGCAGGAGGGGGAAGCCCAGGGACTGGAAGGGGGAGACGCAGTGGGGAGGGCTAAGGAACGCTGGTGGGGGAAGGGGAGGAGGGGGAGACGCCAGGCGGGGGCTGGGGGGAGTCGCCGGTAAGGGGAGACGGGGAAGGGGGGCTCAGACGTCCAGGGAAGTCCGGGGGAAGGCGAAGACAGGATAGGAGGACGCCGAAACCGAGGGGGACGCCCCCCGGAGGGGGGTCCAGGCGCTCGGGACCGGGGGAGAGGAAGGGAGACAGAGAGGAGGGAGGGGTCCAGGGGGAGACGCCGCCGCCCGCCACAAGCCGGGCCGAGGGCGGCGGCGGTGGCGGCTCTACCTCCGGGCTCGGCCGGCCCGCGAGATCGGGCTCCCTAGGCCGCGACCTGGAGCTCCTCGGGCGCCCCTCGCCCGTCCGCGGCCCGGCTGCGCCGCCCCGACCTCTGCCGCCGTAAACATCCGCCGCCCCACTGCGCATATGCGCGCAACGGCCCGACTGCGCGTGCGCCCACGCCTGGCGCTTAAAGGGGCAACAGCGCTGCTGGTGGGCCCCGGGGCCGTCCCTGCCCTCGACTTCCCCACGGCGGACTGACCGTGAGGCGCATGAGAGGAAGGAGAGAGACGCAGGGCCGGCCCTGCACTCTTCGGGGGTATTGGAGGGGGAGCGGTCAAAGGACAGCTGCAGGTGAGGGTTATGATTTCTACGCACCACCCAAAGCTGGGACCCAGCGAGGAAGGGCCAACAGGTGAGAAAGAAATGAAAAACCCGTGTGATGGAATCGTAACTCACGGCAGTGGCTACTCTGGCTTTGATGACACGGAAGGGACATTCGAGCTAAGGTGCGTAGGACAAGAAAGATCCAACCGTGCGAAGAGAGGGTCCATTGGCTGCAGACCACGGAGAGCGGAAGTGGGCAGGAGCCACCTGCCGGGCACACACCTGAGAGGAGGCCACAGCAAGCAGCCCTGCCACCTCTGCTCAGCTTCAGCAGGCTGCCACCTCCAACACCTGCATCTGGGCAGACCCTTCACCTCTTTTATGGGCCTCAGCGGGGAAACACGGAGTTGGAATAGACCCCATCTAAGCTCTGTCCCACAAAGTGAACCGTGAACCCATAAATCCCCATATTGTGGAGCTGCTGTGCACAGTAGTCTCCATAACAGACAACTGGAGACGTCTCAGATGACACAAAGACCCAGCATCGTGGATTCTCAAGGTTTCTGTTCCTAGAGGATGATGGAGTTTTGGCAAGGGGGCAGACTAGTAACAATTTCTCTGGGTCCTACGAGGCAAAGAGAACTATTTTTGAATAATAGGAATAGGAATACTATAACAAGGACCATTATGATACGAACTTCCTAACTGCACAGGAGGAAGGAGAAGAACGCCGCCTCTAGGAGGAGAACGCTGCTGGGTGGGTCATGTGCTGGCTGACAAGAGGATGTGGCTGCAGACCCCACAGTCCTGCAGGAGCCAGGGTGTGTGTGCACCCACATGTGTTTCACACAGAGAGTGCAGAGCAAGGGTGTGTCTGCTTTGTTTGTCCTAGTGAAGCAGACCAACCTAAGCTTCTGTGGCTTGTGGGACACCACGTAGGAGGCCGAGCCCCTGAGGGCTGAAGTTGGACCCAGTCTCAGAGCAGGGAAGTTGTGCTCGCCAGCATCATGCTTTAGATGTTGACCAGGCCCATGGCCCCTGCACAGGCTGCCCTCCATGTGAGAACAATCTGAGATACCTTTGCTGGACATCAGTGAGGGTCATCCCGCATCCCAAAAGTGACCTTGTGGCTCTCTGTCCAGGTCCTCAACGCTGCCTCCCCTCGCCAGCCCCAGTCACCCTGGGACCTGTCCTCTTCTGCCACCTGCCTACCATGTCCCTTTTGTGAACTGCCTGCACAGCCTACCCGGTCACTTCTGTGAAATTCTACCCTACTCCTCCTTTCACTTCAGCCCAACCTCACCTGTGATTTTCCAAATGAGCTTTTAACAGCAGAACCCTTTCTTTGGACACAGTCTTAGAAGCCACCCCATCTATACAGCAGCTATAGCCCTGCTGCTGTGGAGGAGAGGACTTGCCACCAATCTCATGACCTTGACACTCACTCTCAGAGTCCTTTCTACTGCATACCTTTGGTCATCTGTGACAGTTTCAAATTACAGAGATCCTAGAGCCATCCTTGACCCTCTCCCCACTGTCTACACCCTCCATATACTTCACCTTGTCCTGTCCCTGTACCCCTCACCTCTTACCAGGATAATGTCTTCACTGACCTCCTACATACCCTCTCACTACGCTCCCTCCCTGGGCTCTGCCAAGTGGTTTTCCTAAAGCACGGTCTGATCACATCGGTCCTCTAGACCTTCCCTTAAGACCCATGTGCTTGGCTCTCCGAGGTTATCCCCCACCCACCTCCCTGTCAGCTCCACCATCTCTATACCTATCAGTATTAATCTTTGTAGAGTGTCACAGTAAGCACTTTACATGGGTTATTTCCATGACGTAGATCCTAAAATGATCTCTGAGGATGAGAAAGGCAGTCTCTGACATTGGGAGCTGGCCTGGCGCTCACACCAACACCATGGTTCTCCTGTTGGATATGGGCAGTCTTGCAGAGGCACTGCATTGTGATACAGTGAGAGACAAAACGTCATAATCGTGGGGCGCCTGAGTGGCTGTGTTGTTAAGCGTCTGCCTTCGGCTCAGGGCATGATCCCAGAGTTCTGGGATTGAGCCCCACATCAGGCTCCTCTGCTGGGAGCCTGCTTCTTCCTCTCCCACTCCCCCTGCTTGTGTTCCCTCTCTTGCTGGCAGTCTCTCTCTCTGTCAAATAAATAAAATCTTAAAAAAAAAAAAGTCATAATCGTGCCCAAGCACAGACCAAAACAAGGTCCCTGAGTCATCCACAGAATCTCAGACACTCTGTCTCCTAGCCAATAGCAGCAACCCCTGCTCCTTCACTGTTACAGGTGAGCCTCTCTCCCCTGCCCTCCTAACAGACATCACGTATTGAGATGACCCTGCTTCCTAACAGCAAGCAGTCCCCTCAGTGTTTCCCCATCTGTCAAATGGAGGTACCAGCACCCTGCCAGAGGCTGCCAGATGCGGACGAGCTTGTACTTCTTGTTCCGTGGTGGGATGCACACCGTGGATGGCTGGAGGTGTCTCTAGCAGGTGTTGGGAAGGATTACTGAAGGGTGAGGGCTTGGGTTGGGTGTGTGTGGGCTGCTTGTGGTTGGCATATCTGGAGGAGGAGTCCCCAGGCACAGGGAAGGTCATGTAGAGGCCTGAGGTCAGGGTGTACCTGGGCACTTGTGGCTGGAGCCGCATGCAGTGGCTGTGTTGCTATCTTCAAAGTGCAATATGAAGACTTCCTTTCAATTAAGGTAGCCCTTTAAAAAATGTTTTTATTGTAGTAATATGTAGATAACATAAAATTTACCATTTTAACTGTTTTTAAGACATAGAATTTACCATTTTAGCCATTTTTAAGTGTACAGTTCAATGGCATTAAGTACATTTCTCATTGTTGTGCAACCATCACCACTATTCATCTCCAGCATTTTTTTCCTCATCTCTAACTGAAATGTGCCAAGAAACTCTGAAACTCTGACCAAAATGGACTGGACTTGCTCTCATGCCTGAGACAGCCAAGAAATGGAGTAATATGTGAAGCAACAGTTCTCAGAACCTGGGCATTGTGCAACAAAGCTCAGTGACTTCTGAGAGACGAGAAACCAACGGGCTGAGCCCTTACAGCTGCCTCATCTCACCACTGCGAGTGTCTTCAGGCTGCAGGGCGGGAAGGGCATCCCACGCAGAGCCTGGAGGACTCCCTGAGTTGAGAAGATAAAACTGAGAGTGTAGGGAAACCAAGTGTCTAGAGGTCCCAGGGCAGAGTACAGGTGGGGAGAAAGTTACAGAGAGGACTTGGGAACCTGCAGCAGCTCGCCCTCAAGCGTTCAGCAGAGAACTAATCAGCACACGTGTGTGCAGAAACAACCCAAGGCTAGGGAAAGAACTGTCCAAAAGGGCTAGAGGTCACACTGCCCATGGTAGCACGAGGCAGAGACTGGCGTCGGTTGCCAGCAGCCACACCAGGAAAATCTCTTGGTTCATGAACAGTGGGAAGAGCACGCACGAGGGTCTTGCCTCAAAAGTGAGTCATAGGTCCCCCCAGACTGGTCACTGCTCAGACCCCACCTAACTCATCAGAGAAAGATCTGAAAGATCAAAATGTTTCCTGGCCACCGTGTCCCAGAGCAAAGGTCAAGAATATCTATACAGAACACCGGACACTCAACAAGGTAAAATTCACAATGTCTGGCATCCAATCTAAAATTGTCAGAAATATAAAGTAAGGAGGTGTAACAAGGAGTCAAGTGCAGACACAGAGGTTACATAAAGAGACCCAAATATAACTTCCAGAAATAAAATTACAATTCTGAGTTGGAAATACAGTGGATGGTATGAGCAGCAGATTGGATGTTGCTGAAGGGTTGGAGACACAGCCGTAGTAACTATCCCAAATAAAATGTGAAGAGAGAAGAGAATAAACTAACAGCATCGATGGCACCTGTGGGGCAACCTCGTGTGGCCTGACACGCATGTAATGACCTTCCCAGAAAGAAGGGACACAAGCTGGGACAGAAGGAAATAATGGAGAAAACGCTGGAATCTTTCCCAATTTGATAAAAACTCTAACCCTCAATGAGCCCAAGCACAGGAACGTGAAGAAAAGTACCACGGCACAATAGAATCAAATTGCTAAAAACCAATGATGAAGAGAAAAAGTTTGAAACCCCCAGAGAACAAAGAGATGTTACAAAGGATCCAGAGGAGGAGGACGCGGGTTACAAGACCACACTGACCACGAGGCGTCGCCCCTGCGCCGCTGTTGCGTTGAGAGGCTCCAAACCGTCCACCAAAAAGGGAAGAAACAGTTCTTCCTCCTCATAACCCTTTTGCAGCCCGGAAGTGGTACTAACCAGTTCGCAGACGTGCCTCGCACTTCCCTGCTCTGCAGGTGAGCGCAGTTTGCCGTGATCTGGAAGCATTGGCGAACGCCAGTGTGTTCGTATTACAAAATGATTGAGAAGGGAGTCCAAAAAATAATTTCTTGTCTTAAAACAAACCACTTGAATAAAAAGTTAGTAATGCATGGGCACAGGGAAGAGGTCTGTGATGGCTGATTTTATGTGTCCGCTTGGCTAAGCTATGGTACCCAGGTGTTGGTCAAACACCGGTCTAGATGTTACTCCGGGGGTGGTTTTTAGATGTGCTTAACGTTTAAATCAGCAAGCATTGAGTGAAGCAAATTAACCCTCTATAATGTGCGGGGGTCTTATCCAAGCACTTGAGGCCCTAACATCCCCCAGGGAAGGAGGAATTCTGCCTCCGACAGCCTTGGACACCAGACTGCAACATCAGTTCTCCCGGGGTCTCCAGCCTGCCCCATGCTCTGCAGATTTCAGATTTAGCCACCACAACTGAGTGAGCCAATTCCACAAAATAAATCCCCTCCCCAGCCCACTTCCTGTTTGTGTGTCTGAGTTTTCTCCATATATGACACAAAGAAGTAGTGTCAGACCAGGGTTCAGAGGCCTGCCCACAGGGTCAGTGTCCCTGGGATGGAAGCACCCTGAGGAGCTGACACCCACATTTCTTTTTTTAGAAATAGAGAGAGGGGAGGGGCAGAGGGAGAGGGAGAAAGAGAATCTTAAGCAGGCTTGACTCAGGGCTCAGTCTCACCACCCTGAGATCACGACCTGAGCCGAAACCAAGAGTCGGACACTTACCCAACTGAGCCACCCCCACATTTCTAAAGTTGTGAGTCCTAGGGTTCAAGGGTCCCCTCCCCCTTTGCCAGCCCCTCAGACTCTCCTCCCTAGCTTATAACTTACAAGAGGAAAGGCTTGAGGGGAGAGCATGAGTGGGCAGCAGCCTTGGAGAAGGGAGGCCAGTCTGGGAAGACCAGACTCTGGAACTTTTGGAATGCAGCTGTTGGTGGGCCAGACCAGTTGCTAGCAGAGCTGGGAACAGATGTACTCACTCCTCAGGCACCTAGACTCGGGGGTGCAAACAGGAGGGCCCTGGCTGGTGCCTACAAACCCAGACCTTACCTGGCAGCTGTGGTCACATGTAAGGTGGCTTGGCAACCCCCCAGAGGCAGACCTTGGAGCTGGGAGTGGTGGCTGACATAAATGGGGAGATGCAGGGAAGGGGAGGTGAGTTCAAGGGTTCCTCAGAGTATTGGGGGTTAGTGCCTGACCTGGGGCCTGGGCCCACACTTTCCACCGTCTCTCCCTCCCTCCTTCAGTAGCATGTGTTGTGGACCCCTCTACAGAGAAGGGAACCAAAGCACAGAAGCTAGAAATGACCTGCCCAATGTCCCCAGCTGTGAGACGGCCCCTGACTCAGACGGAAAGAGCTGTGTCTGAAACCAGGAGCCCCCACAAAGGGGAATTGCCCAGTACCCCAACTCTCGTCCATATAGCCACCCCTTGCAGACACATTTCCTGCCCCCCGCCCAACCCTACAGAGCACACATCCCATACTTGGCTGATTCCTCCACATGGTTTCGTAGGCTCTGTACGTGGCTGGTGAGGGAGGTGGCTAGAGACTCTCTCAGGGAACATCTGTCTGGAGCTGCCCAAACGTGCTGGGCCTTTCCCTTGGGCCGCACCAGCTCTGACCCTCACCCTTAGCCAGAACAGCACAGCGGCTCTGTGTGACCCTCCATGGAAAGGGTGTGAGTGCTTGAACAATGTCTGAAGGTCACCAGTCCTGACTGAGGGCCTCAACGAGCAGGGCAGCTGCATTAGCCCGTCCGCCCATACCACCGGCCCCTCGGGCATCATGATACTGTTGGAAGTTGCCCCAGGACACCCCCACATGGTTGGGGGGGGAGTGGTTAGTGTCTGGGGCAGGGTTCTATAGGCATGGAGTGGGCCTTGAGGCCTGAAGCGGACCAGCATCATCACAGGCCCCTCTCACGGATGCCTCTGAGGCAGCTTCCCAGGGACTCTGAGCTGGTGGAGAGTGGGGGCATTCGACTGTTTCAGAATGACCCGGTCTCCACTGCGGCGAACGCACATGCCCTACTTCTTCAGATGCCCCCTCTTTCGGTACTGATAAGGAAACTGCAGCACAGAGAGTCAACTTCCCAGGGCCTAGTCAGTGCCAACGGTAGTCTCCAGCCTATGGCCATTATGAATGTCATATTCATAGGACTCTTGGGGACTATGAGTCAGGAAGTTTCCCCACTGCTCAAGATTGTGGGAAGGCTGTGCATCAGGAAAAAGACCCCCCTCCCCCACACATGCACACATGATTTCTCAAACAATGTCAAAGGGTTCCAAACCCCAGAAAGGCTTCCCCAGCACTGCAAGAAGGAAATGTCCCTTGGGGTCTCTCCCAGAGTTCTAAACCCCAGAAAGCCCCTCCCCAGATTCAGCACTACAGGAAGGAAATGTGCTTGAGGGTCTCTCCCAGTGATCCCAGACCTGCTTTCAGGCCCCACCTCAGACGTGAGCTTGGCAGAAATCACACAGAGGGACAGCACCTGGGATGGGGCCAGGCAGCTAGCTATCATACCCTCTGGGAACAGCATGAGCGTACAAGTGCGGTGGTGACTAGGGAATGATCAGGAATGTCCTGGAGGCCGCGATCCCAGTACAAGGACCACGTCTTAGCCCTTTCTGTTACTGACTAAAAATGTGTGCAGGGGGAGAAACTGCCTTTAGGAGCCTAGAATAGGGATCTTGGACAAGCCTAACTGTCCTGTGGGAAACCCCTGGCCAGCTCTAGTGACAGAGAATCAGCCGGGCAGCCCAGACCAGCTGATGGGGGCAAGGAGAGGCCAGTGCAGGGACGTGGTCCACCCTGCTCAGCCCTGCAGGCAGGAGGAGCCGGAGGGTCGCTGGAGAACCTGCCCTCGCCTAGATGAACCTTCAGTCTGTGTCTGGTCCCGGCCACCTTAGGGAAGGGTCAGAGCCCCCCAGAAGGCAGTGGGGTCTGCCAGGCCAGCTGTCCCAAGACTGGGAGACCTGTCTGTCCACACTGAGCCTGGACAGATTCTTCCTGGTGCCTCCTGCCTTCTCCTCTGGCTCCTCCGTGCCCACTGGGTCTGACCTCTCCATGGGGCTCAGCTGGGCTGGCACCCGTTCCTCTTCCTGAGGAGGACAAGCCCCAGGGCCAGAGGCCTGGTGTCAATCCTGGCTGCATAGCCAATCCCTGTGTGACCCCGAGCAGCCTCCTGGGCCTCAGTCTCCTGGTCCGTATGATGGGGACAGTCCTGCACCACAGTGTTGAGAGGTGGGCTTGTCATCGCTTCTCTCCTGTACTTGCTCGGGGCTGAGCCAGGTAGGGTTTGGTGTGGGGTGACTCAGCTGTGACTGACCGAGCCCTTCCAGATTTGGTGCCTGATAGGCTCTTGGGTTATCAACCTCTGCTTGCGTCTCAAGCAGCGGCTGGGGGGGATGGTGTGGGACTTACAAGCACTTCTGCTTGGTCTTCACAGTACAGCAGGTGGGCCTGGGTGGATTCCTTATCGTCTTAACATAAACAGCACCAGGTTTCTCCTTTGCTGTTTTGACAACTTCTACAGAGAGAACCACGACAGAATTAAATACAAGGAAAACATTTTTGACAGTGTGTGAAAGACACGGGCAGAAATGTGTCCAATTTGGCAGAAGGCACCCTAGGAGCAGCGATGGGTGGGTCTAATGAGGGGATGTTTGCTGGCAGGGTGCTGGGGAGGAAGCTGTACTTTCCTCCTCTACATCCACTCCCAGGATCCCATGTGGGAAGCAGGGTGGCTCTGTGGGCTTCCCTGCCCCTCCCCCTAGACCCCTCATCCTGGAAGTGGCGGACTGGGGATGGCGCCACAGGGCTGAGACTGTACCAGCTCCTCCAATTCTGTGGGGCTCCCGGTGTGCCCCTAAGACCTATACTGGCTCAAGAAGCTGCTGCAGGGAGTGGCCAGCCCTCAAGAGCCAGAACCAGCCCAAGCAGACACCTCAGTTACTGGGAGGGGCTCCCTTGGAGCTCAGCAGTCACGGTGTCCACACTGTCCCCTATGGTGGACAGGGCATGGCTGGTGCCATAATACATGCATCCCTGCACAGCTAGACATGTAATCCAAAGAACCGCCTGTTTTTCCTCAAATCACACACTGCCCTCGTTAGGCCAGCACCCACGGGTGGCCCTGTCTGGGCAGCACACACGACCTAGTTGGTGTTCCGTGGTGACATCAGCATCCATGTGCTGGCTCCTCTATGTAGCTTGCATGTGGCCATGATCTCTTCAGCTGGATGACGGCTGGTATCTTGCTGGGCCCAGGGACGGTCAGGCTGGGAGCAGCCAGTGGGCTAATGTGGTCGTCTGGGTATATGTCCTGTGGCCTGTGGGATGTCCAAGTGGAGTCCCAGAAAGTGCTAGAACCGGGAAAAGCAGGCTTAGGAAACAGTGTGGGAGTTCTCTGCAGGTGGCAGACATGAGCTGTAGGGATGTCGATTCAGGGAAGGAGGGAGGCCAGGATATGGACTGGGGCATCCCCTGAGGGGCATCCACAGGGACAGGGCAGGGTGGGGCAGAAACCAGGAAGGGGCCATAGGCAGATGAGAAGAGGGCCCAGTGGAGGAGGGGAGGAGGGAGCCGTAGAAGTTTCCAGAAGGGAAGAGACCAGGCTTCAGAAGCCTGCACATGTAGACACTAAGAGGCCCGAGAGAGGCAAAGACAGTGGGAAGCAGGGGTGGGGAGGTGGGTCTGGGGTGCAATGAAGGCTCATGGGCAGCTTTCCTAAGGGTCAGCTGCCCCCACAAACACACCAGATGCCCCCTGACTCGGACAGGGTTTGGAAATGAGGTCAGAATGTCTAAGAATTTTCCTTTGTCAGGTCAGATGGTAGCTCCAGTTTGGCCTTTGGGGCCAGATTCCCAGGGAGGTCAAAAGCGGTGGACAGATCACATCAAATATCCAAACCGAAGTCAGGTCAGAAACCCCAAACCTAAGTCTCACCCTGGGAGAGCTGGAGTTACAGCCAACACTAACGCGTGGAAATAGTGGGCTGCCACTGCAGAGCCAAAAAGCCAAACAGAAGAGCTTAAGCAACAAGGAAAAGAAGAAGTGGAGGGGGCGGGGAGGATGAAGAAGAGGAGGAGGAGAGGAGGAGTGCATTGCCCCACATAACTGGGAAGTGCAAGGGTGGATGACCTTCAGGTATGGCTGGATCCAGGAGCTCTGAAAGGATCAGTGTCCTCTCATCCTCCTTCCACTTCCACCATAATCTCTCCATTTCTCAGCTCTGCCTCCCTCCAGAATGTCCAAACTGTCTCCTTATGGCCAGAAGAGATAGACTGTGGCAACCCCCATTCCACCCTGCAACCCCACCCCCCCACGACCCTACCTGGTTGGACAACCCCAACAGGAAGACTTCTCTCTGAGCCCAAGAGAAAGTGGTGCGTTGCACGTGCTCAGTCACGTGGGAGGGGGCAGGGCACCGTGACTTAGATCTCCTAGAACCACACCTTGGGGGAAAGTTGCTGGTTCCACATGTGGTATCAAGAAGAGACCCAGATGGAAGAGTCCCCAAGAAGGTGACAGAGGCCGGCGTCACAGCACACACCGCTCCCGTGCACAGTCAGAGTGGACTTTTATTAGGAAATCACCCTGCAAACACACCGAGAAGTGCTGTGCTGTGGGTTCCACGCGTTTCCTGAGGAAGGGGATCACAGTATCGGAGCTGTCAGAGGGACAGGGAGCCTGGGAGAGGGGACTGCTCAGTGCTGCCTGTGGCCAGCAGTCCTTCACAGCAGCGCGACTCAGCCATCAAGAACCAGCACACAGACGCAACACGAGGATCACACCAGAGCACACACGGCTGCGCTACACTTAAATAAATAATAACTACAGAATTCTGTTGGCCGTTGTCTGTGCCTGAAACAAAAGGAACCAAAGGGGTAAAGAAAACCAAAAGTCTTTCTTTCCATTGGACCCAGGGAAAAATATCCCCAAATTATCAAAATTCCTCAGTTACAAAATACTTTTTTAGAAATTCCATTATTAAAAGAATAAATAACAAAATATATAAAAAATAAGTTGGTTGCATCAAAATTATAAGAAGACTTCTATATAAAGAAGTTACAGCAAGATTTTTTTTGTGGCCTATCTCATAGTCCAATAGTTAATTTTGCTTTGATTTCATTGATTTCCCTCTCATGGTGTCCTGGTGTGGGGTCTGGTTGAAATAGTACAAAATTAATAAATAAAAATGTTAAATAAATAGCAAATGTTAACATAAGAGGTTGTGAATATACTTACATCTTGACAAAATTAAATAATTTACAGAATAATTAAACTAACTACTTTTTTATTTCTTCCAGGAAGTGCAATTTCTCTACGTTTAAATACTAACTTGGAATTGTAGTCACAATCGATTTGGACTCTATTTACATGTTAGGAACATTGTGTTTAACACTTTCTATTAAAATTTTTTTCGCATCTTGAGTGGATCTAAAAAGAAATGAATCTTGGTGGTCTCCGAATTAGGAATTTATCCCCTGACTTTGCTGACGCCGTCCCCACCTCAGTCGAGCTCGGCCGTGACCCGGGCAATGCTGGCAGTGACAGGTCACCGGCACGGGTGGACACACAGAGAACCAGAGACCCTGGCCCTGACCCAGACCTGGATCTGTCGGCTGCAGCCCCAAGAGGGGGCGTGACCCCGAGCTGTACACGTCTGTGCAGGCAGGGGGTGCCAGCCACCCCTAGATATGTGAGGTGCTTTCATGTGGAACGTCCAGGGGCATCCCAGGTTACAGTCCTCAAGGGGACCCATGGGCTGTAGGTCTATTTCTAACCCTCTGGAACAGTGCTTTATTCCATCCTTAAGACAAAAATGAATTAAATGAAAACAGAAAACACACTTGCCACATTGACCTCACTGAGCAGACACGCACCCTGGGGCGCGTGCTCCAGGCTGACACTGTCACACACACCATCCGCCCCGTGCCCACGGCTACCCTCCCAGCCTCGACAGACAAAGGAATACTGTGGTTGCAAACTCCAAAACTTCCCTGAGAACCTTGTCCATGAGCTTCCACTGGAGACTTTGAGCTGCTCTTCAGATTTCTTTCAAAAAACAAAAATAAATCACTTTGTAGTATGCCGTGCCTTGCCCTGCACTCGTGTGGGGAGGTCAAGGCCTCCAGCCTGGCAAGCGTAATAAGAAGGACACGGATTTCCAGGCACCCCTTTGGATAAGCCTGCCTGAGGCTGCCCTGGGCTGCCAACTAGTCACTGTGAGTTGGGAATCTCCACTGCGGGGGCAGGGCGAGGGAGGTAAACGATGGAGCCAAGTCGGGGTGCCCCAGGTGTCCCGATTGGCAGGGTGGCTTCTGGACGATGAGGTCTAGACCTGGATGCCCCTCACAGCCCGTTTGATGCTCTCCAGGAGGTCCTTGTTCTCGGGGTTCTGGTAGCACTCCTGGTTGGAATACATGTCAGTGAGGGTGCTCACGTAGGCATCGAAATTCTGCTCACATATTGGCTCCTGGAGAACAGAACAGGGTTAGCGAGCCCCACCCATGCAATGGGCCCCATGATTTTCAGAAGCCACAGAAATCCATGGATGAACATAGAACGCCCCCTGAGACAAGCCCACACCTATCAGGGGCACTGCTGGCACCCTTGGGCTGAAACAATCATGAGTATTCTGCTGTGGATTCCTCAACCCTTCCGGAGCGCTAGAGCTGCCACGGCCAGCAGCCTGCTGGGCAGAGCGCCTGGATCGGGGCCCTTCTGGCAGGACCCCAGACACAGAGGGGTGCCCTGCCCTCCTCACCTTCCCCAGAGTCCTGGGGGTCAGCTACCAGCTGAGCTGAGTGCCCACAGGGCCACATCCTGCTTACCATGTGCGGAAGGCGGATGTTGGCGAGACTTTGGATAAGGGCCTGGCTCAGCCCGACAGCTCCAGAAACAGGGCTTCATTCTGCTCCTCGATGAGCTTGTTCTCCTCTTCGATGTTCTTTAGGCTCTTCTCCATGGAGGAGATCTGCACCAGACCAAGATGGGAAATGCCTCCTGCCATGGGTGTCCCATGAACCACATCCCTCACGTCCTCCTGGGACACAGCCAGCATGCTAACTGTGCCACATTTCATGTCTCTCTGGGAGAGGGTGAAGAGGCAGGGGACCCTGGTCCCTGGACGGAGGAGGGGATGCACTGACTGAGCTAGGGACTATGTGGGGCCATAGCCTTCTGTGCCACATCTGTCCTGTAGGGCTACGGAGGAACACGGACTCCAAAGCACCCTGATCTCAAGTCCCAGCCCAGCACCAGCTATGCAGTTAAGTTCACCATGTTTCTTCTTCTTTTTCTGTAATGGGATTACTGCATCCACTTTGTGGGGTGTCTGACCACTTTCGGGTCTTCCCCCCACCAGAGAGACTGACAAAATGCAAAATGCCTTAATAACCCCGTGGAAGGCAAGCAGAACGGGCAACTACTTCTCCCTCTGCAACTCCTGGCTGAGTGGAGCCAGTCATTGACTCCTCCAGCACACCCTCACAGTGACAGTGACAACAGGGCTGGCGGTCATGAGCAGTCCTGCCTGCTCTGATCAGCTCAGGTGAGCAGACAGGTGAGGCTCAGGGTCAGCACAACCCTATGCAGAGGTTCACAGCCAGAGTGGGGAAGGTGGAAAGTCTGCGCTGGGGCCCAGTCTGGACGAGACTTGCTTGGGAGGGCAGTTCCCAACCAGGATCCCAAAGGAGCCTTGGGCAGAGGCAAGCTCACACAATGTGTGTAACTCTTTGAGCCATCCCCTAGGTGCAGAAAGGGGAGCTGCCTTTTAGGAGGCAATGGATGGGGTGGAGGGCTTTCTTCCAACCACGTGGCTGGGAAACATCACACCTGGTGACAAGTCTTTGGCTTAAAACAGTTTGAGTAGGAGTTAAGGGCCTGCCTGCTCTTTGCCTGAGCCTTTCTGCAGAGCATAGGACTGAAAACTCCCTCTAGGGGAAAGGGGGCTCTGAGTCAGTCCAAAAGGATGCTAGTGAATAAAAAGGTGGAAATCAGTAGAAAGAAAGAAAGAAAGAAAGAAAGAAGAAAGAAAGAAAGAAAGAAAGAAAGAAGAAGAGAAGAAAGAAAGAAAGAAAGAAAGAAAGAAAGAGAAAGAAAGAAGAAAGAAAGAAAGAAAGGGGGAGGAGGAGGAGGGGAAAGGGGAGGGGAGGGGGGAGAGGGGAGTGGAGGGGAGGGGAAGGGGGAGGGGAAAGGGGAGGGGAGGGGAAGGGGAGGGGAAAGGGGAGGGGAGGGGAAGGGGGAGGGGAAAGGGGAGGGGAGGGGAAGGGGGAGGGGAAAGGGGAGGGGAAGGGGGGAAAGGGGAGGGGAGGGGGGAGAGGGGAGTGGAGGGGAGGGGAAGGGGGGAGGGGAAAGGGGAGGGGAGGGGAAGGGGGAGGGGAAAGGGGAGGGGAAGGGGGAAAGGGGAGGGGAGGGGGGGAGAGGGGAGTGGAGGGGAGGGGAAGGGGGAGGGGAAAGGGGAGGGGAGGGGGGAGAGGGGAGTGGAGGGGAGGGGAAGGGGGAGGGGAAAGGGGAGGGGAGGGGAAGGGGGAGGGGAAAGGGGAGGGGAAGGGGGAGAGGGGAGGGGAAGGGGGGAGAGGGGAGGGGAGGGGAGGGGAGAAATCAGAGGTGCTGCTCCAAGGTTACTTTGGGGAGAGAGAGAGCAGTGAGAGACAGATGAGGGTGGCAGTCGCACAGTGATGTGTCTCGGCACCCAGAGATGCCCCAATACTCGTCTGCTTCTACTGTGTGTGAGCCTGGGGAAGGTGATGCATGGCAGAATGAAAATCCTTCCTGATCTCTACAGGCTGATTGCTATTTTTATCTAGGCTTCCGAGTCACAGGAGGTCAGCATAAAAGCCTCTTGGCTGATGGAAGAAGGAACGGCATAACAAGACACGTGGGGCTCCAATATGTCACACTGCAGCCTCTGGGAAAGGGCCTCCCCACCTTCCATCTGTCCCTTCTGCCCTCAGATCCTGCAGGGCCGGGTCACCTCCTTGTCCCTCTGTCCCTCCAGCCATAGGGGACAGAGCTATGTGTAGCCACTCCTTCTGTGCCCCCAGCTCTGCTCTGGCCCCCTACTCAGCAGCTAAAGTCAGGGCTTCTTTTCAAAATAAAACTCTCATTGCATTTTTTTTCTGATGACCAATGTTCATTTTGGGGAAATCAGAGAGATACGACACATACACTTATAGTACTTTGTAAACCTACCACACAGCAATAGTGACTCTTTCAGGGTCAGACACTTTCCCATAGAAATGCGTTTATCTTACAACAACCTCACGGAGTTGATTCCTATTATCATCCTCATTCTACCAGTAAGGACATCAGTACAGACTGATAGCAGGTTTGTCAGGTCACTAGGCTGCTACACGGCAGTTCTGGGGGTAGAATCAGACTCCAGCCAGGCCCTCAGAACCCACCCTGTAATACTATTCCTACTGACAGGGCCAACAGCCAACCCTGACGGGACCCCCCAGCATGGGCACCTCAGGACCCCTACTGCTGGAAGAACTACCAAAGCTGGCAGGTGGCTTATTCTGAGCATCCCTGAGCGCTGCACCATCAGCTCAGCCTAACAGCGACCTGAACGAGCTCAGCTCTCCTGCCTCACAGAAGAGGAGGCTGAGGACAAGGACCCCCTTGGGTTGGGGGGAGGTGGCTGGTGGGCAACCTAGGACTGCAACTGCGCCACCCACCTGGGACTGCAGCTGGGACTGCAGCTGCGCCACCCACCTGGTACTGCACCTGAGACTGCAGCTGTGCCACCCACCTGGGACTGCACCTAGGACTGCTGCTGCGCCACCCCCCTGGGACTGCACCTGGGACTGCCGCTGCGCCATCCACCTGGGAGTGCACCTGAGACTGCAGCTGTGCCACCCACCTGGGACTGCACCTAGGACTGCTGCTGCGCCACCCACCTGGGACTGCACCTGGGACTGCAGCTGTGCCACCCACCTGGGACTGCACCTGGGACTGCAGCTGTGCCATCCACCTGGGACTGCAGCTGGGACTGCTGCTGTGCCACCCACCTGGGACTGCAGCTGCACCATGGCGGCCTCCATCTCAGAGTTGGACTCGTTCAGGTCATGAATCTCCTGGTTCAGCTGCTTGATCTCCTCATCGTTCTCCAATACTGCTCCAGAGAGAAACCTTGGTTGTGGCTCTTGGCTTTACGCCCAGGCCAGCATGTGGGGGTGCAGTGGAGGCCTCTTTTCTAGATGGAACTAGGGATTCTTTCCAAGCAGAGGCAACTGGCCTGGCATGCTGGGCACCTCGTATCCCACATGTCATGCTGGAAAAGTCGGTCTTGGAGACTAGTAGCATGTGTCTACATTTGCCTCCTGACCCTGGGTGATGGGTAGGATCTCTCCGGCAGGTATTAATCGCTAAGATAAAGATGGAAGTTTTCCAGGTGGTGCTGAATTTCCTCAGCTTCCCTCTTCCTTGAAACTGAGTTCACAACTCCACAAACCCCGAGAACGTGGCTTCTGATGCTGCCACTAGGGTTCTCTGACGCCAACACTTAGCAATATCCAGGTTAGAGCAAGCAAGGCCACTTGAGGGCCAGGAACCCAGACTCCAGGCAACCAGGGGTTCAGACCTGAGGCTGGGAGACCTGTCGGCTCAGGTCAGAGGTCTATCTCCACCATGACTCACTCCAGGAGGGACTCTCTCCCTAACCCCTTCCGCCAGCACTGCTCACTCACCCAGGTCACAGAGATCACTTGGACGAACTGCAGGAGGGATACCTTACCATCACTCGTCTTGAACTTCGTGCTGAGAACCTCATCCCTGAGACTTTTCCCTTCTTTCCAGCAAAGGTTGCTCTGGGACAGCCAGATAAGCTGGAAGCAAAGGTCACACACCAAAAACCAGTCCAAAGTCACAAACCAAGAGCCAGTCCAAGATGGCACATCATAGTGAAAGCCAAGTCCTCGCTGGCTGGCAGCCTGGTAGGATCCTGGCTTGGAACTTTCTCCTTCATCTCCTTTTGCCCCCTGCTCCCTGGCTCCAGCCCCCAAGCTGTCACACTCCTTATTTAATAGCCCAGGCCTTTCCCAGCTCGGGCCACTGCCCTAAAGGTTCATCCCCAGATGATGTGGGGCCAGCTCCTTACCCACTTCTCAGAGAGGCCTTCCTCACTCCTCCCTGCCGCTATTCTCCCCACAGCATCTACCCCTTTGGCTGTCCTAGGTAGCTCACTCATTTCTTTGCTTACAGTCGGTGCCCCACCCACTTGGCCCAAATTAGCTCTTGTTCTCTGCTCTATCTCAGGGCCTGGTATGTAGTGGACATACCAGTAAAGGCTTGTGGAACGAATGAGCTAATTAATCTTGTAGGTGGAGAGACTAGGGCAGAACAAAAGAAAGACAAAGAAGGTTTCTGAAGGACTGTGTGGTAACCCCCTGCACCTCAGCCGACACCTTGACTGCCTGTCACCCAGAGGAAGCGAATGGGGGTCCAAGGCCCCCCAGCCCTGGAGCAGGTACTGGGGGGGGGGCAAGTGAGAGCCCAAGCAGGGAGGGCTCTTGTCACCATGTCCCCTCCACAGCAGGCAGAGGCCTAGACCCAAACTTCAAAGAAGAGGCCCCAGCGGGAGGGGCAGGGCATGGGGTATAACAAAGCCTCTAGGAGAAGCTTGCGGCCTGTTTCCAGAGTGCACACACCAGACTCAGGGCTCTGCTTGCTCTTGCCGGAGGGACTCTACTGGGATGTGGAAGGAGGCTCATGACAGCAGCCACATGGGGTGACATGTGTCACAAACACCATGATCCGGTCCCAACAGATTGCCTGTGGCTTCCCCCAGTCAGCTATCAGTCTGGGCCTTGCTTTTTCCTGGAGAAACTATAGGCCAAAACTGAGCTCTAGTCTGGCCCTTCCTGAAGAGCCTTGCCCACACGCCCAAGGCTGGGGTCCCAAGGAAACACAGAATGTGCAGGGCAGTTACCTCCTGTGGGTGAGGAAGCTACCGTTGGCATGGCCGGAACCATCACAGCCCGGAGTGGGGCAGGTAGGCCCCTCGTTCTTCAGTGACTTCCAGGAAAAGGGTGAGCCATTAAGGGAACCCTCTTTCTGCCTCCGAGCGGCCAGTGGGCAGCCAGATGCACTTCTGTGGGAAGCGTATTTGCCGCTGATGTGACCGAGCCCCACACAGCCTGGAACAGGGCACCTGGCACAGAGAGGTCAGAGATGAGCACAGGGCACTGGAGGAGGAAGGAGAAGCCCAGAGACTCTCCCAAGCCAGACACTGAGACTGCTGGAGGCTCCTGGATAAATTCCCACTGACAGGCGATTCCTGAAGCCTTCCCAACCAGACACGAAGGCAGCAGGGATCATGCTTCCTCTCCAGACGCAACCTCATGCCCCCTGCACCCCTGGAAGGTCAGCAGCTGCCCCCTCTCCCCACCCCCCACGGGAGCTAGGATGCCCCTGGGCCCTGGTCTAGCTCTCTGGGGCCTCTGGATCTACACCTAGACCTTGCTGCCACATCGCGTCCACATCACCCCAGCAATGTGGAGGCCATTCCCTGGGGATTTCACCAAGCACAGTGCTGGGGGTTCTGGGGGTCACAGAAGGACACAAGTACACTGCAGCCAGGCAGTGTGGGGACAGCAGGGGCTCCATCACCCCACAGCATCCCAGAATGAGACTGTCATGGCATGATGTCCATAGATGTCCCAGCATTGCCACATCCGAAATGTGTGTTCTGGAAGGAAGAACCCAGGCCACGGGGCTCATGCAAGAAAGACTCCTGCCTGAGGCTGGCTTGGAATGGCATTTTCCTTTGCTCAGGTTGTTCCAGGACAGGGAGAGAATCCCCTGAGGAAATAACATATGCCCCAGGAACAGGTGACGTAACTGGAGAAAGGTCCAGAGTGAGTCCCCCTCAGGCTGCCGTTGGAATCCGTGCACCACAGAGAACCGGCTGCTGCACAGGGCTCTGGGCATCCGCCCTCGTGGCCGTCAGGAGGGACCTGGACCAGGAACTCCCTGCGGTGCCTTCTGAGCACGACATTTCAGGATCGTGGGATCTGAGCTCAGGACCACCTCGGAACCAAAAACTGACCGAGGACGACATCCTGGCCCTGCAAGTTCTCCGTTTTCTCCCTCTAGCAAACGAGACTCATATAATTTGCCGTTTGTTTTCACCCACTTTTTATGGGCTGCAGACTGTCAAACACAAAGGACCCTGAAAAGGGACACATTGCCCCAGTTTAGACAGAGGCCCCTGGGGTGGGGAAGTCAGAGGCAGGACGTCTTCTGGAGGGCAAGGGCCGCCCTGGGGCTCCTGCCACAGCAGGTGAGGGGACAGGGCCTCACTGCCCAGAAGTTGCCCCCACAGTGTGGCCTTGCCCCCAAGGTGGCCACTGCAGACATCTTCCCAGCCTCCTTGGCCTGGAGCCGTCCTCACTTGTCTCCTCTCTTGGTGCCCGTCCCTCTCTCTTCTTCGTCCCACTCATGTGGGCCTCCGCCATGCAGGGTGGCTACTGAGCCGGTCCAAGGTCATCTCGGCAATCAGTCCAGAGTGGAAACACAGCCACGGGCCCTGCGAGGAGCTTGGGGAGGATCCGCTCTATGTCTGCCCCTCACACCTGGACGCCGCCCAGCTGTGGGGTCCCAGCGGACACCCCGAAGCACTTCTGAGCACCCGGCAGCACAAGATCAAAAGACCAAATGAGAGGCAGCTCTTCATGGTTACAACACACAGTTGACTCTGAACTCCTTTTACTCACATTCTTTGCAAAACCCTAACCCTCCTCAACAGGAATGATTCCCTGGAATTTATTCATAGTGGGTATTTCAGACATGTGGACGGTCACACTGCTTTTCTTTCCCTCCACATCCAGTGTCCACCTCTTCAGAGCTGCAAGGTGACCTCACGTAAGACGTGTGTGGGGTGCCATGTCAGGCAGCTTCTGCACCTACCAGGTGAGCCGGTGGTGGGGCCACCAGGACCCCAAGGTCAGAGGCATCTCTTCTGTTGGAAGCCGGTGTGGTTGGGGACGGCAGGGGAGGGGGGCTCTCCACAGGCGATGGGCGTGGAGCTCCTAACCCCACACCGGAACATCCACAGACTCTTCATTTTGGTCAAAGGGATTTACCACAATGTGCCAATATGACTTAATCTTAAATGGTACAGACACAAGATGTCATAAAAGGGAATTCTTCCTCCAGCAGGCCTCCACAATCACATGCTCACGAAAGCCCGTCACGCCACAGGACCTGAGCACCGATTAAACTTTCTGCTGCAGTCTGCACTTGTTTAAAAATGATAATCAATTATAAATACAGTTAAAGTTTTTGGCTGGAGAGGAGGCGCTATAAAATGGAGGTGTTGAATGGGCAGCCCCCCCCCCCCCGCCATGGAGCCATTAGGAACTTCTTCCATCCTCTAAATGCTGACCTGCTTCTAAGTCATAGTCTCCGCTTGGCTGCAAAAATCTTGTTTTTTAAAAAGCAAAGTCGACAGCACATTAGGAGGGAACCATCTTTCCCAGTGATTGAGCTTGAAAACGCTGATCTTGATCATTTGCAAATGCAGCACAATTCACTCAGCGTAACCCTGCAGCAGGACCCGCACTACATCCATAGCGGCTTGCGTTTATACGGCTTCTCAGAAGGGTAAATGCTCTTCCTCCACCCTAGCATTTAGTGGGCTGCATTCGTGACACTGACATCCACATACTTGGCATTTTTGCGTTAGCATTCACCAAATTAAATAAACAAGCCACAGCCTTTTTACACCAAACAGCTGGTGGGGCTGGCCCCTTGGAAGGGTGTGATGCTGGTCAGTCAGGTCTGTCCTCTGTGGCCAAGCAGATGTTCAGGTGCAGCTGGGGGAAGCTCCAAGGAGGACCTACTGACTCGTGGTCCAGTTTGCTCCCCTCTGCAGGGGTGAGCATCCACTGTGCTTGGCCCAAAGGCAACACAATCAGGGCAGACGGGCTTTCTGAGCACCTGCCTGGCTATGCCCTGACCAAGAGAGCCCCGAGGCCGGCACTGCAACACAGCCAGAGCCGCCCCCTTCCACTCTCCAGCTGGCAAGGGGACCCACAGCTCTGTCCACTGTCAGCTCTGAAAGTCCTGGGGAAATTGAATGGTGGGTCACTCTGTTTGCTCCTGTGGCCCAGCCTTGCCCCTACTGGCAAGTGGGGGTTCAGGGGGCAACTTCCGTTCTGGAAGCATAAATTTGCAACGATGCAACCCCTTCCAAGTGGGGCACTCACGGGGTCAGAGTTCACACACACTCCCCTGATGACATGTTAGGCACCCAGTGAGGTGGTCAGCAGTGGGTATCCAGGGCTTCGGTCACGTAAGGCCCAGGATGTCCTTGCTCCTCCGCACAACAGGGTCGAGGTCCCAGTTCAGGGTGACCCTCCTGGGCTCCCTCTTTCCACACCAGCTCCCTGCAAAGCTATGTGAGTGTGCAGACACACATGATTCAAAGACTGCTCATGTCTCTAACCAGCCTGTCCTCTTGACTCCTGCACCTGTCCTTTCCCATCAGACCACAGCCGTGCAGGTGTCAATACCCATGAACACCCTGTGGGGCTGCTCCATGCCCTGAGCCCTCACCCAGGTGGCCATCCAGGTGCATGGGCAGCAGGGCCCTTTGCCTCTCCTGGCCCCATCCAACACCCCCAGACCTGAGAAGCCCAGACAGGAGCCAGTGCCTGTGCATGCCCTCGATATGACACACATGGCTCACAGCTCCTAGGTGTCCATATGCACAGCAGGAAAACTTCCACTGTCATTGACCAGCTGTGTTAATGAAAAAAGAGTCTAGAAGGAGCTTTTTAAAATTATAACACACAGGAGCTTTTTAAAATTATAACACCAGTTCTGCAAAGCAACCACGGGAGTCAGCAAGACCCCAACTCACTTCATCAGCTCGGGGTCTTCCTTGTCATCCTTTGTGGGTGTCACCCTGGCTCCACTTTTCTTGGCACGAGGGCAGCCTGACAAGCTAGTTTTGAAAAAGGAAAAAAAGCCACCGTGGTCCCAGAACAGCAACTTCTCACACCCATCTGCCCCACCCGCCCCCTCCAGCTCTGTGCCCAGCAGCCCCCAGGGGGTCCGGAGGGAGCGTCTGTCCTGGCGCGCTCTCAAGGGCAGGAGGGCAATGGCAGGAGGTGTCACCACGAGCCCCTAGGTCTGGTGGCAGAGGGCAACCTGATCGGGCCTCAGGAACGACAATTCAGATTGCAGAGACGAGCCAGGCTCCAGCTGCCAGCAACACTAATGTCTTCTTGGGAGCACTGCAACTTCATCTGAGGAACAGCCCCACCCCACTCCATCCGGCCTGGCACCCCGGGGCACGGCGGGCTCACCTTCGGTGTGAGGCGTAGTTCCCCGTTATGTGGCCAGAGCCATCACAGCCGGGTGTGGGGCACCTGTGGAGGACAGCGGAGCTGGAACCAGAGCCAGGGAAGACCCTTGACCAGAAAAGGACCCCATCTGTGCCCAGCCCCCATGTGGGCCCACCCACCTCCTCAGCACTGGTCTCAGAAATGGCCTGCGCATCCCGGCCAGCCTGCTGCTATGACTCCCGGCCTTCAGAACGTTGCCACCCCATCTCCCCAGGGGTCTAAGAAGGCCAAGACAAGAGCACATCTCCACTGCAGGAATGATGGGCCCCTATTTCGGCCTTCTATGGGGTTCTAGGCTGGACTAGAAGGTTCCAGAACACATATGGGCCTTTAGACAGCGTTCAGAAAGGCAACCCTAACACCTAAGATGGGTCATCTTCCTTGACATGACTAGGAGGAAGAGGGGTTGTTTTCATGGAGGATTGCCCCCACGTGAGCAAATGAGCTGATGTCTACTGAGCGCCCATGACACGCCATCCACAGCACCGGTCCCTAGAGGTGTAACTCTCCGTGAGTGCAGAATTCACACAGCCAGCGGCTGGTCAGGGGCGGCAGGCACTGGCCAAGGGTGAGGAGGGGAACACAAAACACAGAAGCCCAACTTGATGCGTCTAAAATGTCTGACAAACATATCACGTAGAAGGTGAAAATTACACTTTAATACACAAGTATGGGTTTTCTTAAAATATGTTTCCCTGAATGTCCACAGCGGAAGAGTGAGTGGGTTCCTGCTGGTGCCAGAATGGGGAGGTGCGCCTGATTCTGCAGGCGGGTCCACCAGCCACCTCTGGAGCAGGTCTGCCACTTTGTACCTTGTTCCGTGGAAGGGCGCAGCTCCGACGGTGTGGCCCCTGGCAGGACCTTGGGGCTTGCATCTGGAATCTCAGAATATTCATCTGCCAGTTCTGGTTTCATCCTCACACAGAGAAGAAACCGTGGGAGCCGGGGCTGTTTCTCAATATAAAAGTGGTCCCAAGAGGGTTATGGGGACTCACACCAACTAAAACAGAGCATAGGTCTCTGCCTCTCAATCAACAGAGTTCTCTGAGGCACTTAGGCCCCGGTGCTGTGCCCACGGCCCTTCCTCAGCATCCTCTTCCCACGGCAAATGCAACATCTGGCGTTTGGAGCAGGACAGAGGAAGCCGGCGCAGCCAAAGGACTCCCCGCCGCTCTTCAGCTACCTCTTAGAACTCAGCAGGACAACACTGCCTGTTCCCATCGAGGAAGCTCAAAGCTGGCATGGCAACCTGGAGAGGTCAGTGCCCATCCCACCAGCTGCTTCTCCAGCCCTTCTGTCTCTCAAGGCACCCGCTTCATCCCTGTCCTGTGGGCCACACATGGGATGCCTCCCTGGCCAGCCAGCAAGTCAGCCAGTCCAGTCACCCTCCTGCTGGATTTAGGGATAACTCAAACCCTGTGAGGTTATGATGGCTTCTACTCTGGTCATGTGTGGTCGCATTCCAACCCACACGTGTCTAGGGCGTGGAGGTTTTTGCATTTTAATAGAAACCACACATCACCTCCATCTAGGGGGGCTTCACCCCTTTCACACAAACCCCCAACTGGTACAGGGTCCTGTTGGGACACTTGGTGTCTCTGCCTCACCCGAGGTCCCAGGATGCGAGCTGCTGGGGTCGGCCCCTTGCTGTGGGCACCAAGTCCTTCAGGCATGTCCGGGTATGCCCCCACACGACTCTCTGCTGAGGCCAAGGCCCCACTGATGCCCTGCCGCCCCCTCCTCCGCTCAGAGTGTCCTGTCAAGCAGTGTCATGGCCCGCGGCAGCAGAAGCCCTGTTCCTGCTCTCTGGAAGGCTACGTGCAGAGACTGAGGAGGGCACTTCTCCTTCCTGGGTTTTCAGGTGCTCGGTGGCTGCCTGGAGCTCCACTGCTTCTCAGCCTCAGGCAAACAGAACTCAGGCTCAGTCCTGCAGGTGGTGGTTAGGGCATCAGCAGCCCCAGGCCTCGATGCCCGTAAGTGCAGGTCCAGACTCCGGTGCAGACCCCATGGCATCTGTGAGTAAGGCTGGCAGGGGAGACCACGCACATGGCGATGGTCCCTGCCAGGCCCCAGCAGAAGGGGGCCCACTGAGGCACACCTTCTCCAGGCAGGGGGGCCACCTACACTCCTCGCCGAGCCCGAGTCAATGGCTTTTCCCAAAAAGGCATGGCCTGCAGAGGGTGATGTTCGTGCGGCTGAAGAAGCAGGTGTCCGTGCCGGGTGCTGGCTGTGTCAGCCACTCTCGTGCCCCTGAGGACCCACAGGGTCAGTTTCAGGAACCCTCCCGCTATCTGCTTCTGAGTGCGTTCTCTGGGCAAGAGGAAGAATCCTGTGTCTAAGGGACACACTGCAGCTTGATGGCACACACCAGGTCTCGCCTCGGAGCCTCATCCCTGTCCTGCGGTGGGGAGGCCACCCCACCCTGTCAGAGCCCCCGTCACATCCTTGCAGGGCGCCTGCACCGCAAGTCCACACACAGACTGGTCTGAGTGGCCCGGGGCAGCGGTGTCCCCAGCCCCTGACCACACTGGGCACTTGGTAGGGAAGAGCTAACGCCCTTGGGATGCGATTAAAGCACAGAAAACACGTGATCAGAGACCATCACCGCACCCAGTTGTCGATAGGGAGGCCACCAAAGGAGCCCCGCTTGCAAGGCAGTGATGTAGGTGTCTTTTCCTCCCTGGGGACAGCTCACCTCCCCCCCTCACAGCCACAGGCGGGTCAGGAGCAGCTGCTACGAGACACACACTGGACAGGAGGAGGGGGAAGAACTATCACACCAGCACCACACTGGAAGCTGCCCACGTCCACCCCAAGCCCTTGCTGTGGCCTGAGAGGACAGAGTTGACTCCCACAGAAAGACCTCTGGAGCCAGAGAAGAGCTTGGGAGGAGTTGGGGCACCTTCCCAGACCTTGCCAAAGCTGATGAGTGACTTGTTTCCACACAAGGAAGACCTTCCGCTGCGATTTCTAAACAAGTTTGGGTTAAGGCTCCTCACGGGCTCTTGGTCGTAGACAAGCGCTAACCCTCCCGGATGACCATGTTTCCAGACCCAGACCAGGCCTCGGGCACCTGCTCTGCAGGAGGAAATGTCCTAGAGCTCTAAAATCATTCAGGCCCTCAAACTGGAAAACCATGAAAACTAATTATAGTAAGACGCAAGTTGAATCGGAAAAGGAAATAGGAAAAAGGCACATGGGAAAGACGTTAAGAGAAGAGAGGAAGGAATGGGAAGAGGGTTCTGAGCTCACAGGACAGATGGTTTCACTAGACACCTGGGGCTGGACACGGCCAGTGGATGAGTGAGTGTGTGAATGTGCCATGATGACCCGAGCCTCAGAAAACGTCTACGTGAAAGCTGTTAACTCGCAGAAGGACGACTCTGGTGGTGAACGTTGCCCACAACACAACGGGCAATGACACACTTCTGGCTGCTGGGACCTGAACAGCCTCCCCAGGGTGACAAAGAGGAGGCTGGCAGGAGGGGGGCACCCTTAGAGATCCACAGCCTTCTGCCCTGTTTCTAAATCAGCTCAGGTCCCTTGGAATCCTTTGGCAGCAACAGCTCCTCGTCTTGGAGGCCCTAGGGCCCTGGCTCCTAACTGGCCCCAGAACGGAATGAGCCTAGATTCAGGGGCACCCAGTATGGAGGCCCAAGGGAGGGACAAACACCCCTGAGGAGGGAGTGAGCAGAGAGGACAAGAGTAGGACCTCCTTCCTGAGCCTCTGCTCGGCCTGGGAGCCCAGGATCAGCACTGCATGGCTCAGGGTCATGGTGGCTACAATGTCACAGCTCAACTGAATGCATAAAAGCCAAAGGCTACAACAGTCCCCAACTCCAGCCCCCAGAGGACACTGAGAACCTGGGAAACCTCTAGGTGCTTGCATCGCACTTGAGAAGGGCGGTCAAGCAGGCTGGTGGGTGCCCACAGGGCCTGGCCTGCCTGTGTGTTAGGGACAGGGAGGAGAAGCAGAAAGAGGGGGTGCTCAGCAAAGAGAAGGGTTGAGCATGGGGAGGCATATCTGGGAGGATCACCAGGGGCCAAGACAGAAGCAGCTGCAGGGGTCGTAGGAGAAGGGAAGGGCAAAGAGTTTTCTCTTTCATCATCAGCACCCAGATCCTTAGCGAGAGCCGCACAGCCTGAAGCCCGCTGAGCCACAGCAAGATTTAGAAGCCAAGGCCAGCTCTGGGCTTCTCCCACACCTCAAGGGCAGTGAAGAAGAAGGCCCGGACAACCCCGTACTGCGTCCTCAGGAAAGGGAGGATGGGATGGGCCATCAGGAGCCAGAGGCAGGTCCTGCTCCCCTCAAGGCCCTCCAGCCCTCAGTCCTCAGAGCAGCTGGCAGAGCCGAGGGCAGCACAGGGGCCTGCAGCAAGGGACAGGCAGACAGCAGCACTCAGAGCAGAGAGACACAGGCAGCAGCAGCAGGAGCCCCAGGCAAGCAAGTCGGCCCCTCCATGGCCTGTCTCTCTGCCCCATCCTGCTAGGAGGGGCTCCCCTGGGGCTGGAGCCCTGGAGAGGGCCGACTTTGGCTGGAGCCTCAAGGAAGGAGAGAGCAGAGCAAGGGAGCCACCCAAGAGACAGGAGGCCAGGAGGGCAGACATACTTGAGGTCAGCAGAATGGGCAGCCATGAGGTTTCTGAGGCTCTTGTCAGCAAGAGGGCAACCAGAGAGGCTGAAAGAGAAGAGATGGGACATTGGGGTGAGCCAGAGGGGGAGCAGAGGAGGAGAGGGGAAGACCCACCACACAGCACCCAGGCCAGGCTGGACCCGAGCAGGGACAAACCTGCGGTGAGAGGCATAGTTCCCGGTGATGTGGCCGCTGCCGTCACAGCCAGGGGTGGGGCAGCTGGACAAAGGAAAAAGAGCGTCAGAACAGAGAGCAGGGCACACCTGCCAGGCCTGCCCCCGGGCGGAGCCTCCTCAGGGACACCAGCTGACACTTGGTCTCGACTCACCCACGGGCTAAGGGGTGACTCCCCACCCTCGGTCCTCAGACTGCAAGCTTCTCCCACACAACTTAACTCAAGGAGGAAAAAGGAACCAAATTCAAGCTCAGCCTGAAGCTAGGGTGATTCTGCACACACACGTGTGTGCACCCGTGAACACGTAGGCAGGAAGCTCCTTCCTAAAGCAGCGTGACCCTCCCTGAGGACAAGGTGCCAGACCAGAGCCCGGGAAGAGCCAGCTACAGGTTTGGTTCACAGCAAGGAGAAGAGGAACCCCAGAGACAAACTGGGCACAGGGGAGGGCTGGGTCACCGGCGGTGCAGGTGACAGCTACAGCCTCCCACAGTCCGGTAGGAGAAGCAATTCTCAAGGGGGCTGACCGGAAGGCTGTGGGGTGGCATCCAACCATGGGGTGACTCCTATCTACCAGCAGCTTCCCCAGTCTGCAACGGTTTCTGCTTGAACCCTGTGATGACCAGCTCAAAGGGGCTGGCTGGGCTGCCAGAGCCAAGGGCCCCGAGTCCTAAAGCAGAGTACACGTCAGGCCTGGGCAGATGGCTGTGACTCAGGAGAGGGTCAGCTTCCCTCAGCCCTCGGCCCGCTCTGTGGGCCCGAACAGGGGCTCTTCGTGCTTTACACTTTTGAAGGTTGTGTTACATCCCAGTGCAGCACAGACATGACGGGAAACCTGTCACCCATTGCCAGGCTCAAGAGGGTCGTCGTGCAGGGTGTCCAACCTCTCTGGCCAAGAGGACGGTCAGAGCTAAGCTGGGGCAGGGACAAGGCCTGGGGCTGAGCAGACGCAGTCGTCAGAGACTCAGACCAGGGCGCACTTTCTTCCAGACTACGGAGGTTCTCGGGGAGCCTCTTGGCCCAGGTGGGGACTTACGTGAGCAGCTCCTTCTTTATGTCCTTGGAGAGAAACTTCATCTTAAAGTTGGTCAGGGTAACTTCCCCGGGATACTTCCGCTCCTCAAAACTCTCTTCCGACACTTCCTGGTCATCTGCTTCAGAAGAAGCAAAAGAATGGGCTGCTGGCTCTGACTGCAAAAAACCAGCAGGGAGACATTTTAACCGGCTGGCGGGGGGCCAGGCGCCCGACCCTGGGGCTGAGGGAGAGGGACCCTTCAGAACAGTGTTCACAGAGACATTTTCTGGAGTCTCCTGCCTTCTGGATGAGGGAGGAAGCCTTACCTCCCTAAAAAACACAGAAGACAGCATCCCTGAGGGGCCAGAGTGCTCCCCCACCTTGGCCAGAGATGCTCAGCTGCCCCAGGAATGAGGGGGCTTGGGTGCTGCCCAGTGTGGCCAGCAGCACCACCCTCCCCCGGCCTCGGGCGTGTGGTCCCCTCCGCCTAACGGCGGCCAGGCCACCCTTCTAGACACAAGAAACTACACACAGTGCAGCTCCCCAGGGCTCCGCAGACAGTAGCACCAGACAAGTGTTTGTTGAAACACTATGACCATGAGGACACAATGCAAGCAATAGCATACAGAATGTGACCTGTGACCCCTGTGCCTCCCCAGCCAGGGCCAGGCCCCGACCCCAGAGGCCCTTCCTCAGCTCGAGTTCTAGGTCTGGAGGGAATCAGTAACCAGCAGAGGACACAGGCTGAACAAGGACAAAAGTAGAGAAGGTCAACACCCTGCAAGTGGGTCTGTGCTAGTTCGTGGTCCAGATCCCAGTGTTGGCGTGTATGTGTCTCAGGCAAGGTGTTCGAGCTCTCGTGGCCCAGATGGTACACTTTCAAATGTGATAACAGCACCTGCTTACAGGATTTCTGGGGATCCAGAGTGCAGAGCCCAGTGCAGTGGAGGCTCTCCAGAACTGACAGTGAGCACAGTGGAGGCCCTCCAGAACTGACAGTGGGCGCAGTGGAGGCTCTCCAGAACTGAGAGTGGGCGCAGTGGGGGCTCTCCAGAACTGAGAGTGGGCGCAGTGGAGGCCCTCCAGAACTGACAGTGGGCGCAGTCGAGGCCCTCCAGAACTGACAGTGGGCGCAGTGGAGGCCCTCCAGAACTGACAGTGGGCGCAGTGGAGGCCCTCCAGAACTGACAGTGGGCGCAGTGGAGGCCCTCCAGAACTGACAGTGGGCGCAGTGGAGGCCCTCCAGAACTGACAGTGGGCGCAGTGGAGGCCCTCCAGAACTGACAGTGGGCGCAGTGGAGGCCCTCCAGAACTGACAGTGGGCGCAGTGGAGGCCCTCCAGAACTGACAGTGGGCGCAGTGGAGGCCCTCCAGAACTGACAGTGGGCGCAGTGGAGGCCCTCCAGAACTGACAGTGGGCGCAGTGGAGGCCCTCCAGAACTGACAGTGGGCGCAGTGGAGGCCCTCCAGAACTGACAGTGAACCTCGTCAATGTCAGGGGTGTTGGATTCCCACGGCCGACACTATTACGGCACACGGCACGGCAGAAGCGGCTTGTTCCCCTGAGCAAGTTGGACTTATGCTGAGTCCTCAGGATAAATGGCAGCTTCCCAGAAGCACAGGGAGGAGGCTGTTCCAGAGCAGGGAAAGCATCCCAGAGGCCCACGGACACTGTCCTGGCTGCTGCCGGAGGCTGGGGTGGGAGGTGAGGCTGAGGGTGGGGTGCAGCCTTACACAGGATGGATCAAGGAGCCTTGGGCAGAGCTGGAGAGTCTGAGTCAGGAGTCCAGGGCCATGGTAGAGGGGCCAGGAAGGCCTAGATGAGGGAGACATTTCTGGGGGTGACCCACCTGAGCCTGGAAGGGAGCTGGAGGAGAGGAAGGAACTGGGAGTGAGCTGAGACTCTGAGGTGGAGAATGACTGTAGGGTGGAGTGGGGGGGAGGCTTCTGTGGGCAAGGACCTCAAGACCTCTGAGACAGATGACATGAGTCTTGGGGTGCTCAGAGCATGTGTGAAGGGAGAGGGGAGGGGCAAGGCAGCCAGGGATGTCAGCCTGAGCTGGGGGTCATGGAAAGGGGCAGGGAGGGGCCAAGCGATGGGCTGCAGTCACCAGGAAGGGGGCTTAGGCCTGGGGGCAGGACTGGAACGAGGTAAGAGCAAACTGTACTGGTGGCCCCCCCCATAGGAGGGCCCCACCTGGCCTCAGACTGGGCTCCAACTGACCAGGGAGAAAACCATCCACACAGTCCCAGGAGGGCGTGTCCCGGGCCAGCCCCTTCTACTCAGGGCTCAGTCTCAGAGGTGCCTCCCTTCTGGGGCTAACACCAAGTTAAAGCCACAGGACTGTGCCAAGTGACCTGAGCCTTGGGCCCAGTAGAGATACATGTGAGGTGTGCAGAGGGAGCTGGGGGAGGGTGGTAGTTTCCCAGAAAGGAATCTTCCACAGGGGCCAGCCCCCCTGCCCTTCTGAGGTTGGGGGGCTGCTGGCAGCAACGGGGAGGGAGAGGGAGGGGAAAGGCGGGCCTGCCCACACTGTGCGGAGGCTCTCCGGAGTCTATGCCACCCTCACTGCTGGGCTTTGCTACTCGGGACGCACACCTCTGTGGGGAAGAGCCTTCGATCGGTCCCACTCTCAAGAGGGTAGAATGGTTAGAAAGGGATGTTCCCCGTCCCCAGACTGCGGTTCCAACCGAGACACCTAGCTTGTTGCTCTTTAGCAGGTGGTGCTGGTCTTGCGACTGAGGCCACTGCCCACCACGGGGGCTCCTCTGTCCAAGGAGCCAGGTGGCTGGGGTGTCCTGCCGACGATGAGGAGGGACTGCTGCCAGAATCAGGGTGTCCCTATCTGGACAGCAGGTTGGGGGGAGGCCACAAAACCAAGGAATTTGGAGCCATTCCCAAATATTCCCATGGGATGCAAAAGAAACCCCCTCCTCCCCATGCTTTCCAAGGGCCCACAATGGTGTTGATCACTGAGTCCGAGGAAGTGAGAAGACGACTTCTCTCTCGGGTGGGACAAGACCAGAGCGTGGCCCAAGGGTGAAAAACCCTCCAGGAGGGCAGGCCAGGTCCTAGCTTCCTAGAGGCGGCAAGGCCCCGCGTGGACAGGGACGGGACCCTAGAAGCTCTTCCTGGAGAAGCCAGCACTTTTTACACGAGCCCTCAGGCCCCGCACCCACCTCCTCGGGTTCCTCCTCTCGTTGGCGGCTGGGCTTGGTATAGTCCAGAGGTCGATCCCACTCATCCTGGCGGGAAGCCTGGCTGGACTGGGGCGAGGTCATGGAGCTGCTGGGGGCGCTGGTGCTGCTCTGGCGCTGGGAGGCCTCGGGAGACTTCACGCCAGGGCTGCTGCTGCTGCTACTGCTGCTGGGGAAAGCGCTTTCTCGTTTGCGGTGTTTGTGCATGCTTAAGTCCAGGGTTCCGTTTTCATCCACCTCAATGTCCGCAGCCTGCAAGTGTGAAGGCAAAATCCGTGCTAATGACGTACCCCTTCCCGTGTGTGCCTTCTGGGACACGAAATCAGCATTACAGAAAGCCCAGGGCGGTGTTTCCCTTGGAAGGAAGCCGACCCAGACAAGAGGAGAACCTCTGAGCAGCAAGAATCTTGACTTGCCACTTCCCGAAATTCACGTGGAGGAGCCTCCACTCTCGCAGGTCTTGCGAACATCACAAAACCTTGAGACACACTGACCATGCTCACACAAGGACACGTGCTTGACCCTCAGACTCTGGGGAGCATGAGGTCACACGTTGTATGCAATGACCCTCAGACTCGGGGGAACACAGGGGAACGTGTGTGTGCCTGACCCTCAGACTTAGCGGAACACGAGGACACCGGACCTTCAGACTTAGGAGAACATGAAGGAATACGCGTGTGCACAGCCATTCAGTCCTCCTTAGGCACAGCACACACAGCTCTCAAAGGGAACTCACCCTACCTCTCTGGTCACCAGGAGCGATGACCAGCAGGAAGAACAGGTAAGAATGATAATGATCAAGTGGACACTGGGTATCCCTGAGCACATTTCCCGCGGGGGCATGGGGTCCTGACTGTAAATCCCACCCTCCCATCTCTGCCTCAGAGGGGTTCCTTGGAGGGGACACGCCAACCTTGCTGGGCAGGTCCTGTGGCTTCGTGCTGAGGTTCTCGGGCATCTCCCAGCAGCGCGTGGAGAGGTTCAGGATGGCTGTGGCGGCCATGTGCGCGGCCTCGGCGTCGTGCGCGTAGTCGAAGCCTACAGAAGAGGATGAGGTGCAGGGGCTGTGCCTGGGGGGAGAGGCCTTTGGGAAAGGTTTGGCTGCAAAAAGGGAACAACACCAGGCTGATATACGACTGGAACGGGAGGTGGCCACACAGACACGGGGGAACTTTGGGGTGGCGGGGAGTGCGCGGGGCCCACAGCACACCCCTACTCATCCTCTCATAGGGCATTCAGGAGGCCATTGCTGGCTCGTTTAAAATTTGGGCAGAGAGAGCAAAACCCTCCAAAGACATTCCAGCATCTGATGTATCAAAGGGACATGCGTGTCTACCGGTGAGCGCTGGCTGAGAGAGTAAAGAAGTCTGTAATAGGAGTGGATGGAATGTCATTCAAGTGGGAAAATTTTTGTCACAACATCTCGAAAGCCTACTTTTGGTGTCCCCATAATACAACTTAATAAAGTTATGTTACTATTCAAATAAACATGACCAATGAGGGCATAAAATGTTATCTTTTCTAGTAATTATACTTAGTCATAAACTAACCCTCAGTTATGACATTTCTGACATCATGGTATCACCAGTGAATTTCCAGATCTACGAAGAGCTCCTCGTTAGGTGGTACCCAGGCATAACGGCACCGAGCAAGTGGAACAGACGTCCGCACTGTAGCTGGCAGCTACGTCATCCCTCAGCGTTTTCAGTATTAACAGGACGGAAACTCCTCACTGCTGCGTTTGAGGGCCAAACACCCACTGGGACACGCCAGTTCCAATCTCATGAGCACAATGGGGTGCTTTTCCATTTCATATGTGTTTCCAGGGTTAACGGGCTTGCAACCCACAAACTGGTATATTCAGTGACCAAAACAGACAGGAAGGGTTGTCCTCAAAAGTTTGTAGGAATGCATTTTGTTAGTACAAGTACCCAGAAAGCTTGGGGCTAATATCACAACACACTGTATCCAGCAAGATAGTCCACAAGCAGGAAGACAAATAGCTTCTGTGAGGTATCCAGGCTCAGCCTAGTGGTTGTCTGAGCCCCCGCAGGGTGGACCACATCACGGAAGTTATTCTTAGCCCTCTGGACATGCACACCATAAAGGACCTAGGTTTTGTTTCACAGATAGTGAAGAGATACATCAAGCTTGATGGTGAACATGGCAGCAGGGCCATGAGCAAGATATAGACTCTAGGAAAGCCGCCATGGTCGACACTGGACGGCCAGGTACTCCCGGGGGAGAGATTCCCTACGTGCTCCTGGCGAGGGGGTCCCTCCTCCCCCGTCTCTCAAACCCTCCACCTCCCAGGAGTGGATCTCCCCAACTTACATTTAAAGGCTTTAGGTGAGGTTTCGCTGGTCTGAATCTTTGGGGCAAGCATGCGTTTGCCAAAAACCTGAGCGTCAAAACTTGCGTAGTCAAAGGTGACCTTGGAGAACTTCTCCAGCTCCTTGGCCAGGTTGGCCCTGGGTGTGGCGGGGGCCACACTAGGCCGGTAGCTTCCATACGGAGGGACTTCAAGCTGTTTCACGAAGCACATAGGCCTGAGGTGCAGGATAGAGGTGCAGAAACCATGAGGACAGGGCCCAGGGACCCCAAGCCCCATCCCACAGCCTGCGCAGGAACCGCTCAGAGCCCTGTGTGCACAGAGACCCTCCTCCATGTCCCACCACTAAAGGGTGCCTGGGGCCTGCTCTGTATGAGGAAGAACTGCCTGCATGGAGCAAGCAAGAGGAGCCTTGAAGAAACAATGGAATGTGTCCTTGAAGACCAGAGGAGGAGGGAGGGCTGTAAACGTTCCCCCAGAACTTAGGAGGGCAGGTTTCAAACAACTCCACCACCACCAGTGTGAGCCCTTGGCAGGCAAGCCTACAGGAGCATCCCTCTGTGGCCAGCCACCCCCAAACAGAATTGTCCTGGTGCAATGACACAGCTGCCCAGTGAGGACAGAGACAGGGCATCCAGAGGGGACGGGGTGCTTCTGAGAACAGGCTCAGGGAGGGCCCAACTCAGCTCTTCCAGGCCAGGGGCTCAGCCCTCCACTATTCTCTGCTTGAAGCCAGTGGAGAAGAGCCCCAGAGGGGCTGAAAGGTTGAGGGCAGGAATGAAAAGGCCACTGCGGGCATTCATTCCCTGTCACCAAAGCCCTTGGAAGAGCTCAGCATCGTCAATGCGCCAGAGGTAGCATAGACAGCCCAGACAGCACAGGAGCCAGGGCACGAAGACCAGCCAGGGGCCAACGGCCCCCACACAAGGTGTGGACGGCTTCTGTGCTGGCCAGCTCAGAGAGAAGGGAAGGAGGAGGAGAGGCTGGGAGGACCCCAGCTCTCTTTGCTCCTGACTCTGAACCAAGCAAGGACTGCAGTCTGGAATTAAGAAGGGGTCGATGGTAAGGTCTCCAAGGGGCCGAGTACTGCAAGAACAGGCGCCCAGTGACAGAAAGACCCTGCAAGCATGAGGAAGTCAGCTCTGAGCCTGGACCTTGGAAAAGCAGATGCCCCCAAGCACGGGCACACTCTCCTTCCCCAAGGAGGGTTGGAGGGCCAGGCACATCTGAAGAAGTTCCTGGAGAGAGCTCAGGCACCGCCCAGGGGAGAGAAGAACTGGATGTTGGTGCCCTGTTTCGTTGTCTTCCTTGGCCAGGGCTCCAGGGCTCCACCCCGCGGCAGACCTAGCGTCTGTGACGCCAGCAGAGATTTGCAAAGACTCGCCCCACACTCCAGGCTATGACCCCCAGAAACGTGGCCACAGCGAATGAGCAGAGCTTAAACACAAAGGCCCTGCATCCTGGCCCCAGTAGCTACCATTTGAGGCTCTTCACCAAGGGCCTGGGGAGGCTAAATATCACGGTCTTGCTCACGCCGCACGGGACACGTGTGAAGTCCACAAGTTAACACTGTTGTCCACTTTCACAGCAAACAGATGGAGGCCAAATTCCCAGGAACGCAGCCACCGTGTTGCCCCCGACAACTGGGCTCACAGGACCTCACCTGCCTGCTAGTTTGACATTTTACCAGTGACTTGGATCAAGGCAGGAACAGAACTGGATTAGTAACCGACGGGAAGCTGGAAGGGACAGTTACAGGGTGGCAGTAAGGAGCAGCTCCCCACCACGCTAACAGCCAGCAGGTGGAGGGAGCCCACTGGACATGCAGCGCTGAAGGCACGTGTGGATGGGAGTGCTGGAGGGTGAGGCCCCAGCTCTGCCCCCCCCAGAGACCCCTCAGCTCCCCACCACGCTAACAGCCAGCAGGTGGAGGGAGCCCACTGGACATGCAGCGCTGAAGGCACGTGTGGATGGGAGTGCTGGAGGGTGAGGCCCCAGCTCTGCCCCCCCCAGAGACCCCTCAGCTCCCCACCACGCTAACAGCCAGCAGGTGGAGGGAGCCCACTGGACATGCAGCGCTGAAGGCACGTGTGGATGGGAGTGCTGGAGGGTGAGGCCCCAGCTCTGCCCCCCCCAGAGACCCCTCAGCTCCCCACCACGCTAACAGCCAGCAGGTGGAGGGAGCCCACTGGACATGCAGCGCTGAAGGCACGTGTGGATGGGAGTGCTGGAGGGTGAGGCCCCAGCTCTGCCCCCCCCAGAGACCCCTCAGCTCCCCACCACGCTAACAGCCAGCAGGTGGAGGGAGCCCACTGGACATGCAGCGCTGAAGGCACGTGTGGATGGGAGTGCTGGAGGGTGAGGCCCCAGCTCTGCCCCCCCCCAGAGACCCCTCACAGGGAACCCGCAGAGCAAGCCACGGTGGGTGGCCAGGTTCTCTGCTTGAGACCTCGGCCGGCACACGCCAGGGAAGGGACAGGGGGTTGGGTGGGCCCTGAAAGGAGGTGGGCCTCCCTCCAGACCAGGGTCCGTGTTCGTGACCGCCCGACAACACTAGCCTCCCACATTCTCCTTTGAGTGGCACACATGGAACTCGGGTCTGGAGAACTGGGGACGGGGAAGACTTCTGTGAGTCCTAGTCCCTCAGAGAGACAGGAAGCAGAGTATCCACTGAGCCAGGGCAGCCGGGGAGGAGACACCGGCTGGTCAGGAACGAGACTTCGAGGCCGGGCTGGCTCGGGGCCAGCTCCAGCTCCCCCAGCTGATAACTGCAGCCTCAGGCAAGTTCCTGAGACTCTGGCCTTCATCGTGGCCCCTGCTTCAGAGTCACATGGGTGGCAGGAGTGCCAAGCAGATGCATTTCAAATGGCCTTTCGGGACCCCCTTAATTCTGACATACGTCTACAAACCGGCGTGCCGACGGCTGCCTCAGAACCTCTGGGGCCACAAGCAGGCCATGCTCTAAAGGGCACCAGGTGCGCCCACTCCTCTCCCTCAGTTTAGGGTCTCTCTTTGGGTTGAGGGAGGCGTAGGCAGGACAGCCAGGAAGGAGCCGCTCTGGTGCTTCTGGACGGCCGTGGCCCTCAGCTAGCGTAGTGTGCTGTCTCGAGACAGGACCAGCATCTCCACAAACAGACCCCTGAGCAATCTCAAGCTGTGAGGATCAGGTGCCTTTGGGGAGAGCAAGGCAGGGCGGCCTCACGGGTGTTTGTGCCACAGCCGAGACGCTGGTCAGTGCAGCGTATGTCAGAGTCTGTCCTGCGTGCCCCAGGAACTACCCTCCAGCTCCGCCCCTGGAGGCCCCAGGGCAACTCGGGGCATCAGCACACACACGCACACGGGCACATGCAGTCTGACACTGGGAGACCCTGCAGGATCTGGGGAGGCAGTCCCCTTCAGTCTGTGCCCCCTTAGCTCACCTGAGGATCCGATCTGAATTGGAGCTATTCTTGGAAGGGTCTCCTGTTTGCGGCTGTTGCTTCTCGTGAGATTTGGCTAATTTTTCAGCAGCAGCAATGGGACACCCAGACAAACTGGAGAAAAGGCAAAGAGGACGGCTAAGCACTCTCCTCCAGACCCTGCCTTACCAAGCCGGGAACCCTGCAGGCACCCCCCGGAGCCCAGGGAAGGCTGCTGTGTCTCTCACTCTGTCCCCGAGCCCTCCAGGTAGCAGCTGCACAGTTTCTGTTGGGGGAAACTCTAAGCAATGACACACAGAGATGAAGTGTGTCCTCAACACCTTCACAGCTTTGGGCAAAGGCACCTCCCCTAGGCCGGTCTGGGCAACGGGCCTGTCGCTCACCTCCCTGCCCTCCCCTCACTGCAGACCATAGCGGCCCTTGGGACCTGTCTCTGGCTCACGTTTCATCAGCCAACTCGGGGGCCACACAACCTGGGTGCGGACCCTGGAGGCCCAGCTCCCTCCCAGGAAATGACCCAATCTAAGACATCAGGGGAGCAACGTCATCAGTCAGAATTATACTGACCGGCTACGGACGAGGTGACAGTCACAACCCCGCTCAGGAATTTAACCTCTTCTCAGTGAAGTGGCCTCAAAAGCTCTAGCAGCCTTTGCAAGGACACATCCCATCCCAGCCACGCTACCCAAGGCAAGGGAGGGGGATCTGGTCACCTCTGGCTGTGCAAGATGGCAGACAGCCAAACCCTGAGTGCCTCCCGGGAGTCTCGCGTCTACCTGGCCTACGGCACCCACAGTCTAGCCCAGAGCTTGGTCCAGGCCGGTGGAGGCCCGGTATGCCAAGGCTTCCTAAACGTCGCAGGACTCACAGCCTGCACCTGGCTTTTCCCAAGGGCAGGAGGCCTCTCTGAAGGGCACGTGCCCATCGCTCCAGCTGTCCTCTGGTCTCTCAAGACCCCCCACCGCACAGGGACCGCACCTCTGAGCGTCCTTCTGATGCCCCACTGAGAGGCCTGCCCTGACCTTGCACCCGTCCCAAGCCGGGGCACACACACGAGGCCCAGCCCACCCCACCACGGCCCTCGCCACACCTGGCTCAAGCTAAGTACCTTCTGTGCGTGTTGCGGTTGCTATTCACATGGCCTTGGCCTGTGCAGCCAGGGGTAGGGCACTTCAACACGTTCTCATGCATAGCCAAGACTGTAAGGGAACCAGAGGGAGGGACACCGTGAGCACCGCCAAGGAAGCTGTAGGAGCCTGCAGCAACTTTGTAGGAGGACAGCAGCTTAGAGCAGCAAGCCAGGATGGCCCGCAAGCCTCAGCCTGGTCAAGCCGTTCTCCCTCCCACTCTGGCCCCCTGCCTCCCTGGGGCAGAAATCAACTTGGCCTCAAACCCTCTGGTTGTTCTGTGATTTGCCTTTGAAATTCACGTTCGCAATCACTGCCTCCAGCCTAGAAGTGAGGACAGGCTCTCTCCTTGTGCCCTTTGGAGCACAGGTGGCTGGCTCTTCCCTTGCAGGCCTCCTGGGGGCCCTGACACGGGTTGCTGTCTCAAGGTAGGTAACTGGGCACATTCCCCATCCCCAGCCTTGTAGGACTCAAGTTTAGGCATCTGGACAGTGCCAATCCAAAGGGACAGGGCCCTGGGTGACCCCTCCTCCATGGGAATGTCATCTAAGCAGCAGAGATGGCCTGAGCCACGCACAGCTACTCACTCTCCGGGGGGATCCTGTCCTTGTGGGGGCAACCCGACAGGCTTCGGTGGTGAGGGTACAACCCTGTGACGTGGCCAGTGCCGTCACAGCCTGGTGTCGGACACTTGATCTCACGCTTCTCAGCTCTTGAGGGATCTAAACACACAAGACGCATCGGTTAGAGAGTAGCCAGAAAGCTGTGTGGCAGGTGGAGAGCGGGGAGGAGGATGGGACAGCCACGGTTCTTCATTCACTCTGTCCAGAGGAGAGCGGCCAGACTGCCCAAGAGCCCAAGAAGGACTGAGGCTGCACAGTTCTGGGGAAACTGGTCCACCTCAGCCATCCTCAAGGAAAACTGTCCCACAGAGCAGGACATGCAGCATTTTAAAGAGAAGGACCCAGGTGGCAGCTGGCGCCCTCTATCCCTGCTTCCATTGACATTGTGTGAGTCTCGCTGGCCTCCTTGTGTGGGCCATGCCTCCAAGAGCCCCCATGCCTAGAGGTCCAGCCTCTGCACAGAGAGGTGAAAGATAGGGCAAGTTCCTTGCCAGGACATGTCCTTTGGATCTGACAAAATGAGGAGGACAAAGAAGTTAACTTGCCAAAAGCTGCGTGACTATTAAATGCAGAAATTTTAACTCGAATCTCAGTTGCTGACCTCATCTAGCCTCTGTGGGCCAGGAGATGTCACTAGTGGGTGTGGCGGCCAGAAGGGAACACCTGTTGGGACACGGATGATCCCCAGAGCACAGCCCACGTCCCAGAGAAATTCCTATCCTAGGTGGAGCCATCCCCTCTGGGAGAATGCAGAAGTCACATAGCCACACTCAGAACTCCCACCCCAGGCAAGGTGGAAACCCCTGGCTCTGCATCTCTGCGTTCAAATGGGCAGGAAGTTGGGGGTTCACCAACCCAGCGGGCAGGGTCGTCACCAACCCTTCCCCAGCGCCTGCTTCCTGAGCTGCTGCTGTCGCCACAAAGACTCTACCCGGGGCTCACGCTGCCTCAGTCCCCCATCTCTCCACTGCCCGGTGCTTCCAGCTAGGCCATCTGCCTCACCCTGAGGCTCTGGCCTCTGGGTCCATGCCCTCAACTCTACCCCCGAAAGCAGGTCCCCAGTGTCCATTCCCACAGGTCTGAGTCACTCAAATACCTGGGCCTGGGGCTGTCCCTCTGCCTGTGTCCCCCAGCCATGCCCTCTTCAACAGTGTCCCACCGATGTCTGCCCTGATCTGTGAGTCCCACACAGGCCGCAACACCTGTCCCTAAATTTGTGTCACCTTTACCTGGGTCTCCCTGCATCTGTGTCCCCTCAAGGCCTTGCCAGTCAGAATCTGAGCTCACAAGCAGCTGTCCCCCACATCTGTGCCACCCTGAAAGGGGGTCCCCTTGACAGCTGTCCTCCAGGCTGAAATAATGTCCTCATCTGTGTACCCTCAGCTGTGTCCTCCATATCTGCCCCAAACCTGTCTCGTGTCAGTATCCCCAGAAAATCTGTGCCCTATGTCCCTACCTACCTACCGCCTGGGGTTCCCCAAAGCTCACTCCAGTGTCTCCATGACCCAGATGTGTCCTCCCAGGGTCGGCCTGTGTCTCTCCATGACCAAGGCAGACCCCCCAGCTCAGTGTCCCTCCCACTCTCCTCTCCCCACCTGGAGCTCTGCTCCTGACCCCAGACCACCCTGTGTGAGCAGCATGAACCCATTTTCTCAGTATCAACAGCCGCTCTGTGGTTATGTGTATGTTTGTCCTTTGTCTGCACCTGTCAGCCCTGCCTCCAGCCTGTAAGTGCCTCTGGCCACGCCTCTCACTCAGCCCGCATCTCTGCGCCCCGTGGGCACAGGGGGCTACCATCCCTGGATGGAGGGAGGAAGGGTGGGTGTGCGGGGCCCGGCCGCCAGCCCTACCTTTGCTGCAATAGTTCTTGCGGGCAGCATCCAGGGGCCTCACTGCCTTCCCGGGCTCGCAGGGGCCCTGCTCGGTGGGAGGGCAGCCTGGCTCGCAGACGGCCTGTACCTGCCCCGCCTTCAAGGCGATAGCCTGCTCCAGGAGGCCCAGGTTCCCGCGTGTCATCATGTCATACATCTCCGACTCGTCCGTGACCGCAGACTTCTGGGAGCGCGAGTCTTCGTCCTTGCCGTCATCAGAGCGCACCTCCACTATAACAGAGTACTCGGGCTTGGGGCTGGGAGACGCCGGATGCCGGAGTTCAGGGGCCTTCTGGGTGGGGGCAAGGGGGGCATCCTCCTGGCAGAGGACATCAGGAGCGGCTACCTCCTCTTCCTCCTCTTCCTCCTCCTCCTCCTCCTCCTCTTCCTCCTCCTCCTCCTCTTCCTCCTCCTCCTCCTCTTCCTCCTCTTCCTCCTCTTCCTCCTCCTCTTCCTCCTCCTCCTCTTCCTCCTCCTCCTCCTCTTCTTCCTCCTCGTTACCCAGGGCGACTTTCATCTTGCTGGACTCCTCGCTGGCCACACCCTCCACGGACTGGGGACAGAGCTCCTGGGAGTGCTCCTTGGTGCCTCCCACGACTTCCTCGGTACCGTCTGGCCGGAGGAACACGTCCTTCTCCCCCTCGTCACTGGTGGCCCCTTCCTCAGCCTCCTCCTGAACCAGGTGCACGACACCAGGGCCCGGCTTGGCCACCTGGCCCAGGTCCTCCCCAACTAGGGTCTCTACAGCGATTTGGCCCAGGTTTAGGAGAGAAGTGGCAATGATTTCCTGGTAGCTGCTGTAGTTGCCCTTGGCGGGGCCTGCGGAGCTGCCGATGGGCTTGGATCCGAAGTGGGACTTGACGGGGCTCCTTCCTGCACAGAATCAGAAACGTGCGGGATGAGCACAGGAACACCCTGCCCCACACGGCCTGGCGAACACAAAACCCCCAGTAAGAGGAGTGTGGTCGTTGTGCCAGCCCCTCCACCTGGACCTTGGAGAACTTATTTTAGGAGGAGAAGCTGAGAAACACTCTGATACTTGTGATTAATGGTCCTCCCCTTCACAGCTACTTTCTCAAATCAGGTAAACCTGAATTTCACAAAATGGAAATTAAAGAATACAACAGATTTTAAAAATCGCTTCACAAACACAAAGCAGAAACCGAACAGAGGTTTCTAAAAGACACAAATTTAGGGGCACCTGGGTGGCACAGCGGTTGAGCGTCTGCCTTCAGCTCAGGGCGTGATCCTGGCGTTGCGGGATCGAGCCCCACGTCAGGCTCCTCCGCTGTGAGCCTGCTTCTTTCTCTCCCACTCCCCCTGCTTGTGTTCCCTCTCTCGCTGGCTGTCTCTATGTCTGTCGAATAAATAAATAAAATCTTTAAAAAATAAAATAAAATAAAATAAAATAAAATAAAATAAAATACACAAACTTAGACCCCTCAGCTGCCGTGACTGGGCTGTGGTGTTTGCTCAGCACACACAGGCCCTGTGGGACGGTCGACAGGGGTATCCAGGGTGCGGGAGCTGGCCCTGACATCCCCCATTCCAGGAGGGAGCCCGCCAGGGCTGGTGCCCAAACCCCAAACTCTGTCCTCTGTAAGAAAAGCAGGCAAGCTAGTCCTTTCTCCCTAGAGCCCATGGGGCCGCACGCCACTTCAAGCACAACAAGAGACCCCCCAGGAGGGAGGCAAGTGTGAGGACTCTCCCTAAGGATAGGCTCCAAACTAAAATAAAAATCCATCTCAGACCCTGCAAGGTCAGAAGACACAAGCACCTTGGGGGGTCCTGGGGGGTTGGGACCCCAGGTCTCAGTCCCACCCCCAGGACTCTGAAGTCTGCCAGACTGGGGGGCAAATGGACACTTCCCTCCAGAACCTGGGGTCACCTTCACACCAGCATTTGCCAAAGTCTGGCTGCCCCCCCAGGGAAGAAAGTGCAGCAGGGAATCCCTTGGGTTCCACATCCCGCCCCAGTCTCACCTGATGCCAAGTAGACCCCCTCACCCCCACCCCCAGCTGCTATTCCCTGGGGCCAAGTGGGGGGAGGGTCTGTCTGAGACCCCCCCCACACACACCGACACACAGCCCATGTCCATCTGTCCATCCATCTCCCCCATGCGCACAGACACACACCCGCACTCACACACACAGTGCTCACAGAGACGTGCCCACAGGCCCCTCAAACGCCCTGTACCAGCCCCTCTCCAGGAAGCCCCAACAAATGTCAGGACAAGACCTCGCTTGTTCTCAGGAAGGGCTTCCTTGGCGGCCCTTTCACTGACGCGGAGTGGGGCCCCCTCCCCACTCACAGGCTGCGATTCTCCGGGGCCACACTAAGCGCCCTTTATTTCGGGGGAAAAAGAGCCACAAAGCACCTTCAGCTGGCTCAGGACGATGAATCCCCTCCTGTCCTGACATTTCAGCCTCGTCCTCCTCCAGAGTTCCTTCCGATTCATCTGAAACAGAGGCGTCCTTCACCTCGGCGTCCTCGCTGCCGTCGGTGTCCACGCTGTAGCCCTCGTCCAGAGCCAGCTTCAGGGGGTGGGACTTCCGCGTGGACGCCAGGTGCTCGGCCTGGGCCCCCTCCAGCTTCCTCTTCTTGGCCAGAGGGCAGCTCTGCAGACTGGGAGGAAGGGGACCAGGGCCACGCCGTCAACACTCCCTGGGGTCCCCCACCCACTCTTCACCCTCACACCCTCCTGTTGTGAAAGCTCTTCCACATCTCATCACTCTCCCTCCATCAGAAGCCCCACATTCACGACAGGCAGATTGACGTGCTTACAATTTTACATCAATTGTCCACATCAAAAACTCGTGATGTGCTTTAAATTGCACTTCGTTCTTCTCTAAGACCTAACTTCAGTGGCCCTGTCCACACCACTCCCCCTGTGGCAAAGAGGAGGGCACTGGCCCTCTGTCAGACCCAGCCCACCTCCTCCCATCAAGCAGGTCATCAGGACGCCCTACACCCTTCCTTCTCCACCTCCAGACCCTGCACACCCTCACCCGCCCGCAGTCGAGCTGAACCGCCCCCACCCCAGGATGACACCGGGGGCAGCTCAATGGGGTCACCCCGAGGCATGGCAGGTCTGCTCTGAGCTCTCCCCCGTGGACTCATCCAGCCTCACAGCCCCCAAGAGAGAGACCGCGGCATGACACGCCCTGGCCCTGTTGGCCCCAGCAGCCGCAGGCAGAGATGGAAGGTTCTAAGTCTACAGCAGGGCCCAGAAAGGGAGAGGGGCTCCAACACCCCGCAGCCCAACCTCTCTCCCAGGAACCTCCTTACCTGCGGTGCCTGGAGTACTTGCCCCGGATGTGCCCTGAGCCGGTGCATCCTGGGGTGGGGCAGCTGGGGGGAGACAAGCAGGGGTGGTCACTTGGGGGAAGGACCCGCCCAACCCAGACCCTCACTCTGGGCAGTGGGAGATTGTCTCCAAAGAGTGCATCTCAGAATGGCTGCTTGCAGTTGGCTGAAAATTAATGAAATAACTCACCCCATTTAAATAAACGAATGGCTCATTACAATTTTATGTGTGTTTAATTAAAGATCTGTATGTATGAGATCAAGACTTCCAATATCAGTGTCTCCTAGACGGCTTCTTTTTCTGTGGATAAGTCTTTCCCACTGCCAGCAAACTGCCACCAGGCTTCCAAGCAGCTGGGAAACAGGACACTCTGTGGAGCCCCAGAGCCAGCACCTGAGGCTGGCCCCAGGACAAAGCAGGCCATCGCTGGTGCTCTGGGGCCGCAGCCCCCACAGGCACACGCCTGGCCTGGCGGACTGAGCAGCTGCCTCCAGGCGGGACCCGCTCAATGTAAACACGCAGGCCTGGCCCCAACGACAACCCACCTAGAACAGGCAGCCTGGTGCAGGGAGGTGAGGCCAGGAGGGCTGATGACCCAGGGGCTACCCATAGATGTGGGGAAGGGAGCTGCTGGGCCTCATGCACCCTGTGTGCCAGCTAGTGCATGGGGATGAAGGCAAGGCCCCCAGGAGTTCCTCACCCTCCACTATCATCTGTCTCCTCACTGAACCAAACCACAGAAAGCTCTGGAAGCTTCTGATCATGGGCACAGGGCAGGCCACCCAACCCACTTCTCCTGGAGTCAGCTCCATGCAAGGCCAGGGCCCTGTAGGCTGCGAGGCATGACCACAGACCACAGACATCAAGAAGCAGGCATCACCCCCTCTTCCGGAGTGGCAAGCTAATGCCCAGAGAAATGGCAGAACGCCTGGGTGGTCGCCCAGAGGAGGCTGTGCCCAAGCCCCTCCTGGGAGTGGCCGTCCCAAGGTGCCCAAGATGGGAAGACCTTGTTTTTCCAGATTCTGTAAGGGAAGAACAGGGTGGACCCCAGAAGGCACATGGCCCTAGACCTCTGTCTAGACATGCCTGGTGGTCTCTAATTTGATTGATCAGGGGCCTGACTGCAATGCACTGTGGGGCTCATCTGACCATGCAGGTCACAATGAGAGATGGGTCAGGGAGAAACAGAACCGTCGATGGAGGCAGAGCCCCACCCACCCTGAGCTCAGCAGCAGCTTTCGGGGGGAGCGGCGGTCTCCCTGCAGCCCTACAGGCTGGGGCCACCATGGCTGAACTCAGGGCTGGTTTTCAAGAGTTCACAAGGAAGAAAGGAAAGGAGGAAGGGAAGAGAGAAAAGAAAGGGAGGGAAGGAGGGGGGAGAGAGGACAGGGGAGAGGGAGGGAAGACATGCCACATTTTATTGTGGATTTCCCTTCCAGACAGACAGGACTTACTCCTGCACCCGGCCTGTCTATTCTAAAATCTATGCCCCATACTTGCTTTCTCTCTCTCAAGAGCTAGCTTTGAGACTTTTCACAAAAGGTCCTTGTTACTGGGGATTTGAAGCTGAGGTCCCAATTAGCCGATTAATCACTGAGTTAATCAGGCAATTACGGGACAGCTGCTGTGAAGTCCTGTAGGCCACTGGCCCTGCCCCCAGACACGTCACCAGCTCCGAGCCACACCTCCAGCCCCCAGTTCACAAGAGTCCTGGCCTCTAGTCCAGGGGGCAGCAGCCCAGGCTGCGAACCCACATGTCTGGAGCAGGTGAGGACCACTGCGAGAGAAGAAGCGGGAGCCCTTGCACTCCTCCCCATGCAGCGGCGACCGGAGACCTGGCCGAAGCCCAGCAGCTGCTTGCAAGCAGCCTGTGCCACACGGTTCGCACCGTTTCCCCTACAAGCACCCCCAGGGTGGCATCACTGGTGCCATCACGGTGCTCAGGGCCAGAGTGAAGAAGCAGCACCAGCTCCAGGCCTCGGGAGCCTCTTCCCAGCCTGAGGAATGAGGCAGATGCAGCCCAACCTTCTCCTTGAACTCCCCGGTGCGGTTCCCTGAGTGTGGCAGAGACAGGAAGATAGGCAGGGAGGCTTACAGAGGGCTGCTCACAGTCAGCACTGAGCAGGGTCCTGGTGACCATAAACAATAGGTGTCAAGGAAAGTCAAGGCCAAGGCCACGAAGAACCAAGTCCCACCCGGAGCCCAGCACTCAGCTACCAGCCCTCAAAGGGTCTGGCTTCCTTCCAGCCCCCGGAAGCAGGAGGAAGAGCCCGCCCCCTAGGCAGGAGCTGGCCACTGACTCAGAGGAGGCCCTCAGGTGAGGTCACGTGGGCTGGGAGGGAACCCGGATGCAGGTGTGACAGATAGACAACTCTCCTCGGACTTGGAAGCAGCCCTGAGGATGCTCCGGAAGGGGTCCGGCGGCTTGCGTCTGTGAAGGGGCAGGTGCCTCACCTTTCCACCGGCCAACACCTCCAACAGAGCCACCCCAAGGTTGTGTGGCAGCGGATGGGTCCAGACTAAGATACAAATGGAAGTGTCTACCGGTTCTTCACTGATGCAAGGGAGAACCCGTCAAGTCCGTTTGCTTTCTCGTGGGCACTCAGTGTTCAGTCCAGGGCCCAGAGAAGCAACGTGGGCTCCAGGGGTGGGGGAAGGCACTCAGAGCCCTGACTCAGCTCAGCTCCTAAGAACCGCCGTGCCACCACCCTGAGAGCAAGCAGCTTCCTGGGAGCCTGCTCTTCCTGGGAAGAGACACACTGGGGCAGGGGAAAGTGGTCGAGTTCTGGGACAGGGAGGCACCCATCCCTCATCTGTGGAGAAGTCTCACAGTAGAGCTTCACCCTAACTCAGCTCTTGCTTCCAGTGACCCTGCATGAGTTTATCTAACATCATGCCGTCCTGCTCCAGGTCGTGATCTCCCTGCACTGGCGCCCACTGTAAGCCTCACCAGGTCGGGGCAGAGCGCTGGTGAGCTGGGGAAGACGTCCGGGCCGGCACTGTCTGCCCATTCGCACGGCATGAAGGTGCCCGTGGGGCTGACGTGCACAGTTAAGGAGCGAGAGCCGTGAGGGTGCCACAGATCACAGCTCCGGGCGTAGCTCACGGCCAGCGAGCGGTGGGGACGCAGCGTGACCGGCACCTTCCAGGAAGAGCGTGTGCGACGCTTAGGCACGCCCACTCCACTCGACGGCAAGCAGCCATTCCCTGAAACTTGAGGAACCGTCAGAGACGCTGCTGCTAAAACTTAGACGTCAATGCGCTCGTCCCCAGTTTCTCCACTAAAAACTGTTACCAGTCTCACTATCACTGCGGAAGTAGGTTGGAACCACACGGTTAATGAAGGTGCTCACAGACCCCTCTCGTGGCCGAGTCCCCTCTGAGACTATTTCAAAACATTCTACCTTCAGAGTCATTTTTGCTTCTGCTGTTTCAGAATTATGCGAGAAAGCTCTTTGGATCTGCCTTTGCAAGTTCCTCCATAACTTTATCTGTTGCCAAAATTAATTGCTGTTTCCCAAACCCAGAGCTTCCTCGAGTCCTCTGCCTCCTTCCCTTCACTGTCCTGAAGATGTCCTCTGGGGAGCATCACATGCCCAAGGGAAGTGGAGCCTCCTCCTGGAAACCTTCTCTCCCTCGGGTGCCCCTGGCCCCTTTGAGCTCCACCGGCCTGGTCTGGCGGCCTTTCCACCCTAACCCTCTCACCCTGTGACCTGGGCTGGGGCTTTGAGTGGTGCAGCGTGGGATCCAACTCTTCTGGTCAAACGCTAACCTTCTGAGACTCGGTTTCCCCACTTCACGAACGGGGTGATAATAGCACCAGGCAGCGCCTCCTGAGAGCAAAACGAGGCTGTGCGGCCATCGCAGAGCCCGTCACAAGCCAGGGCCTCCAACCTCCCTCCAGCCCCTTCCCTTGCAGCCTCAAAGGTCTGAGGGATGCTGGGACACTCCGGGGTCCTCTTGTTGTCCTGATTGGCAAAAGCCAGCCATCAATAACTCTGATGAAGAACGAGGTGGCCCCGGCCCCAGACTTGTTCAATTTGGTGCAAATCTTTCCCCCTAAGAATTAGGAAGCGCCGAAGCTCTGGACACGTGCAGTGACGTGGAAAGGGCTGCTCCAGGCTGGGGGCAGAGGGGGCAGGGAAGGAACGGCGCAGGCCCTAAGATACTGGAATGGTCTGCACATCCCCAGCCGGGAGTCCAGAAGCTCACAGAAGCCCCATTGAGGTGTGGTGGTCGCCTTTGGCCCTCCACATGGGCAGAGCGCCTCACCAAGGCAGCCCTCGCCAGCCATCTCTGGGGGCCTGGGGGCTGAGGGCTCTGTGGTGTGCTCTATGGGAAAGAGGGTGGGCCTGGAGCCCTTCCATCCGCCAAGGACAAACCTCTGCAGGTAGCCTCGGCTGCAGTCCAAGCCTAGCTTCGTCTCGTGGGGAATTTGTGACCATTAAAGGGGGCCTCTGATGCCTACCTGACACGCTGGGACCCTCCACGAGCACCACTTCCCTCTCATCTTTCCTGTTAGAGCCAGAATACACTGGCAGTACCCCTCCTCAGAAAACAGGGGGCTCTGGGGCTGGTTTTCCTTGTCTGTTACTGGACATCATCAGCACCGTCTAAGCAATACTGCACCAAGAACCCAGGCCCACAGAGTCTGAGGTTCAAAGGTTGTGTGGGTGGTTCTGGGACAGCCCTGACACACAGGCCTGGGTGGGCTTTCTGTCTGGCCATCCCCCTGCTCCAATCCCTGGGGCCAATGCCAGAACAGAAGCCAGCAGGTGAGGGCAAGTCAACCTGGCCCCTCCTGCTTGGACCCAGCAAACCCTTGCAGTGGGCTGTCCTCCCTTTCTCCTCAATGTGCTCATCCCTGGTGAGCCATGACCTAGAATATGGAAAGTCACAGAGCTCAGCCATTGCAAGATCACCAACACACCAACCACTGTCTGCATCTGGAGCCCGTGGATGACTTGGGACCTGGACAGCCCATTCCCTCATCTCTGGCCAAACGGGGCCTCCGGCCACCAGACACAGAAGCCTTTGTGAGAGCCCCCTAATACAGCACCTTGTTGCTGGCTGGGGACCATGGTGACAGGCAGGTCCTGCGCATCTGTGCCCCTGTCTCAAGGCTGGCTGCATGGTGGGGCCGGGACAGAGGTGGGAGAGGTCAGAGTCAAGGTAAAGACAGTGGGACTCACAGCAAGGAGGAAAGGGGTTCAGGAGTGCGGTTGGGCAATCCGAAGTGCCCCATGCGGGACATTGGGGTGTTCAGGGTCACAGGCATGCGCAATGCTGGGTGCTAGCAGAAAGCCTTTCTTACCTGAGGTCAGCACCTGTAGGCTCTGGGGGCACTGGGTGAGAGAAAGAGAGAAATGGAAACACATGTGGGAGTCCGAACAGAAAAGGCACATTGCCCTCATGGCACAAATGGAAAAAAAGTGGAGGCAATCCCAGTGAGAACTGAACCCCTCCTTTCCTGACCTCCTGGAATGTCCTGCAGGGCCCAGCGGAGTGAGCTGCCACCTCTCCCCTGATGCTTGCACCAGACTCTCCCCCAGAGAGGCTGGTGGTTTTCAGAGTGAATCAGGCGCCCCCACCTAACACCAGCTCTCTGGGCCTTCAGAGCCAGGACAGTATCTCTTTCTCTAATTGTAGCTGGAAGTCAGCTTCTGACAGGAAACTTGACCCAGCAGATAAAGCTGGACAGAGAGAACAGATGGGCCAAGCGGCTGGTCCCTAGCAATGGGGCCACTGGGGGCAAAAATGCTCGGGGTCCAACTGGGCAGCTCACCTGAGAAGCTCAGAGCTCTGGCCACCCACACATGGGACATGCAACCCTGGCCCAGCATGTGCTTACGGTGTCAGGGAGGTGAGCCGGCCAACGGGCCCTGCCCACTGCCCGCTGCCGGTTCAATCTGACAAGCTCCCAATGCCCTCCAGCACCAAGACTGACATCCTGGGAGGGCAGGAGGCTGGGACAGAAGCCTGGCAGCATTTCAACTCTAAACAGAAAGGTGTCCTGGCTGAGCTTTGCCTTCCCTACTCTGTGCAGCCGTCTGCCTCCTCACCTCCACCCCAGGCAGATTTGTCTGGACCCCACAGCACACTCTCAGGCGCCACACACCATGGACCCCAAGGGCCCAGCATAAGGGGAGGAGCGTCCCAGAGCCTGGTCATCACTGTGAGTTTCTGCTTTCCTGAGCAACGTGACATTTGCTGCTTTCGGACCTGGGACTCACAGCCAGACCCGGCTGAGAGGGGGCGGCACTCACCTCGGAGGGCCTTGGAGCGCGTGCGAGCCCGCTTATCCTCATTTTCTAAGCTCATCTGCAAGCAAAAACAACTGTGATGTTAACGGAGGCCAAGCACAGAACCACCCCCGGAGGGCTGCGCGGGGCCTCCAGCCGTGGTCTCTCTCCAGCTGTGCTGGGCACGGTGAATCTGTGACACAGAAGGGGGTGGGCTCGCAGGAGGGGAAGACCTGAAACCCGGGGCAACAGGCTGGGGGAGGTGCTTCAGTGGGGAAACCACGCTCCGGCCCTGCTCTCAGCCCTCCCGCTGCTCCCAGGTTCCCACCCCCTAAGGAACCTCAAGCAGGAGCCCCACCCCACCTGCCGGACCCTCATGGATGGTAGGGGTCCCGGCCCACGGTCTCCTGGCAAGGCTGAGGGGCACCACCCACTGATCACGTGGGGTGCGAACTGCTCAGGCTTTATGGCCAGCCACCCCCTGGGCCCCAGAGCCCAGCTTCCCATCGCAGTGAGTGCCCCACCACGCTAGAATCATCCTTTAGAAACAGACGGATGGGACCAGAACGGGCCTCCACAAAGGTTCCAGAAAATGAATGACTTCGATTTCTACCATGTACAACCCTGGAGAGAGCCCAGGGACAGGCGGCCTGAGCCGACCAGACCGTCCCTAACACAAGACGGGATGTGCTTACTGAGTGTGTGTTCCCAGAGGTGGGGCACTACGACCCCGTGGGAACGGAGAGCAAGTCAGGCATAGTGCTTTCAGTGTCCTAACAGCCACATTACACATGTAACAGGACACACGACATGGATTTTAATACTAACCTTCACCTAGCCCAATCTACCCAAAACATTATCATTTCAACAGTAATCAGCAGAAAACACTGTGAGTGGGATGCTGTTTTGTACAAACTTACAGAGACCTTGCATGTCTCCTGGACTCACAGCACATCTGAGTGTGGCTGGCCACATGCCACGGGCCCATGGCCACTGTGCTGGACAGCATGGCCCTAGACTTGGGAAGCAGTCTCAAGTGGGAGCCAGCTTCAGGCAAGAATGCAGGCCCAGGGGCCATCTGGACAGGACCCACGGGCCACCCTCCCAGGGACATTGCTTCTCCCAGGACAGGGTGAGTGGGGCCCCCTGAGGGGGACAGGGCACCCCACACAGTGCAGACCCCTCACATCCTCTGGCCACCCAACCTGAGCCCATCGCTGTACCCCCACATTCCCTGCCCCTGACCAACTTCCATGGACCAACACTGTCCACAAAGTCCTGTGAGGGAGTCAAGGAAGAGCCCTCAGGAGGGTGAAGCCTGGGGACAATGGTGACAGAGAAGCCCGAGGAGGGGATGCCCCTTGGAGCTACAGGTCATCACATAGAATCTTGGGCCTATGTCACCCATAACAAATCTGGGCAGATAGGCCATGAAGAGGTAGGAGGTAGGTGGGACCCCTGAAGCGCTCCTTGTCTCTGAGGCCAGGTGGGGAGGGGCCTCTGTCAGGGTGTGTCCCATGAGTCCCATGAGCCCACAAGGCTCACCACCGGTCCCTGTGGTCAGGAAGGGGAGGGAGCAACTCCACCTGTCCCAGGCCATAACCAAGGCTGTCAAAGACAAGGCCAGATGGCAGGAGAACGGAAGGAAGGGCGACAGAAGTGGGCTTTAGAGCCTGGAGACCTGCAAGAAAGCCTGAGCTCTGAGGTGCAGAAGACCCTCCAAGGAGGGGAAGGGAATCCCCCCAGTTAGGAAGACGGAACTTGCAAAGTGAACCTCCCCACAGGCGGCACTAACATACAACAATTTATATGATTTGTTAGGGAAGAAAAATCAAAACCTGGGGTAGATCGTGCAACCTGCCCACCCCGGGCTGCAGAGCCCGCGTCAGGAGCCGTGCGTCTATTACAGCCTTCCAATGGCACGGAAGACAATTACTATAATCTCTATTTTTAAAGCAGAGGTTCCCCGTGGACCAATGACTCACATTTAAAGTGAAGAGAGGAGCAGGTGTCAAAGGGACTTCATTACATTTATGAGCCTTCAAATGTCATCTGCGCGGAGCCCAAGCGCAGGGCCTTCCCATGTAGGCCGCACAATGGAGCTAATGCGTCTGATTGCCGGCGCCTGCTTTCAGCTGAAATGCAATCTACAGCTCTTTTTTTTTTTTTTTTTTTTGTCAGTTTTCCCAAGGAAATTGGCAATCATTCTGCTAGGTTAAAGCGTGCCTTGGCAATTTGGATTTCCTGCAGATAAATTATTCAAAGAGCAGAGAATAGAGAGGGTTGCAGGGATGCGTAATGGGCGCTGCTTGCAAACTGCGAGCTCCCGTTGATGAAGCTAACAGCTGTGACATTCATTTTGCCGAGCACCTTTCCATTCGCAATTTATCTGCATCAAATGGTCAATAAGTGAGAAGTTCTCTTCAGTGCATGTAGCTTTGATTTTAAAAGGGAAAAAAAAAAAAGAAAACCTCAACCACAGGAGGAAAAACGGGTTAGCTCTTTAATATGAGAATGAATCTGTGAGAGGATGACGTGGGACATCAACAACGGACAGGGAGACTTTGATTTCTGGGCTGCTTGAAAGGAGCAGTGGTGGCTGCCTCGCAAGCGTCTGGGCAAAGCTGTGATAAAACCAGCCCCGCTGCATCTCCGATTTCCGTTGTCTTCCTTCCCAGAGAGCTGGAAATTCTTCAGAGGCGGGTTCTCTGCTGGCCTCCCTCCCTGGGCTGTAGATGGAGAACCAAAGCCCATACAGCCCAGCACCCCTGGGCTCATGCTCCTACTTGGCTTCCTGGCAGCCCCCCAGGGCCTTCTGTCCCTCACCACACAAAGACAGGCCACTCATTGGTCCAAAGACCAGACATGTCCCAATGTTTCACCGATTTATTTTTAAGAACCCTTCTCTTGTTCCAAGCACAAGTCAATCACGTCTCTGTTTTTGTACAGCCCAGAAATAACTGAATGGCCTCTTACCTGGAAGGTGAAAAGGCCCCCTTGTCACAGCCAAGCCAACCTCAATCCCCCCCTCACTAGGGGACAGTGATCTTTCTCGAGAACATCGTCTGCACTCTGCCTCTTTGAGCCACCCTCATTCTGCCACCAGGACCATGTCTTACAGCTTCCCTGTGCTCCTTAAACCATCACTCCACCGTAATTAATATTTCAATAGGAAAACTATGGGGAGGAGAATCATTTACAAATGCAGATACATCCTGTTTTGCCACATCCATTAACCAGAGAGAATTGTCTCTTCACCCTTCCTTTTAACTTACTTTGTTAGTGCCGTATAATGGGTCTCACTCAAGAAGGTGTTACTATTTTGTTCCGTTTTGTATTTTTTTATAAAGTCAGGATTCATCACATAAGCTCTTTTTAAATCTAAACGGTTCTCACAACATCATTCTACAAAGACCCTTTTCAGACCTATCTGCGTAGCACCTTTACCAGAACTGAGTTCCCTAAGTTGGACATTTACAAACTTGGGGACCAAAAAAAGCAAATGCAGTAATCATGCAGCCTTGAAACCACAGATTTGTCTGGATTCTCAGAAACGCACTCAGAAACCAGCCACACAGCCAGGAAGAAAGCACAGAGGATAGACTACCAATGTCCAAGAAAGTCCAGTCCGAGATTTTTCACGAGGTGTGCAATGAGGCCCAACAGACTTTGTGCCAATCTTTGCCTTTACCTTCAGAGTCCAGGTCTCTCCCTGACCCCCTGCCCACCCCCAAGTTCAGGAACATCCGTGGTGGTCTCTGGAGGGACCCTCCCCCCTCGCACATCCTCCCTCTCTCACATCTTGACTCTTCCCAGGCTCTCACAACTCCTCTCCAGCCTATGCCGTGTCCCTGCTCTTCTGCATGGACGGCTAAGGGTGGGACGAAGAATGGAATTCATGCTGAAGCTGTCCTGCCTCGGCAGCCCCTGTCCTGGCAGGAGCCATGCCTGCCTCAGCAGCCAGGTGGCAGGGTCCCTACCCCAAGGGAGAGCTCAGGAGGGAGGGGCCTGTTCAGACCTGGGATCCTGGGTGGGAGCGGGGAGGCTCAGGGAGTCAGTGAGGACCTGAGGGTCTTAGGGGTGATGGCCTCAGGCTGAGAGGTGCTCTAGTCCTGGGAAGCAGGAAACATCCCTGAGTGTCCTCTCAAAAGTCAGGCCTGTGCCTCCTGTTTCCCACCGCCACGCCCCCGGCCTCCATTCTGTGCCTGTTCATTTCCCTCGAGGTCCTCATCTCAACGTGCAACGAGCTCATCCATTCACGTTTTCAAGGTCACTGCCTCTCCTACGGGGCTTCGTTCACTGCTCAGCCCATATTATGTAAGGAGGGACAGACAGACGAACAGAGAGAGATGGCCATACTTGGAAATAACTCTGAGATCCTGGACCTGGGGAATACGGACAGGAGCAGTCAGAAGAGGCTGAGCACATACCAAAGCCTGAAGCTGGGCAGGGGCTCCAGACTTCCTGACCCTGGGGGACATTCCTCCCAGCCCTGGGCTGGAGGAGGAGACAGGTTTGTGTTCCAGTTTATTTAGAATGTGTTCCACGAACCTAGGACCGTTTTTTAAATCCACAAGATTTTATGGATTATAGTGTCCCTGTGGGCGGGTTTCGGTGTTTTCCCTCCTGGAAAACCTAGACAAAGAGAGGGGGGCATCCACTGACTCCCAGGAGACCACAGGCAAACCTGCCTAGAAGGAAGGGGTGACGTGGGATGAGGAGGGCAGAGGGACATAGCAGGAGTTGCAGGGAACCGGCTGTCCCCCACCCTATTGGCTGCAACAACATCTGCCAGTGTCCCCTTTCTCCGGGGGCGGGAGGCAGTGGGGGAGGGGCAGCAATCTGGGTGCACACAGCCAAGAGCAATGCCAGCTCACACACCACCACCAGGAAGCCCTTCCAGCAGACCCACATTCCCACCATTGAAGGATTTAGGAGCAGCATCAAATATGTTCCTTGCTGCTTCTCCCCACCAAGCACTGCAGTGGAACCCTTCAGAGCCCCCATCCCCAGTCCCACAGGCTGCCTGCCTGCCCACCCTCCCTGGCTCCCCGTTCTTTTGAGCACATACCTGTATGCGGACCAAGGGTCAGCCCGAAGAGCAGCCTTCTTCTTCGAAGAGGGACACGTTCTACTACCTCAGGACCCCTGTGCACACATTCAGCTTTCCATTCTCTGATCCTCAAGGCTAAACCGCGTGCCCACAGCCCTGCCTCCCCACCAGAGCCATCACTGCACCCCTGGGTCCCTTGAAATGATAGTTCTGTCCCCCTTTGGGGGGCGTCCCACTGTGTCTCTGAAATTTTGCTGACATTCCACCCATTGTTCAACCTACTGGCAGCTGAATAGAGCAAGCTTCTCCTTGGTTTCTAGAAAGGACACCCCAGGGAGCATTATTTAACGCATGTCTTGGGAGCAGTTTTCCTAACATCTCTGAGCAGGGGATTGGGGCTCACTCCAACCCACAAATTAAAAATTATAGTTACATGGAGACAAACAAACAAACAAGAAGTCCCAGATTCTGAACTCGGGAGAACAGACTGGTGGCCGCCAGAGGGAACGTGGGTGGGGGATGGGTGAAACAGGTGTTGGGGATGAAGAGCACACACATTGTGATGAACCCTGAGTCATGTATAGAATCACTGAATCGCTATATTGTACACCTGAAACTAATATAACGCTGTATGTTAATTGTGCTGGAAATTAAAAATACATTAATTCATTAGATTATAGCTATAAGGGCACCTGGGTGGCTCAGTCAGTTGAGCATCCGACTCTTGGTATCAGCTCAGGTCATGGTCTCGGGGTCCTGGGATCGAGCCCTGAGTCGGGCTCTGTGCTCAGAGGGGAGTCTGTGGAGGATTCTCTCTCTCTCTCTGCCCCGCCCCCCACTTGCAAGCACTCTCTCCCTCTCTCTCCCTCTCTCTCCCTCCCTCAAATAAATAAATAAATCTTTCGTAAAAATTACAGCCCTGTAGTAGACACCCTGATAAAGCAGCTATGTGTGGGTCCATCTGTTTAAAACTCTAACATAAAAGGAATTTCTATCTACTCAAGGGTAGAAATCTAGGGACACCCAGTGAAGCAGGCCAGAAAGGTCATGCAGAGTGGTACCCCTCCCTTGTCAGGAAGAAGGACTGGTAGACTCCCACACAATCAGCCTTCTCCTGGATTCATATCCAAGTTCTCCATTGAATATTATGTGATTGGAGCCTAAATGTTTCATTCTTAAGGTCAAAAAGTGCGTTAAGGACTTACCATCAATGCCTACTCCTGTTTTCCTTAAGTTAAAAACTAAAAATACACAGCTCAATGCCCAGCACTTTCCCCAAACACACAGCACCTCCTAACAGCCCCTTCTCAACCCAGCTCTGAGCTGTCCACACGCCTAGTGCTGAACCCAGAGGCAGGCGGCAGGCACTGAGCACTGTGCTCCGGCCCGCCACCCTCCAGACACGGAGGTCCACATCACCCACCCCCATATGAAGTCAGTCACCCCGGCTGTGTGATACTCTGCTCTCCTGTGGCCACCACTGCCCCCCTGCTTCGGCCTCCCCTAGCCCGCTCAGTGAGCACATACCACCTGGGCCAGCCCCTTAGCCCTTCTGAAAACCCACCCTGTCTGTCAAAGGCACATCCTCCCTCCTTCTCTGTCCTCTTAGCTTCTCTGCTTAGAACAGTAAATCAGGCCCTATCTACCCAAACTAGAGGGAAGACTCTGTAACGGAGAAGTTGTTGCTGGGAAAGACTGACCACAGGCCACCAGGCTGCTCACAGCAGGCCCTGAACCCTCTGAGCTTCTCAGCCGGCGCTGTCCATCCCACACCTCCAAGATCTGTCCAGACATGTCATCCAAAGCCCCTGACCTCAGGTAACTCTTTCAGTCACAAAATGTCTGTTTGAATGTTCAGCACTGGGAAGAGATGAGTGAGGCATTCACCCAGGTGCAAATTTAAGGTGGGAAACAAAAATTCAGGGATGGTGGGGTGCCTGGGTGGCACAGTGGTTAAGTGTCTGCCTTCGGCTCAGGGCGTGATCCCGGCGTTATGGGATCGAGCCCCACATCAGGCTCCTCTGCTATGAGCCTGCTTCTTCCTCTCCCACTCCCCCTGCTTGTGTTCCCTCTCTCGCTGCCTGTCTCTATCTCTGTTGAATAAATAAATAAAATCTTTAAAAATAAAAAAAAATTCAGGGATGGAGATAATGGTTTAATGTGATATTTCAAAATATCAAAATTAATGCCAAAAATCCATGATGAACAAAATGCCCAAAATTTAAATAAAGATAGTTTCGGTACTACCAACTTTTCCTTTTGCCTCAGGCTCCAGCATGGCAGAACACTGACAAGCCTACAGGAATAAAAGTGGGAGTGGAGGAACTTAGCAAGGTGCCAGGAGAGACCCATTAAGAAGTATATTCTAGTCACCAGGTTCAAAGGAAACTACTAACATCCTCAAATAAACTTGCTGCTTCAACCTTTCTAGCCCTTCCCATCCATACCCTGGGCCATCACATCTTGGGGGCCATGCCCTGCCTCACAGCTTGGATCCTTGATGGGGACCATCTCCATGTGAAAAAAATGAGAGACTGGAGTCTGAGGTCCAGAAAGGAATACCCAAAGGCCTGTTGTCCCCTCTACTTCCACCTCTGAGAGTCACCAGCCCCTGGGAAGCCGGCGTCACCCAGAGTGCATCCTGGGAGGTTCCAGAACTGGAGGCTTGGTGTGGCTGCAAGCACATGGTATGCCCTGGGTTTGGGAGCATCTCTGGTGAGGCAGGGAGCCTGAGTCACCTCCATCAGTGAGTTCTAGGTAGGAATGAGCAGGCATGTGCCATTTGCCTCCACTTGGGAAGATGGAAATGAACAAGGTCAACAGACCTCGTGAGCTCCTGCAGCAAAGTCTACCAAGGATTCTCAGCCTGCCCAGGGAGCAACTATGGAGGCAGCCCAGGTGTGGCCAGACATGGAGCAGGGACTTGGCCCGAGGTGACACTCTGCTGTCACATTTTAGTTTTACTCTATTCAGAGTCATTTTTCTTCCTTTAAGTTTACAGTGACCAGATCACTGATGGTCCTAGACCCCACTTAACCCTCTACCTACTCAAGAATAATGGCGACCAGACCAAAAGTCACCTCTGCACTGCATGCCTGGAAGTGAGAAGGACCCCTGCCCCCTGCCGGTGGGCAGGGGCAGGAAAGGGGCTGCCCTCCAAGCGCCTCACCTTGCCGCGTCTGCCCAGGAGAAGCCTCGAGGTCCTGCAGTTGCTGGCTTTGTCTCCTTGTGTCCACCTCTGACTCAGCAGCTCGCCCCGGAACTCATTTTCTGAGGGGTCAGAAAAGAAAACCTAATGAAGGCAGCTCAAGGTGGGGAGATGGAGAAACTTGGACCACTCTTTTTCACAGGATTTATGCAATCCCCCCTTTCTGGAATCCACCAGAAAGATGTGCAAAGTCGAGGCCCCATTGCTGTTCCAGGGGCAAGGGACAGAAGCTCTCTGAGGAAAACCAGCCTCTGATTGGGACACTCCCCAGAGGTTCCCAGCACCCTGCACCCCTGCACCATGTCCGGGAATCTGCCTCAGCGCGGGTGTGGTTTCCACTAACGGCCGCTCCAACAGGGGGCAGATGCAAGTCAGGTGAGGTCGGACACCCTGCCTCCCCTCTGCCCTGGTTTCCGCCATCTTTCCTCTCCCTGTTTCTGCCTCTCTTCAGGGCAATGTCTCCAGTGAATATTTAATTCCACACATAAATTCACATGTCTAAGCAGAGGCTGAAGGCATCAGCTGGACATGACAAAGAAATGCCTATTCCCTGCATGGCACTCCCTGTTTCCATGACAACTAGCTTTCTACAACTGCAGCGTTTCAAAGGAAGGTCATTAAGTAACCAACAATAAAAACAGGAAATGAGTGTTCCCGCATTCTGCTCTCTGCTTCTCTTTAGAAGTGAGTTTGGATTCTGCTGAAGGTAGGTCAGCACAGTGCTGTCATACCCATTATCTCTCTTCCCCTCATGCTTCTGACATGCACTCCAAATGCTGCTTTTCTAAATTCCACCACTCCTGCCCCAGGCAGCCCTGTGGCTCCGGCCAGAGCATCCTCTTGTCTGAAAATGTCTCCATCCCATTAAAGGGCCTCCTGTGACCTCAAGGAGCACAAACAGAGAGGGAAGCAGACTGGTTGTCAAGGAGATGGCCTAATGCAAGGTCTTCAAAGGAATGAGTAAAACCACCAGGACTTGACACCTACCGTGTGCACCTACTGTGTGCCTCCCTCTCGCTGAGGTATGGGTCACCTGCAGGGGACCCTGTGAGGACTGGCCTCCCCCAGGGCAGTGAGAGCAATGTAGCTCTTCCTGGGTGGGTGTCCAGCAGTCAACAGCACACTCCAAATGGGACCAGACCACCCACTGGGTACTCATATTCCCAGACCTATGCTGGGAATGTGGGGGATCACCCTGAACTCACAAGGAGGAGGATGGAAGAGGAAGCATCCCACCACGGGGGTGGGAGGGAGGAAATTAAGGAGATGAGTCAACAAGAATCACCCATCACCCCTGACAGGGGGATGAGAGTGTCCCTTGCAACTCTGGTGACCGTGGAAGCTGGGAGACCCCAGGCCACAAAGTCCATGGGGTTCACTTTCTACACATACCTCCCAGGAAGAACCCTGCACGTGGGGCTGAGCCGCAAGGCCCAGGAGGAATTTCTTGTCACGGTAACACGTGTAAATATATGAGGTAACTGCAGCACATCTAACAGCTGGAGGGAAGGACGTGAGATCCTAAGATCCTGGCAGGAGCAGGACTGTCCCCTCCTCCTCACACGCCAGCAGGGTGCCCTAGAAGCTGAGGGGGATGAGCTCTTTCTCCTTCAGTCTCCTCTGCTTCCCAGGGGAGCCCAGCCAAGGTGAGCTGCACGAGTCTGTGAAGGGACCTCTGGTTTCCTGTGTGACACTCTCACCTGCCCCGGGGGTCTGCAAGTAGAGCCTGTGGAAGGCTCCATAGCCCCCATCGGCAGAGGCAAAGCACTAGGGCCTCCCGAACATCTGCTCTAGCCTCACAACCTCTAAATAGCCACTCCTGCCTCCTCTGGCCAAAGGAGCCTAAGAGCGCCCTAGTGACACATTTAGTGCTGTGCCCCTGGGTGGTGGAGCCATGTGAACCAAGGCACACACTCTCAAGGCCAGAACCTCACTTAGGAGGACCCAGCTCTACCTTGATGCAATTGTCTCCTTTTCCTGGGAAATGTTTGGCAGCAAACTATAGTCACTATTAGAAGCCCAGTAAAGTGCAGCCGTGCTTCTCGCTGCTGAGAAACCCCCGCGCGGCCCTCTTTGTCCCCCGTTGGGGAGTGCGTGTGGCCAGGCCCCACGACAGGCAAGACCCTGCCTGTCTGGAAGTACTGAGCGGCTAGCAGCCCAGCCCGCACAGAGGCAGCCCCCACACTCCAAACAACTGCAGAGTCCCCAGGCCAGAGGAAGGCCCTGCACAGAGACATGGGGGTCCCCTCCAGATGCTGCTTCTGGAAGTCATGCTGCCAACCAGCACTCAGGGGGTGGCAGGGAGGCAGGCGGTGATGCAGATCTGGCTCCTGGTCCCACACCTGACCTGCAAGTCACCTCCTTCATCCACACATTAAGTGGGAGGAAAGAACCATCGGGATTGGAGCATGTCTGGAAAGTGGCCTCTCGGGGTCTGCTGCATAGTGAATACATGAGAATATCACTTCCTCTATTATCAGGAATTGCAAGTGAGGAACACGTTTTCCTCAAGACAGGTTCCTTTCTTGGGTTCTTAGGTCTCCAATGAGTTCTTCTTTTTTTTTTTTTTTTTATTAAAAGATTTTATTTATTTATTCGACAGAGATAGAGACAGCCAGAGAGAGAGGGAACACAAGCAGGGGGAGTGGGAGAGGAAGAAGCAGGCTCATAGCAGAGGAGCCTGATGTGGGGCTTGATCCCATAACGCCGGGATCACGCCCTGAGCCGAAGGCAGACGCTTAACCGCTGTGCCACCCAGGCGCCCCTCCAATGAGTTCTTCTGAACCGGCTCATAGACACAAAGTTCCTTAAGTGCAGGCGGCAAGGACGGTGACACTGGCTATGACCTCTCTGGGGCCTGGCCCTGCACACCCCGCCTGCTCCATACTGCCTAGCATCTGTCCCCACAGAGGCCCCAAACTCACTTCTACAGGACTCTAGCGGACAGATAAGCTCCGAAAAGTAATCAAGGTCTGTTAGCAGATACATGTGGGTCCTCAGGGAGGGGAATCTCCTGAGAGATCAGTTGGCATCTCCCTCCACTGGGTCAGAGCCATGACCCAGGCTAGAGCCAGGTTCATCTACTAAAGAAACCCAGCCACCCCAACGCAGAATACTGCAGACCGGCAACCAGCCCAGCCAGTCCCCTGAAAAGGCAGCGCGAAACCCTCCTTCCCATACCTGGGGAGACCCCAGGCGGCCCATCTGGAAACCCTTGGGCCCACAGGTGGCATCCATTTCTCCTTCCAGTGTTTGTGCCCACTCCCAACCCCACAGACTCTTGGAGGGCCCCATACAGAATGATATGTCCTCCTAGTGGGTTCCTAGACCACTCTCCCTCTAGCCCTGCCTCAGCACTGACAGCCCAACACCTTCCTCAGTTCAAAACCTTCCCCACCCTCTCCAAAATGAGAACAGAGGACAAGAAGCCTGAGCAAGGGGTCAGGAGGTGATTGCAAAAAGTCAAAGTGTTTTCAGAGCCTTCGCAAGGTTTTGCATCTCTGGTGACCATGGGCTGCCTTTGGAGCCAGAGGCTGGTCTCACCTGCCCCTCACCCAGCATGCGAAGGGGGAATGGTCTTCACACAGAGAGAGCCTACATCTGGGCTCTCCCATGTTCCTCACACTTATCAGAAGTTCTCACCACTTAGTAGGAGATGTCAGGCCCTCAGCCCCAGCCCTTCTCGGTCCCTACTGTCCCCAACACAGGGAGGGAGGTCTTGCATGCCAGCTGAGCCAACCACTCCATCTGGCTTGATATCCCCTCCTTCCCACTACTGATTAAAGGGTACCTAGAGTATCAACCATATTCTTCTCGAATATTTGATCACTCCCTCTAAACTGAACCCTAGGGCTTTTCAACTCTTCAACTAACTAGAGACATCCATGTTTAAAGAACACAGTCCATCTGGACAACACATCCCAGCCCTGCTACCACTCCATCTCCACCCCCTGCATGACCATGTTTCTTAAGGAACTCAAATTTGCTAACTTTATTCTTCACTCCCCACTCCAAGTGGCCTCCTCCTACAGCCCTCCACCAAAACAGTGGGTGGGAGATCACCACTAATGTCTATACCACATCCCCACTGTGCACCATTACATGCTGACTCCCTCCTCGTGCTCCCCCACATCCCCCTGCACCCTGAGTGTCTCTTCTCCATCACCGCGTGCTCTTTCTGCTCCACTCACTCTCCCCACTGCCATCCCACATACTCCTTTTCCAACTCCATCACTTCTCATAACATCAGCTTCTCACAGGACTCAAGCTTCCCCTTCCCCAAGCTCAGCCATCAGCTCCTCGAGCATGAACACTGGGGATTGTCCCAAGTCCCAAATCCTGCCGTTGCCATTTGCTGGAATCTGACCACTTCTGACCTCTCCAGCCATTGTTTTGTTTTCAGAGATTGACACACTGATTCTAAAATTCATATGGCAATTCAAGGAACATGGGATAACCAAAACAATGAAGTCGAACCCCTCTCACACCATACACAAAAATTAACACACAATGAATCACAGATCTAAAGTTAAAACTCATGTTACATAACATTGCAGTAAATCTTCCTGACTTTGGCTTAGGCAGTGGTTTCTTAGGTGGGACACCGAAAGCATAAGCAGCAAAAGAAAAAAATGGATAAATTGGATTTCATCAAAGTTTAAAACTTTTGCATGACAAACAACACCATCAGTAAGGTGAAAATACAACCCATAGACTGGGAGAAAATATTTGCAAATCATATATCTAACTCATTTTAGATGAACACCTAATTCTTTCAGAATACAAGACAAACTCTTAAAACTTCATGATTAGACAAATAACCCACTTTAAAAATGGGCAAAATGTTTGGATAGACATGTCTCCAAAGACAACACATAAATGGCCAACATGCACATGACAAGAAGCCCACCGTGTAGTCATTCGGGAAATGGCCATGAAATTCACAACGAGCTGCCACTTGACACCCACTGAAATGGCCCTAATTAAAAACAACAAACAAACAAACAAAGACAGATAACAGCGAGTGCTGGAGAGAATGTGGAGAAGCCGAAACCCTCAAACACTGCCAGTGGGAACACAGAACGGCACAACTATTTTGGAAAACAGTCTGGCAGTTCTTCCAAATATTAAACAGATTGACCATATGACCCAGCAATTACACGCCTAGATACAGACGCAAGAGAAATCTACTCAAAGTCTTGTCCACAAAATTTATCATAGCTTTATTCAGATTAGTCCAAAACGGAGAATGCCCAAGCGTGCGTGGTCTGAATAGACCGAGTACCTGGCAACGAGACAGCGTTCAAGTGATCCCACGCGGTACAACGTACTCAGTCAGACACAAGGGCCACGTACTGTACAATCCCGTATTTATGGAATGGAATTTGCAGAATTCCCAGAAATGGGAAATCCAGAGACGGAAGGTAGCATAGGAGATTAGCTGCCAGGAGGGCTGGGCGGGGGAGGCGGGCAAGGGGAGAGCCGCTGTTAATGGGCAAGGGTTTGGTTCTGGGGTAACGAAAACGTTCTGAAATCAGCTGTGGTGACAGATGTGCAGCCATCAGTCTGCTAAGACCACTGAGCTGTGCACTGCTAATGGGTGAGTTGTATGACGGGTAAATTATATTTCAATAATGCCGTTTTTAACAGTCCGTGGCATACACAAAGGAGCCTTGGTGTGAGTCTCCCTCACTCACCAGGGCTCACCCACTGGGCCACGATGACCAGCTCGATGGCAGGGAGAGGCCTGCACAGGTCGGATGCCGTCTGCAGCGTCCTGCTCAGCCCAGGGGAGTGAACCTCGAGGGTGGCAGGGAGAGCAGGTGGTCCTGCCGAACACCAGGTCACGGGGGAAAGCGGAGCTCGGGGTGGGTGAGGGCTGCTTCACACATCAGGGGCCGTGCGCAGAGGATTCTGTGTGTTCTGGTAGTTTCAGGAGGACCGTCAAGTGGATGCTCAGATCAGAAAATAATTTTCTGGAGAGAGCTGCCTTACAAGAGAGGAATTGCCTCCCGCTGTGACGTGGGAGCCCCTGACCCGGAGGCACGTGGCCGGTCAGTGAGGCCAGCTCTGGAGACTCTTACAGAGGCAGGAGGTCTGAGTGGGTTGCCTTCGGTTCTCCCAGCCCGGGGTTCTGTGAGCCTGTGTCCTGGTCTGGCCTGGACTACCCACCAGTCCCTCTCCTGGAGGCCGTGGAGGGCAGGGGGATGCATGGGGGACGTACCCCCAGCAGCTTCGTGAACACAACCAGAGCTTCTGAGCAGCCCGATCAGCACAGACACGGAACAAATACGCCTCTGCCGTCGGGGTGTATCGGCAGCTTTATGGCTCCGCCGATCTCTCCCCCACCCCCGCATGTAACTAACCAACCACAGGGCCCCCTGTCCAGCTTGGGCCTGTGTGTCACTTGGCCGCCATGCTGGGCAAGCCCCAGCCACCCCTGCCTGGGGCCCTGCTGCCCGGGAGAGGGCAGGCCTCCTCAGTTTCCTGGGCCCTTGAGCAGAGTGGAACTCTGGCCGTGCATACTTCTCCCCCATCGTTCCCAAACCACCTCAAAGCCGTGAATCGAATGTATCCACTGAAAAGCTGGGCCCTGGAATTGAGGACGAACAAATCTTCCCATTTAAAAGGAAAAACATTTTTTTCTGTTTTTCATCTCCATCTTCATCCATCCCCTCAGCTCCCAGGCCTTCTCGCCTGCCGCTCAGACTTAAGGCAAAGCCCAGAAACTCAAGAAGGAAAGTTAGAATAAGAATGTAGAAATAGGGGCGCCTGGGTGGCACAGCGGTTAAGCGTCTGCCTGCGGCTCAGGGCGTGATCCCGGAGTTCTGGGATCGAGCCCCACGTCAGGCTCTTCCGCTATGAGCCTGCTTCTTCCTCTCCCACTCCTCCTGCTTGTGTTCCCTCTCTCGCTGGCTGTCTCTCTCTCTGTTGAATAAATAAATAAAATCTTTAAAAAAAAAAAAAAGAATGTAGAAATAATTGAAGGCCCACACAAAACCAACCACATGTCACAGTAGACACTTGGGGGAACCACAGCCCAGAATTCCACCCTCCAGACCTAGAGACTCTCTGAACCCAAAACCCTGAGGTCCAGACGGTGCCTCCGGAGGCAGGAAGACAAGGCCCTCGGAGGGCACAGAGGTACATGTCATGCAGCTCCCAGGGGTTGCAAGAGGCAGTCTAGCACCTCTCCAAGTTCAAAGTAAGATCGCCATCCCAGATCCCTCTTCCCAAGACCTTCCCTACATCTGTGGGCCAGAACCTTGGGTTGGGGGGTGGGGGGAGTGCATCTAGGAGCCTGTACCAGATGAGCACGTCCATGTCTTAGGAAGCTCCCTCTTCCACAGGCTGGAACAGAGCAGAAGCTAAGACAGAGCCCAGGACAGCCAGACAGAGCAGACGTGGCCTGGCCCAGCCAGCGGTGGGTGCTGGAGACTGATATGGGAGTTATTTGGGAAGGCTCCACACCTCTGTGTCTGTCTTTCTCAATTCGGAAATAAAATGCAAAATCCACAGGAAGAATCCAGTACAAAACCTGGTAGGGAGAGTTGAAGATGTTGAAGATGTGTGCTGGAAAAGTTAGTAAGGAGACGGGAATAAGGAGGGAGACTAGGTGAGGAGAAACACCTGACTCCGGGGTTCCAGAAAAGGAGAACCGAAAACATGGGAGGGAAAAGTCGGAATTAACTAACAAAAAATTATTTCCCAGCATTAAAGGAAATTATATTTTTTGATTAAAAGACCCATTAAGTACCCAGCAGTTAACGAAACAGAAATCCGCTCCAACCAAGCTGAGCACAGTAAAATTCTAAAATACCAGGAATGCCAAGGGGGTCCTGGAAGCGTCCACAGGGGAGAGGTCACAAGCAGAAGATACCGTCCGAATGTCTTCAGGTTTCTCAACAGGAAAGCGAGAACTTCAAAACTAGGAGGGTGAAAATCAACCTGTGTGCTGTCTATGCCCAGACAAAATATCAGGCGAGGGAAAGAGCAGAATAAAAATACTTCAGGAGACACATAGTCACCAAAGCACGTGCCCACTGGACACTACGTGAGCCAGGGGAGAGGGGCGGGGATGATTATGTACAAGAAAAACAAGAACTTATATGAGAAATAACCCTGGCACATACCGCTTGGCCCCATGATGAAAATAAATGAACAAAGACGCTGTTCGACATAAGAAGGTTGTCCTGAGGCTGTCCCTCACGTCGGGTCTGTCCTAGAGCTTACCCCACAGACCACAGTCCTGGGCAAACTGGGCCATCAGATCCCAAGCAGGAGGAGAAGGCCTCCCCTGGAAGGCCTGGCCTGAATGGAGTGCGGGGCTGTCCCGTGAAGGGTGAGTGAGGCGGGAATCGGGGGTTGATTAAATAAGAATATATTTTAAGGATGATGGAAACCAGGTTTCTCACTGTTGGGGGAAGAAGGTACACACCAAGAAAGGCAGAAACCTAGAATGTACCCTGTGGGAAATTAGTGTTGGAGGTATCTGTGTGGACTTGTGATTTTTGATATCTAGAGAAAATGGAGAAATAAAGACAGACGTAGGCACAAGGATGCATGTGTGTAACTGTGTGTGTGTGTGTGTGTGTGTGTGTGTGTGTGTGTGTACGCGCGCACGTGCTCAGAGGCTGGGGGCCCACCCAGCACCAGGTCCTCCCACGGAAAGCTGCTGCCGGGTGGACGCCGGGCTCTGGCCGGGAAGGCACCACAGGAGCCTGGGGTGAGCAAGGGGGCGTTGGAAAGCGTTAAGGATGCATCGGGACACACTGCCGGGTTGGGTGGCCTCACTGGCCCACAGCCACAAACATCAAAATAACAATTATAACCCACTGGATAAAATAAATTGTGAGTCAATACAGGTATCAATAAAAATAAGTAAATTGGTAGTTTGATGAGGAATGAGGTATTTCCATGGCTTCAAAGTACCTTCCCAATACTTATTAACTGCAAAGGGAACAGGAGCGTCGTTGCAGCAAGAAATGGTGGCACAGCACCCTGTAACCCAGTGATTGAAGTAACAGCGCGAGGGTGCAGGGAGAAGAGCCTGACTCCTGAGTGTCCCACAGAAGCCACGTCCGGTCATGGGGAACAGCCAACAAACCCAAACTGAGGGGCGCTCTACTGAAAACGGACAAGCATTCTTCCGAAAGGTGAATGCCGTGATAGACGCCACACTGGTAGGGTGACTCTGAGCCCACCCTTTGAGGCAGCTGGAGAAGTCTGAGCACCGTCTGAGGAGCAGATGTCCACGCAGGCGACTGCGATTCTGCAAGAGAAGCCCTTCTGTGTCGGGAACACCCAAACAAGTGTTCTGGGCAACGGACGTGGACGTGGCCCACATACTCTCAGGTGGCTCAGGAAAAACGGTTTTTGTCCTGTATTTGATACATGTCCCTGAGCTTGAGTTCGTTTCAAAATATATTTTTAAAATAACGGGCTGTGGGGTGTGATTTCAGTAAAAGGTGGTCAGTGGAGGCCTCTGTGAGGAGGTGTTGAAGCCAGAACCCAGGGGCGGGGGTCTTCAGGTCCCTCCAGCTGCAAGTCTCCACCTTCCACATACCCGAGAGCTGCTCCTGGAAGCCTACAAGGGCTAAAATGTTTCCAGGCCAAGGCCGGCTCCAACTGGGTCACGGCCCAGCCAGGCCTGGCGTCTCCCTGGAGAGCCCAGGGACAGAGGGGCAGGGTGGGCCCTCGGGAGAGTCCAACAACCCTGAAAATCCAAAAGGAAGTGGCATCCGTGCCCTGAACATTTCAGGGAGGGACTGCAGGGAAGGCAGGGCACGCTCAAGACCCTTCATTCCGCCCCCAGCAGTTCCCAGGCCTGAGCAACCTCCCCTCGACCCGCATCCCTCAGGGGCGAGACACACCGGCGTGGGGGCCCTTCTCAGCTCCGTGCCAGTGAACACAGCACAACTGCGTGGGGTTTCTGTCCTGGGTTTTGGGAGTCTTGAAGCAGTGTCAGCACCCCACCCACTGGACCACCTTCTGGCCGAAACACCATCACGGCCCAGGGGAAAACGAGGGCAAGTTTTCCTCTTTCTTTCCTTTTTTTTTTTTAGCTGGAATTCAGAGAGAAGTAAAATGGAGACTTGCTGAGTGGAGCAAAGCAGACCTGCTTTTGCTGAGTTTAGGTGAAAATGAGAGAAGGGGGAGGTGGGGGCAGGGGAGTCGGCAATTCTATAGCTTTGCACATTTCTCTCATTATTTTGCTTCTACATCAGCCTCGCTGGTACTTTCTCTCTTCTATAAAAGCCAGATCCAAGCCATGTCCCGTAATCCCTCCAACAGCAGCTCACTGCTGAGAAAATAATACAGATGTAACTTCCAGCTTCATACACTTTCTCTTCCATTTATATGCAAATCGTGACCTTTCACCCAAGCTGTCTCAAAGAAGTGTTTCCTTAAAAATGCAAATAGCATGTTGCAGGCAGTGACTGTGGCTGAGTCTTTCTTATATTATTATTATTATTATTTCTTTTAACCTTACCAGTGCTGTAAAAACAACAGCTACACTGCTTGGCGGTAATAATGACTTTCCAAACCAAATCACGGGACAGCTCTCCAGGCGGCCTGTCAGTGAGCCAGCCAGGAGAGGGAGGAGCTCAGGATCGAGGGGAGGGTGCTCCGCCCCAGGGCGCCCAGTGTCCGGGGAGAGGCGCAATGGGTGGCGGCCAGCCTCCGACACCCAGGCCCCAGGCAAGAGCCAGGAATGAAGGCAGCAGGACAAAACCGCTCAGCTCAAGCCCTGCTCCACGCAGGCACTCATAGGGTTTCATCAAGAACTTCCCACCCCAAGAGGGGCTCAACAGCGACCCCAATCCCCACCTCCATCCAGGCTGGCAAGAAAATTCGGAGCCCAGAGGCTGGGCACACGCACTCTGCCCCCAGGTGAGGAGCCAGGCAGGTTCCAGGAGCCCTGTGTCTCCCCCTCCCCACACCAGGAGGATAGGCCAACAGGAGAGAACAGGAGGCTAGCCCGAGGGAAAGGGGTGCAGCTACTGTGTCCACAAAGGCAATGGGATGAGGGGCTCCCACTCCCCTAGACCCACCCCACTGACCAAGCCAGACTGCAGTCCAGAGGGGGTGCTGGGCAAGGGGCCCCCTTAATCATCTGCACCCACTCACAGCTCCCAGGCCCCCACAACTCCCCCCCCCCCAAGACCCAACCACCCATCATGTGTCCGTCCTGCTGCTCTCCAAGGCCTGGAGCCTGGGCCACACCAAGGGCTCAGGAAAGGAAGGTGTGGACGATGAGGCTGACCCATGGGCCTTGGGGTGCACAAGGAGGTCCACAGAGGGAAACCAAGGCAGGGGGAAGGGACGGGGACGGCTCTGGCCTTATCCAACAGGTTGGGAACCAAGAAGGCTAGTTTCTGGGCACCCTCCTTGTAGGTCTCTGGGGTCTTCAAACTGGCCTCCCAGGATCAGGAGGGGCCTTCTCTGGAATTCTGCTCCCATGCCTCTCGTCCCTGAGTCCCAGAAAGCCCTTCCGTAGTCAGAACTGTCCAGCCCAGGGAGAGGAGAAAGGGTCACTTCCATCTCCCTGGAAACCACACTTTATTTAGGCTCTTGAAGGTGACCCAACTAAAACGGGCTCTCTCTTGTACAAACAGAATAAAATTAATCTGCTCAGCGTTCTCTTTAGGGTCTCTCCGTACCCTTGCTCATGTCCAGCTCAGTGAGGAGAAGGCTCGTAGGCACCCAACCTGGGAATCCAGGCAGGAAAGGAGGGAGAGTTCCCTCCAGCCAGGCACAGGCAGCCCTGGGGGTGGGGGAGCAGGTTTTGACAACAGTGCTCTTTTCCTTCTCCCACCCCCAGTCCCTCTGCAGGAAATGGAAGCATTCCTGTTTAGGGGGAGAAGGGCGAGCCCCAGGCGGTTGACGGGAGGCAGCTGCTCCCCGTGCTTTTAATTGTAGCCCCAGCTCCAGGGCTCAGAGTCGCCCCCAACTTTCGGGTGGGGGAGGGGGAACCCACCTGTCATCCTCCTAGTGCTGTGCAGCAACAGCCCACCCTCCTGCCTTTTAGGCTCAGAAATGTTGGGGTGTTGCACATGCTGATTCCCCAGTCTGGATGGACAGTGCCCAGCACACCGAGAGGCAGCACACAACAGAATTTGGAGAAAACATAAACACTTCACACAGACCACAGGTGACAGGCCTCTGAGGGACTTGGGGCAGGAAGGGGGCCCTCACTGGGAGGCGCAGAGCAGAACAGGGCTGGGAAGAACCAGCCCCCGTGCTAACACACGTGTTCGTGGAGTGCTCTCCAGGAACGCATCCTGACCACAGGAGCGGACTCTAGTGTCCATTCGGGTCCTTCAGATGCTGGAAGTGCAGCCCCCAAGCTGAGAGCATGAAGGGGACCCCACACCCAGCAGCAGGTTCTGAACTCAGGAGCTGAACACGGGATTTGCTGCCAGGCAAGTAAAGTCAGGGCCCAGCCACCGACAGACAGCCGACCCCTGGTGACATGCTCCAGCAGCCTTGCAGGTGACAGGGCTTCGCCGGACGCAGTTCCAACAACAGATCCACCTCTTTTCTCCCTCCGGGATGATGTGCTGAGCACTTAGACCCCTGACTCCAGGACTTCAGGGCCTCTGTGAGCTTTTCCGATGGCCCCAGTGGCTTCCTAGGGAGCATCAGAGCTGCTGGATGAGAGAAGGCGTCAGGCACACAGCCCTTCCCAGACGGTGGAAATTTCTGGTTTGTGTGTGTCGTGGAGACGAGAGCCCTCCGGTTAGGCTGCTTCGGTGCACAATGAGGCCTCAAGAAGCACCGGAGGCTGGAGTTGGGGCCTGGGCTGCATGAGTATAAAATAGATCACACAAAACCCAAGCCAGCTCGCCAGAACAAAGCCAGACCATCAAAAAGCACTAACAAGGGGCACCTGGGGGGCTCAGTCCATGAAGCGTCTGCCTTCGGCTCAGGTCATGATCTTGGGGTCCTGGGACCGAGCCCCGCATTGGGGGGGGGGTCCCTGCTCAGCGGGGAGTCTGCTTCTCCCTCTATACCCCTCCCCACTGCTCGTGCTCTCGCTCTCACGCTCCCTCTCTGTCTCTCAAATAAATAAATAAAATCTTCGGGGGGGAGAAAAAGTACTAACAAGAGGCACTCTTTAGTTTGGAAAACCAGAGTTTTCCATGTGTAAAACTAGGATTACCGAACCAATTAACTGTTCAGTTAGCAGTCCCATGACTGAGCGGGTCACTTTGAACCACCAAGTCTGGGGAACCCGAGGACAGTCACCGCCCCAGGAAACCCAGGGCCGAGAGGACCCCCGTCCCCAGGCTCCTTATCTATCTCCCAGGCGATGTTCTGGGTCCTCGAAAGCCCTCTCAGAGAACAGGCTTCCCTTCCCATTGGGCACACACAGCTTGACTGCTGAGGCCATCTTACTGTCAGGATTCAACAGTCCTGTGGGTACAGAGACTGAAGTGCTTCAGAATCAGGGGTGCCCCTCGGCGACCTCAGGGCTGTGAGCCTGGTGTCCTGCAACCCAGGGCCTTGCACCCGAGGTGTTTGCTGCTGTCGGTCTGAGGTCTTCTAAAGCAGACACCAGAGGTCTAGTGGGGCTCTGAGGCCTGCCCAGGAGGGAGAAACTGAGACCCTCTCCCTCCCAGGCCGAGGCGGAGCAGCCCTGGAGCTCTGGGGGGCGCCGTCCCTTCTGCTACTCCTCTAATGTGTAGTTTTTAGGCAACAAAATGGGAAAAAAGGAAAGGACCCAGATGGCTCCTGCCGGCACCCTCAGACTGATGTCGAGCATGATCAAGGTGTGAAGCCAGGCGTGAGGGTGAGGTGGGAGCCCGGCAGGCTGATCTGTCAGCAACTCAGACCATATGGCGCGTCCGCTTTTCCTCCCAGCATCCAGATCTCACACACACACACACACACACACACACACACACACACACACACGTTCGCACCTTGCCCACCACCCTGAGCGATGCAGGAAGACCCAGCCGGCCGGTACTTCAAGGCCTGTCCTTCAAGGCCTGTCCCACATGCACCCTCCACGCAGCCCGGCTCCCAGGCCACAGCTCCCTGGCACACGGCCCCTTCCAGATCCCAGGGCCCATCGGAAGGCAAGCACAAGGCCTGGGACCCTCATCCCTGCTTGCCGACCTCTCTAACGGCTGGACTAACCCCATGGAGTCGGGGGTACTCAGTCAGGCTGGGACAGATTGGAGCTGTCCTCTGAGTTATTCTTATTCCATTTGATTGAAATAACACTGCATTTTTTAAGCACAAATTTTAAAAGAAAAGAGGGATGAAACAATGGGTGAAGCCCCCATTCTCACAAGGAAAGTGCCTTTGCTCCCAACTGCAGGAGCCCGCGAGGGCAAAGGTGGGAAAGGAGCACAAGGCCAGCTTCAGCAGCCCGGAAGACGGAAAGCACACCAACTGCAAGCCTGAGAGCAAAAGCATTTCAAGTCAGGTGAAAAACGTCTCCCTCGTTTCGTTTTGAGGGTTTTCTCAAGTGACATTCAGGAAAGACAGAAAGTACGCTGACAACCTCAGACGTTCCGCCCCAGAGCCTCCAGCAAGCGCTCTGGGCTGGGCAGCAGGAGGCCCCTGGTCAGGGCTCCCAAGGAGGACAAAGCCCGCCTGGGGGACAGGACCTGGGGCAGCTCTGCTCCGTCCTTCTGGGAAACAGCATTTTTCGGGCTGACTAATCTCCAAATGTTGCTGACTCCCAAAGACCGTTTTCCTGTAAACTCACACCACAAAATTCCCGTTAAAATTACCTCGGTAGACAACCAAACTCTGGTTTATTCATGAGTGAGTTCACCAGGGAAGAGCAGAGAGGGCAGCTCTAGAAGCTGGGGGGAGTGGAGGGAGGGGACCCCAGCCAGGCACCCCTCCGAAGCCAACAAAAACAAGATCTTCCAGGGCCAGGACGGGAGCAGGGTTTATCTTTCCCATATGCCTGAGTAACGTGCAAGTCTGACAGGCTGCCCAGAGCCCTGCCTGCCCGGGATCAGGTGACTACTGACAGTCCCTGCCTGCCTGGCAGACACCTCGGCCCTGCTGGCCAGGCCAGCCAGCTTCCTGCCTCCCCGTCCACTCCAGGCCCAGTGCTGACCAAGGTGTTCTGCGGGCTCCTGGTCCCACCCTCCCCAGGCAGGCGGGGGTTGGGCAACCCCAGGCCTTGCTCACTCTTCACTCAACAGACACGCCTCTTGCATGGTGTCCCTCCAGGAGGCACTCAGCCCCACCAGCCTGCCCACTGCCATCCAGGCCGCAGTGAGAGGCCCAGGGGTACTTCTCTGCTGTCTTTGCCCGGTGCTGGTCCATGCAAACCCAGGCATGGGCACTGCCAGCGCATGGTCGGCCCATCTCTGTGTCATACGCACTCTCAACTCCCCAGCCAGAGTTAGCACAGATCCTCTCTGCCCCACCCCACACGCTCACACAGAACTCGTGTCCTCGTGGACCCATTCAGTGACCCCAGGCCAGAGGAGGACCATGGGGCCCAGACAGGAGGGGCCTGGGCTCTGGGCAGCACCAGGGAGAGTGCCCTCCACAGCCAGGGCCAGGCAGCTGGCCAAACCCCGGCCAAAACCTGCACTGCCATAGGCCCGGGGCGTGTCTGAGTGCCCAGCGAGTGCTCCCGAGGCAGCACACTCTGCCAGCCTCTCCCCGATGCCTCCGGGCACTGACACCTCCGGGCACTGACGGGACTTCCCTGGGAAACGCTGCTATGACCCACCGCCCCAGCTCGGGGACCGAGCCGCTCTGCTTCCCTGGAGTCTCTGCTCACAGCTTCCTCTCCTTCAGCTACCAGGAGCATTCAGGTGGGCAATGGGTGACAGCTGCCATTCCCAGAATCTTTCAAGAGAGCCCAGAGCATTGGCTCCGAATATTTGGGGCCGCCTCCAGACCTGGGGCCAATGCCTGAGGGTCACAGAAGCCCCCTGGGATATACTCTAGACAGAAAGAGCTCCCCTCCCTGGTGAGTTCCCAGGCCCACATCTAGGCCCTATGGTCCAAGGAAGTCAGAGCTCAGATGGTCCAGGATGGACAGGCCTCCATGTCAAACTCTCCACAGCCCCTGCTGAGCCCTCTAGATCCTTAAACATCCTATGAGATCAGGGGGTGACCCAGGTGCCGGAGGCCTCAGTCTCCAGCTCCAGGGCACAGAGGGGTCACGAAGCTGTCGCCTCCTCTTTGCAAACAAACTACCCTCTAACCCTGACCGACCTCCTCTGCACAGTGAACAACTCTGGGGAGACAGGCAGAGTCCTGCCCTGTTGGTGACACCGTCCCCACTGACACCACAAAACTCCAATCTCTGCTCTCCCACTCTTTTGTTTACCATTAGTTAACAGGGCCATATGGAAGGAGGTGATAATCACAGCCGAGCACCAATGGGAAGGGAGCCCTGGTGACCAGGAGCCTGGGCCTCTCCCCAGTGCCTGCCCAGCCCCAGGCAAGGACACCCCTGCCCCCTCCGCAAACCACCCCCCCCCCCCCGCACCGGGGTGGAGTGAGGGCAAGGCAAGCTCCCTCAGCATCGCAAGGGGCAGGATCCACGCCTCTCACGGAGACTGGGGCTCGCCTCCTCCAGGTTCGTCCCCACACTCCTCTTGCCGTTTGTTCACTCAGCCGGTAGCCTCAGACAGGCCCTCGGCTTTCTCTCATCTCTGGTTGTTGTTGTTGCTGCTGCTATGTAGACCCCTGGGGCAAAATCCCTCACTTCCCTCTCCCAAAAGGGTAATAATAATAATCACTGTCATTAGCACTATCCGGGTGACACAGTGTGAGGGCCCACGACCAGACACACCTCTCAGAGGTTTTGTTTCAGAAATTACATACCCAACTGGGCCAGGAATGAGGTCCCACTGACGCAAAGGTAGCAGTGAGACCAGAACAGCCCTCCATGACTCGGAGACAGCAAACAGGACCCTCGTGGTGAGACCCACGACCACAACACCAGAGCCACCAGAGGCCTATTTATTTCCTGATTCACAAAGAAGGAAGTGAATCCAAAGGACAGAACAAAGTCCCTAGCCCCAGAACACATCAACCCACAGGGAACGGCGTGATGCTGTTCAAAGCTCATACCATCTTCCTGGCCAACCCTGATTTCTAGTTTTAAATACACAAATCCAGTTACACTAATATTATAAACAGGCACACTGGTGACCCCCATCACCGCAGGAAAAGCAGCTGGGGAGAGCAGCCGGTATTTAGTTCTGTGCGCTTATCCCACAGACACATGCACCCTAAATGCTGTTCCTTAAGTTTAGAAATACGTGACACGCAAAGACAAAATGCTCACATGACCATCTCTCCTCCGTGTCTTGGATGGGGGGCTCACACGAGGTAGCAACTCTGAGATCCCCGCTCCAGAGAGGTCTTCCGCTTAAGGGGGCAGCATTCTCCCCCAGCACATAGCTGCTGGGTCCCACGGCTGCTGACAGATCTGTGCTCCTCGTCCAGAAATGCACATAAAGTTTCTTGTCTTGGTACACGGTCCCCCCAATGTCTTTTCTGTCAGACGCACTGCATGTCCACTAGACTCTCGGAGAGGCCGAGTGCGTGAACAAGCCAGGGAGGGACAGAAAAAGAGAAGGAAAACAGCCACGGGCAGACCCGGTAGGAGAAGAAAGCCTCAGTCCAACAGAGCAGCTTTAAAAAGCCATCCCCAGACCTGCTTTTCCTGCAAAGAACGCCTTCATCTTAGAAATTAACTCTGCTCGCACACCCTCTCCCTGTCTCGGTCCAAGGGGAAAAGCCAAGCACTTGGATATCTGCCTTTGTCAGCGAAAGAGCATAACATGGACTTACCTTTCCCCACAGCTATTGTCTGTCCTCCTTCAAAATGACATCACGGAAAGCAATCATGAAATTTACATGGGGGGTGCAGGGTGGACGGGGGAGGAGAGGGGAGGCAGCTGCCTCCCTTACAGCGGTCACATGTGGGGAAGCCTGTGTGCGGGTTTCAATTAAATATCTTCTCCCCTTAGTGTGCGACTCCTAAGCCAGCTAAGGCGACGTCTCATTTACTTAATGACCGCTCTCATTAGCAGCGGTGGCACGGGCTGGCGGAGAGGCTCCTTTGTAAATACGCTACCCATGAACCCTCGGGGCTCCAATATATCTGTTTACTCTCCGAGGTGAAATAAATTTACAGTATAGCATCAGAAAGATGGATCTGCTGACTTGGAAAGTGAGAGGTGCCCAGGCCGGCAGAGCCCCGGTCTCCTGCTCCAAGCATCAGCCCACAGAAGGTGGCTGTGTTTGCCCACACTGAATCATAATTAATATGCAGCATGATTGGGGTTTTTCTATGCAAAACACACAGAAGGGCAGAGAGCGTCACAACCGCCATACTCACCCCCCTGTGCTGTCTCCACCAGTGGTTCAGTCCAATAATTCCTAATAGCAGCAACCGGAATGACAGATGCCCTGGGTTAGCACGGCTGCAGCGAAAGTACTTTACAATATTTATTGGTGGTTAGGAATATGACCTACCATCATAAAGGACGGACTGCAGATTTATTACTCAGATGGACCGGGAGGGGTGCATAGGGTTCATCTGCATGTTCAAGTATCAGTGACTTCAAAGGAGAGGTGTATATTTTTTAAAGTTCGTAAAAGGTGCCTATGGCCACAGACCCAAAACCAAAGTCATACACACAAAGAAGAGATCAGAAAAAAGATATTTTTCTTTTATCACACATTCTCTTTTTGGCTTAAGTTTTAAAATAATAAAATCCTCTCCATGAGCTCTTGGGCACAAGTCCTCTATGCCCTAAAACCACCAAGTTTATCCCAGCCAGAGGGGAGCACACGGCTCAAGTTCTCGGCTCTGTCTTTCTGAGTCTTTCTAAACTGACTGCAAGCAGCCACCCAGTGAAATCGAGGAGGAGAAGGCATCACACACACAAGGGAACTGCCCACCTACACTTCCAGCAGTCAAATTGTTTTCCCCTTTCAAGGATAATGTAGGAACCTCCTCAGGAAGAGGACCCGGGGCCAGGGTGTTCTTGCTTCCTACCCAAACTTCCTCTTCCTCCTGGTCGGTCAGGCAAACGAGTGACCGTGATTGTCATCAGGTTGTCAGAAGCTGTGCCCTGAGACAGGACACAGGCTGGGTTTTAGACGCCCGTGATGAGCGGCTGTCTAAGACACGTGCAGAAGCAGGCCAGCCCGGTGAAGTTCGGGGCAGAGATTTCAACACAGTAAATATCATTTCCTGCTATGTTAAGCAGGAGCACAAGCCCCCCGGCTTAATCAGCACTAAATGGCTCAGGCCACCAAAAGCATGAATTAGGCTTAAAACATTGAGCTTCCTCTAAGAAAGCATGTTTTGAAAATCAGCCCAAACTCTTCCACAAGCAATTATTTTTAACATGCAGTGCTGCAGCCCACTTTCCATGTAAACCAACGAGCTTCGTCCTAAAGCAAGTATGTTCAGCTCTTACATACACACACATTCTTCTCAACAAACAAAGTGCGCGATGTGCTCAGGGTACCCTTTTAGATTGAGTAAAAGGAAATAAACACAAGCGTTCACTGGTCAAACTGAGGATGAAATAGTAATTAGCCAAATGAGAACAGTTCGAGGCTCCTCCAATGACTGCCTACCATTGTTTTTATTCTTTTGTGAGCTCATATCCATTAGCATAGAAGGACATATTCAGCCGAGAGTTCTCCTGAAAAGCCATTTTCTGTCTCCTCTGGACACGCTGTGAGTGCTGGGATATTTTACATCCCAAACCTTTGGCATTCAGAAATTCTATTAAACTCTTATCGGCAGGCTGCAGGCTGAGGCAGCCCTGCACGCCATTGTTCCGCGAGGAAGATAGAATCAAAGGGAGGGCCGGTGCTGAATCAGCCGTATTCCCCAACAATACCCAGTGTTTCATCAAAGTATTTAATTCAGATATGTGACCGTCAAACTTAGGGGACAACAGCCGACAGCAGCGACAAGAGGGAGAGATCGCTGTGTAGACAGCACACAGCCTGGCGTGCATAACTGGTTTTCCAGGTAACATACGTCGTATTTGCGCAAACCTCTGCCTCTCTCGGCATTGCCCACCTCCCCCATAGAGCAGGCACAGTGTCCTGAGGAGCGTGGCTCCGGTGGTCAGGATAGGGCTCCACCTGAGGCTGCTCGGGCCAGCCTTTCTGAATGTGCTCGGAGATTTCAAGTCGGTGCCTGTTCCAAGAACCTGGAGAGAAGCCCCGGGAACTCCCACTGGGAGGTTACAGTTGAATGAGCTGTTTCAGAAGATGGGTTTTGATGAGTAAAGGTTCAAAATCTTTAGCGACTCCGTCTAGAGAACAAAGAGGGGTTATAGGCAAGGAGCAGGGCAGGGACTGTGCGGGCAACTTGCCGGGGGTCTGGGTTCTTGCTCCAGCCTGAGTGGTGGGTGCGGACGCGCCCGCGGTCTGATCAGCACTTTGGACAGCGCTCCCTCCCCCGGAGCCGGGCCCTTTGTTCTCCGCACACTGACGTCTTGTCCGGACTCTGGGCTGGGAGAAGGGATTTCAAACCCAGGCTCCCAGCCGTGCCCGAGTGACAACAGCATGGTGTAACCGAAAACTTTCTGATACAGGTTGAAAACTGTCGGGATTTTTTTGGTCATAAAATGTTTTCTTTTCCGTAACCAAGAATGGAGTACATTGTTCCTGTAAGCTTTATTTCTTAAGAATCTGTGGGCAAGTCGCACGTGACTTTTAAGTCTGGGAGCCACACAGGGGGACAACCTCTGTCTGACCGGAGGGTCCCCCGAACGAACCGGGCACGGGGAGAAAAGGGGGAGATTTGCAGAACCAAACTTGTGGCTGCAGCACTTGCTGAGGAAGTGCTTTGCGGGAATCGGGGGAAACAGGCTTAATGATGGCTTCGCGGTAAGACCATTTCACATAAAATGTCATTACTTGTGCAAATCTGCACACAGACATTCCAAGTGTCAGTTCATTTGCTTCATAAAAACTCTTTCAAGTAATTTTGGTCTCAACTTTCTGCATCTGTAATTGGCACCTTCTCCGGTGACCAGCTGGGGGTGAGAGTTTTCTTGTTTCCTTCTGAAAGCTTCCCTGCAGATGGGCGCCCGCCTTAAAGCTGCAGACGACAATTAGGGCCGTTGTGTGTGGAGCCGAGATGGTCAGCATTAATATTGTATAGGAACAGCTGAGGGCGAGGGGGCCGCTGCCCCAGGCAGGCTCTGGCAGATGGAGCAAACAAAACCGAGAGCCCCTCTTACCAACACCCTGGGCTGACTCTGTGTGCCTGTCTCACACTTGCTGGGTTCTGAGCCTTTCACACGCACGCACACACACACACACACACACACACACATGCTCTGGGCCATATTGTGGGATGGTTTTGTGCTGGGACACCCAAATACCAACCCTCTGACACTGTGTGAACACACATGCTCAGACACACACGTTTGGGGGGTACTGTGGGGCTCACGCACGAACTCTTGCCCTAACACTGTGCTAATATTTCAAACACAGACACACACGCAGCAACTCTGTGTGTGCTGGAAACACAAACAGCAGCAGTCCCCGTCAAAGCCTCTTGGCTACGGCTAGTCTCAGGTGCATGTCGGTCACACACATGCCTTCTTTCCACCCCACATTCCCCCAGAGCCTCCGGGCCCCTGCATACAGCCCCACCCACTGTCCTCACCCTCAACCTCTGAAGGCAAGTCCACAAACAGGGCAGCCTTGGAGTCCCGCAAGACACAAGCAGCGGGAAGGAGAGGCGTCGGGCCAAAGACCCTGGCCTCGCTCAGGAGGGAGCATATGTCTGTCACCTCCTCGGCTGCCCAGAAAAGAACGCTGAGTGCTGACGGACACACAGCTAATTAGTCCCCTTGGTGTCCTGGCAGAAATGTGTGAACAGGCCCAGGGAGGGGTGTGCAGGGCTGGGAAAGGTACGCACCCAGGAAGGTCCCACAGAGCGTCATCCTGGCTGGGCGGGCACACCTTCACTCCGAAGTCTGGACACACAGTCACATCACGCTGGAAAAAGTTGCTACAAACTTCTGTGTCCCCGGGCCCTGGGGAGTCTCCTTCTCGTCCAGCCAATCCGGGCCAGGGAGCAGATAGTCACAAATTGATGCCCTGCCAATGAGGCTCCCTTCCCCACACAATGGGCCTGGAGACCCCAGACAATGAGCCCCTCCTGCAGGTGGGGGAAGCGAAGCCTCCTCTCACTGGGGGACAAACAAATGAGGGAGGGGAGGGGCTATTCCCAAAGATGCTTCCTCCTCCCCTCTCCCACTTTCCCCCTCCCCCTGGATTCTTTCTCCCCTCCTCCCCATCCCGTTCCTCCTCCCACTTTCCCTTCTCTTTGCCACACTCCAGACAAAGTCGGGCCAGAAACCTGGTGGGAGAATGGTCTGGATGGGGTGGGGTGGGATCAGGTCTGGGGAGTCCTTGCCTCTCCCTAACACAACAGCTGCCAAGGGGATAGGCCCCTGGTGCCCCTGAACTATGGACTAACCACCACCCAGGTCAGGAGGCTTGGGGGCAGGGGTGGGGAAGGTGAAGGGAGGGCCAGGAACTCACTCCCTCAAGAGGTGGAGGGTTAGGAGGGGTGGAACTTGCAGGGACAAGGAGAAGAACTTGGCTTTGGACTTCCACCTGCTCCCCAGACCAGGTGTGGGGAGGGCGGGGGTGCAGGGTGGGGGTGGAGGGTGGAGGAGGCCTTTCTGGGTTGACCTCTCTTGCCTCGTTCCATGTTCATGACCCTTCACAACCCACCAGTGCCCTTTGGAAAAAGACTGGACCTGGCTGGACACTCCCAGCTTCGAGCCTGGCCATCCCCTCCACCAGACTTCCCCAATGCTGGGAGGAAGCTCCCACTCAATCCCAAGGCGAGTCCAATGCCACCTCCTTAGGAGGCCCCCATTCCATCCTCAGCTCTGGGTACTGGCCTGCTCCTGTGCAGGTGTCTATCCCCCACAGGTAGAGGCCTGAGTCCACTGTGGGGTAGCTGCGGCCCATAACAGGAGCCCTCTGTTCACTGACTCTAGAGCAGGCCTGGAACCTAGGGCCAGGTGGAGCCCTCCAGGCCATGAAGGGTCCCAGACATGGACCCCCTGCAAGGAGAGAAGGTCAGATGAAGCCCCATGCCTACCAGAGCATTCCTCTAGAGCAGAAGGCCCCAAAGCTGGCCTCTCAGGTGATGGGGTTGGGAAAGGAACTCCCAGTCTGTGTCCTCACAGACGCACCCTTAAGCAAAGGCTGTTGGTGGTGAAGACCACCTATCTGCTAAGGCCAGCAGGGGTGCTGGGCACTCTGGGGCTGCCTTCCAAGCTGGAGGAATAGGTTGTGTGGTTAGGCTTCACCGTCCTAGAGCCAGGCAGATCCCCTAACCCCTCCCAGCCCTGTGACTGGTTGAATGTCTCCACACCTCCAGTGAAACCTCCAGTAAAGGTCAACTGGAGAGAAATGGACAGCTGGGGGTCCAAGGAGAAGAGTGTCCAGGTTGGGCTACTGAGGATGTGGGTGGGACTCCAGAGGGCAGCCCTGAGCCATCGGGTGGGGGCAATGCTTACTTACTGAGAGGGGGAGCTGGTGGGGAGCAGGTTTGTGGGAATTGGCTCCTGCTGTCCCCAGGAGCGCGGCTCCAATCTGAGGCTCAGGGCCAAGATCAAGCTGGAAATAAAAGGTGAGTCATCTGGTTAGAGGTGGTACTGAGAGAGCCTGGTGAAGGTGTGGGCAGCTTGGAGGCAAAGCAGAGGCATGGAGGAGTGGCGGCTGCAGAGGCTGCTGGGGCAGAGTGGGAGGCCCCCTCTAGGCCGTCGCTGTGCCTCGTCTGCAGTGACAGACGTGCTTGCAGAGAGGTGGCCTCAGGTGAGTTATCTAACCCTTCTGTGACTCAGTTTACTCATCTCCAAAGGGAGAGCAATAGAGCACCTTCCCTGAGGGTCCTCCGATGGGGCCCACATACATTGGCTGGTGGTCATTGCTAATGAGCCCCCATCCCCTCATATCTTCTGGCCGCTCAACCTTGGAGACCCCCCCAGAAGCCTGAAAGGCCTTTTCCCAGCACTGCAGAATCCACCTGAGTAGGACTCCCTAACTTTGAGAAAATGCATTCTTTGGATGTAGTTAATTGAGACCGGTTATTTAAAGTCCCAATGAGGGGAGTGTGGGAACACTGGTGCTGTTTCCTTTACTAAAACCAAACAGCGGGATGCCTGGGGGGCTCAGTGGGTTAAGTGTCTGCCTTCGGTTCAGGTCATGATCCCGGGGTCTGGGATCGAGTCCTGCATCAGGCTCCCTGCTCAGGGGGAAGTCTGCTTCTCCCTCTGCCTGCCGCTCCCCCTGCTCCTGATCTCTCTCTCTCTCTCTCTGACAAATCAATAAATAAAATATTAAAAAAAATAAAATAGAATAAAACCAAACAGCCTCATAATCCGTCATATGAAAAAACCACTCATACAAGTTCCAGGTCAGGTGAGGCAAAGAATGTATTCTCTGAAGGCCTGAGGGGCTGCAGGGGGTGGTCCTCGAGGTTCCCCCACCCCCCCACCATCCACCCCCTCCCTGCCCACCCCACTTAAAGTGTGCTCAGGGACCAGCACAGGAGCCTGCAGTGACCCGCAGGCCCCTGGGAGAGTTCCATCTGTAGGCAGCGGCTCCAGCCGCCGGCAGCAGCCATGGCCCCAGGCTCTCCCAGGGGCCTGTGCCGCTATGGCACCTCCCTCCCTCTGACCAGACCGCAGCCCTGAGCGCAACTGTCCTGACCGAAGAAAGCCCGCCACAGGTATATTCCTGCTGAGACGTGAGCAGCTCCAGGGGTCAGCATTGTGTGCTTGAAGAACAGCGAGAGTGGGGTCTGCCCAGTGGGGCCTGTGGGGGCTCCAGGCGCCACAAGGTGCCCAGGCGGGAAAGGCATTTCGGATCACAGCCACTGGAAATCCAGGCTTGCACCAGTTTTGGGAGTGTTTTCACAGAGCCCCACCCAATATGTGTGCCCAAGAGGACCCCTGGTCTGCCCCTTCAGGTCCCCTGCCTACCTGTCTCTGGGCAGCTCTCAGAAAATTTAGCAAGAGCTCAGGCCCAGAAGGGAAAGGACAGAGCACCACAGCACAAGCACCGAGGAAGGACTGCGTGGTCCCAGAGAGGCTGGGGGCTGCCTGCCCAGACAGCGAGGGTCATGGTGCCAGCTGTGGGCAGGCTCCCCAGGCTACCCCAAACCCTGGGAGAGCCAGGAAGCCAAGAGCAGTCTCTGGCCATCTGGGTCAGAGGAGGGGAGGAAAGGGAGCATGGAGAGCAAACATGTCCAGGTATGAACAAGCAGCTGGCCCTGCCAAACTGTCTGGGCCAACCAGGACCAGGGTCAGGAAGACCAGGGTTAGGATCGGAAGCCTCCTGAGGACAGAGAAGGCAAGAAAAGAGAGCAGCTGAGCTGCTGGGAGAGAGGCAGAAATGGGGAGGGGCTGGAGACCAGGGTCAAGGGGACCAGAGACAGATACAGACAAGCAAAAAAGGGGACCAGAGTGGGGATGAAGGAGAGACAAAGGCCGAAATCAGACGGGCTTGGACAGAGAGAGAGGTGAGGAGAGGAGGGAGAAGGGGAGGGAGGGGCTATGAAGGAGACAGGTTGCCCTGGGCCCAGGAGAAAGTGAGCACTGGGTGGGAGCCTCCCCTGATTCTGCCCTTCCGCTGTCCTTGCACCTGCAGGGAACGCGCCTCATTCGCCCGCGCGTGCATGTGCGTACGTGGGGCGTGAGTGTGTGTGCTGTGTTCTTACGTGTGCACACACACGTGGGCGGGTACAGGGCTCGGCTCCTTGCCCCGATCCAGGCCGTGCTCAAACCGCTCTGGAATGCTGCTCTCAAAGCAGATGGCCTCGGAGATAAAGCTGCCCAGAGCCCGGACAGGGAGGGAGGCCGCGGCAGCTGCCATGGCAGGCTGGGCCGGTGGTGTCTGCTTATTAGTGGCCACGAAAGCACGGCCCACAATGTCAAGACGGGTTCATGGGGAAGGGAGCCCCCCAGCAGAGTCCCAGGCGGGAAACACCTTTGCCTGAATGTCCCACCCCACCGTAGCAGGCACGGGTTTTGGAGCCCGTGGTACTGGCTGGTCACGGGCTGAGGTCTGAGAACAACACTCTGGCCACATCAGGAGAAGCACTGCCTCCCAAAACTCTGTGCTGAGATGCCCAAGCTGGAGCCCAGGACAGGCTGACCCTGTCAGACTGTGGCTGCACCCAGGACTGCAGACTAAAAGCCAGCCAGGGGCCAACAGCACAGTTTGGATGTGACAACAGCTTCGTGGGTGAGTGAAGGAGTGAAGGCACAGAACCGTCACTCCCAGTCTCCCACACAGTGCCCCAGGGTGAGGGCCAGAGGTGACCAGGGCCTCGCATTCCAAATGGGCCCCCAGAGCCCAGGAGGGGGAAAGGGCAACTGGGGCCCTCAACAGAGCTAGTGGTGGGGGACAGAGCGTGGTGAATGCTGTCTTGGCAACCCAACAAACACACTAACCCCACCAAGGGAGCCAGGCAGTATGTCCCCACTGGTTACTTGACCACAGGTCTAGGCCCTGAGGGGGAAGAACAGGAGACTGTCCGTCTATGCTGGGTACCACATGCCCACAGGCATGCAGCCCTACAGGGACTGTTGTTGTTCCTGACTTGTAGATGTGACGGAGAAGGGCTGGGGCCCGGGCCTGGGCCTTCTGCACCACAAAGAGAGCCTCCAGGCATTTGTTCCTCAAGTGGGAGCTCACTGGGAAAAGGTCTTTAGTGAAAGCCTCTGCTGAGGAAGGGTCCCACCATAGGCTGAAAGGTAGAGTGGGGGAGGGGGATGATGAGACTCAGCGGCTAGTCCTAGCCCTGGAGTGGGCAGGAAGCATCTGATGGGAACGCGAGCAAAGCCAGAAAGGTAGGAGGGCAGCAAGGACAGCTGAAGGGTTCCTGGGCTGATGCCCGAAGGACACATTCTCAAGGACAACCACAGGGAACACAGGCCTCAGGGCTTGGGCCTGGTCAGCCCAGGGCTGCCCATCTGAACCAGTCCAGACCTAGCAGCTCTGCTGGGGGCCCCGAGGCCTCACCTTTCCCTGGACCCCAACCCAGTTCAATCTCTAGATATCCCAGCCTTCACAGGTAAGAGCAGCTTGGAACCTTCCAAACTCTGTGCAGCCCTCCCACCCACCACACACACCAGAGTCCTGAACCTCCTGGATGAGACCACAATGAGCCCATCAACAGCCCTGACCCCTCAGAGCTCCAACCCTGCCATCCACAAGTGCATGAATGGGTTGGGGGTGGACAGATGGATGGAGGACGGATGGGTGTGTGGGTGAGTAGATGGATGGGTGGGTGGGTTTGTGAATAGGGGATAGGAGATGGATGCATCAGGTTTCCTAGTGCAGATCAGCAAATGTGGGAGAGGCTACACCCAGAGTTGAACACAGGAGACATGGCTCACTGAGGCCACCAGGAAAATACTCCACAAAGCCCCTGAAGCCCAGAACCCTTTGTCCCCCTACCTAATTGACCCCTAACACACACACACACACACACACACACACACAGCCCTGAACACATCCAGGCAAGGCAACCCCACGCACAAACAGAGACCTGAATAACATTGATCCCAACCCAAATGCCAGGCATCCATGAGTCTGGAAGGAAAGAGGGACAGGCCAATAGAACATGGCCCCCCTCCACCCCAGGAGCACAGGCTAGGGAAAGGAGATGAGAGACAGGCATCTGGGAAAGGGCCCAGAGCTGGCCGGAAAGTGGGTACTGGGAGACGGGAAACTCCCCAACTTTCACCAAGGTGGTACCAGAATCTCATGAGACCAGGAAAGGGAGACCCTTTCCCAGGGCGCTAGGAAACCGAGAACGCCAAAGCAGCACCACCAAAAATGGGATGTGGGTCCAACATGTACATTTTAAAATTCAACCCTTTTCACAGTTGGACAATTTACTAGATAATTGCTGGATTAGTATTAAAACCATGTCAGACACTCGGCGACATCAAGGTCTGTTGATGGACGTGCTGAGCCCCACCCCATGTGGAGGGAGCCCCAAAGTCTTTGTGCAAGTTCACATCTGGGCCACACCCTGTGCCCCCCAACAACTCAGTTATAAACAAGGAACTGAGCTCAGCAGTGACTAAGCAGAACAAGGCTCCAGGGGGAGCTAATGGCAGAACAAGGGCTCCCCAGAGGCTCCCAGCGTTAGAGCCCGCCTCCCCCAACTGGCCCGGGAGCGAGGCCACAGCTCTGAGAAGGAGGCAGGAGAATAAAACCCACTTTGCTAGTGGCCATTGTCCCAGCACCTGTGCTCCCTCGCCACGGCCCTCCCAGCGTGGGCTACTGAGCCCCACCCCCACCCCTTCAGCTGCACCAGACAGGGGCACCTGTATGCAAATCCCGCGGGGGGCACAGGGGAGGGAGGGTTGAGCAGACCAGACACGGGCAGGGTGCTGGTGAGGAGGGTGGGGAGGAGGGCAGCCTCAGAGGACCCACTGACCTTGGGGAGACGTGCTTGCGGTGGCCATAGGACCCCACCCCGGAAGGGACGAGCGGGGTCATGGGGTCATGGGAGGAGGGGCTGGGAGCCCTGAGCTTGAGGAATAGGACAGGACCCTGCGTGAACCTAAACCTTCAGCAGCTGTGGGATCTCCACGGAGACCCTGCCGGCTTGGGTTTGCAGAGACCGATAATGAGGGTCAGTGACCATGAAGGGAGCCCCTCGCAGGCTCCCGCTTACCGCAGTGAACCATGCCTGAGTTTCAGCTAACAGGGATTCTACCTGTTTTATGGGCTCAGAGAAATTAAAGGACTTCTCTGGGGTCCACAGAAGCAGGCCACAGTGGCAAGACAGACAGGGAAGCCCAGAACCACACCGACGTCCCACACGCGTCCCAGGAAGCCAAGCACAGTGTGACACACCGAGTCCTGGGGTCCGAATCGAAGCAGCTGAGACAACGGCACGTCCGCATGCCCCCACATGCCCCTGTCCTGCATCCTCGCTGCGTGTCCTGGGCCCTCCCGAACCAACCCGGCCCTGACTCATACCCTAACACTTGCTTCTAAATCAAACAAGACTCCGGACCCCACATCAGGCTCCACGTGAACAGGCAGCCTGCAAACTCCCACCACTCCCGCCATTTCCCTTTGTGCAACTAAACATTCATCTTCAACGTTTGCAAAAAAGCTGATTTCTCCCGGTGCTGGGCAGAAGACAAACACAAGTGAAAAACCAGCAGGAGACTTATCTATGACTGGTGCTTTCCCATGACCGTCCCCTCTGTTGCCAGCTCCATCCTGGACGGAGGTGGGTTGGAAGCCCCTGGCAGCCCACCAGCATCCTGGGGACAGGGGGCCGGACTGGGCGGCACAGCAGCCAAGCTCAGAGCCCTACCTCCTCCAGGGCGGGGCAGCCACATCCTCCTCCTGGCTCCACGCCAAGCCTGCTCTGCACTCGTCTTTGGCCCCGCCCCAGGTCACCTGGGGGCCCCGCCCACCCCAGTGACCACATGAGCCTCCTCCCTGGGCGGTCCTCCAACTCCCCAGCAAGACCAGTTCTGACCAACCCAAGGGCCTCGGATGCCCCAGCTGTGACTGAGGACTGTGTGTGTGTTGCTGTCTCTGGCACGGGGGCTCGAACTCCACGCGAGGCCTGTTAGTGCTCCTGGAACCTCCCGGGCACTCTTGAACAAACACCGCGGCCCCGACGCCTCCCCTCCCGAGGCAGCATGTGCAGCGGCTGCCCACAGACACCCTCACGCCTCACTCCAGCCATGGCCCTTGGCTCCCCTCCCAAAGCCGGCTCCTTGGGCCCCTCCCCTCCTCAGGGAGGCCTCCCTGACCCCCGCTCAACCACCCCAGGCACTTCATACTTTCCCCAGTTTGGGTGACCTCCTGTGTGTCAGCCTGACCGTTCCCCATGGCACTCCCTCCTCCCACAACAAAGTGGGGCCCGCCTATCCTCCAGCACCCCAGGGAAGGGCCTGCCCGTGCTCCCCACAGCGTCCTGACACCTAGAGTGGTCCCCACCCTGCTCTCCACAACGGGGGCCCTGTGTGCTTCCTGAATGAGTGAATACAGACACAAGAATCAGAGAGGTACACGGCCCCCCTGCTCCGGGAAGGGTTGGCTTCCAGTGAGCTGTGGGCCATCTGGGTCCCTGTGTCTGCACGGAGCTGAGAGAAGGAGCAAAGAGTCACAAGAGAAAACTCTGCAGCCCCAAACCAAGCCTGCTCCCAACTCCCTCGGAAGTCTACAGACCCACACGTGGGTCCCCCACATCTCAGCAGGAAAAGCCAAAACCATGACCCTGTCATCACAAACTGGGACACCCACATCAGTAAGTCCCACCCACTCCGAGCCCCTGGGTCTGGGGTGGCCAGGCCAGGCCAGGCCGTGGACAGCCGCCTTGCTGATGTGCTCAGGGGGTACTGCACGCAGCTGCCGGCGGGTCGTGGACGGGGGCGTGACTGTCCAGCGCCGACTCCTGCCCTGACACCATGGCGGCCTCACGCTGGCCACACTATAGGGCAAGACAACAGAGCCACCTGTGAGAATCAGTTGTCTCAGGGCTTGCTGGGTGGCTCCCAGATCCCATCTGAGAGTGGTGGATCCCCCAACCCCAGCCAGGTCTCCATGGGTCCGTAGATTTTGTCCTTGAACCAGGGTTCTGAGGTAAAAGTTCTCAGCTCACTGGGACCTCCTGACCCCACTCTGCCCAGTCACTTGGCCTTTTGACCAGAAGTTCTCCAAAAGTCCCTCAGAATGTATAGGGTCTATAGCGGGTTGGCCCACCAGGGGCCTGGCTTCAAGGAGGAGAGCATGGGAGGGGGCCGTAGGTGTAAGTCTCCAGCTGGCACTGAACCCAGTCCTGCCAACCCACTGCAGGGAAGTGACGCCTGCTATCCCGTCGACCCCCGCCACATGCACAGACAGAGCCCCTCCCCTTCTTCAGGAGCCCACCCACCCACTCCTGGGCCCCAGAGCACAGACACTAGGGTGGCGCTGCCCCTACAGGAATAAGTAACCTCGTTGATGGCCCAGCACCGGCCCCTGGCCCATGAGAGCGCACTGAACCCCTCCAGCAACCTGTGAGTGAAATGCCAGTGTCCCCAGTCCACAGACAGGAAAACTGAGGCCCGGAGATGAGAGTCATAATTCAAACCCAGGCCTCCAAACAGTGCGCGCTCATCCCTGAGCTCTGCTGTCTTGGAGTGAGAACCCATGGATGGGAGAAGCCGCACAGAGGGGCTGCTGTATGTGTGTTCTGTGCACACGTGTGCACACCCGTGTGGACATGTGTGTGCACACGTGTGCACTGTGAGCACATCTGTGATCACATGTCTGCGTGTGCACATCTTGTACAGGTTTACTGCACATTTATGTGTGCATGTGTGTGCACGCCTGTGTGTCGTGTGGGTCTCTGTGGATCTCTGTACACGTGTGCCTGTGCACGTGTGTTTGCACATCGGTGCATGTGGGCATGTGTCAGTCCACACTCACATCTGTGTGACAGCACCGCTGGGGATGCTGGAGGCGCCTGGAGCTGGAGAAAGCGTAAGAGCTCCAGGCCCCACCCCTCACCCGCCAGAGGGCCCCACATGGACCGGCCCCCCAGCAGCGGTCATCCTTCCTGCCCATCCTCACCGTGGTGACCTCCCTCTCAACCCAAGGCCCATCATGTTGCCCTACACGCCTCTCCTCGGGCTCGGAGGCCTACCTCAAGGTGGGCAGTGTGCATCCCCCGGAGCAAGGGCCTTTGGGGCCCCCACTCCCGCAGGGCTCTCTGCGTGCCGGCCACAGCAAAGACACTCTCCAATTGTCCGCCGCCAAGGGAGCAGGCTGCCTTCTCCCTCCAGAGGCTTGCCCTGCACCACACCCATCCTGGGGTTCCTTCCCCCCCATCCCCACCCCCCGCACCATGTCCCAACCATGGGTGCAAATGTGTACCTCTCCCGCTGGCCTGGGAGCCTCATGAGACGGGCACCTGGTCTGGGGTGGGTGCCCTCTTCAGACCTGAGCGTGTCAGACCACAACCACAAGCTACCGGCCCCTACTGTGCCTTCCGCAGGTGACATCGACGTGCCTTCGTCCCCTTGCCTCTCTCCGGCAGTTTTCCACACTTATCCTGCAGTGTGGGGCCGTTATGCTGTAAATTGCTTCAGGAAGGGAAAACTTGTAATGGGAGCAGTGAGTCCCGGGGACAGAAGGTCCTGCCCATCAAGCATCACTTGAGACCTCTCCACCTTCCTGTGTCTGCGCAGAAGCCCTCGGTGGGGCGGGGGCTGGGGGGCACAGAAAGCAGCCCTTCTCTACTGGGAGGCCCCCAAACCCAGGAACTGGCACACAAGGTCAGAAGGGAGGTCTCTAATGTGAAGAGTTGCCCTGGATTTGAGATGATGCCCTTTCAGGTGGGGGACATCTAAGACGTGTTCTGTTTTGACCAGATGGTGACATGAGTTCGTGGTTCACAGTGGCCCTGTGGGTGGTCCCACCATTTCTAATGGAATTTGACTAGATTGTGAGATCCGCAAGTCTGGAGCCCACTGCCTTGTACGCCTCAGCATCCCTTCCCTGGCGGGGGGCCTCCCCAGGTACACTCACCTGCTCTGTGGCAGCTTCAGGGACAGGGGGCACGGATACCTGCATGCGCAGGAGCCAAGGGTGACTGGGCCCAGGGAGGGCCGCCAGCAGGCATGGCCAGGGACAGTTAGAGCAAGACAGGGGTGACCGGACCCAAGTGTCAGTGTAACAAGTAGAGGTGGGCTGGTTGCCTTCACCTCCTGCCATCAAGGGGCAAACATCCTCCCCAGACCATTCAGCTGTCCACAGGGAAATGTGTGGGCCTGCCAAGCTTGGCCCTGTGACATTATCCCTGCTGAGTTAGGCATGCCCCTTCCCAGGCTGGGGAACAGATGGGGTCCCCCCACACACATACACGCCCAGCCCCTCCCTGTACCTACCTGACTGCAGCCACCACCCAGTCCTTTGCCCCAGCCCTTCAGACCTCCACCTGCCACCCAGACCCCCTTCAGGCCTCAGGCCTCTCTCCCCAGAGCTCAGCCACATTCAGCTTTGCTCCCTCCCACCTCCCGGGATCTGCCACACCCAGCTCCTCCCCCCTCCCCCTCCCATCCTCCTGCTAAGCCTTCCCTGGGAAGCTTCCAGATTGGGTCTGGTGTCCTTGGAGCTCTGCTGGTCCCCAGTCCCTCCTCCTGGCAGCCTTATCAGATGCGCCGGCACAGTAATTGTACCGTCCTTCGTCCAGCAGCCGACTCCTCAGGGAGAGGATGAGGGACAATGCGGGTCTGCCTTACCCAGGGCCCAGCTCAGGGCCTGCTCATAGTTTCAGAGCCGCATGGGTGGGCGAAAGAAGGAAGGGCCCTGTTGAGGCCCACACACATCTCAGGGAGGCTGCGCTCTTTGGGGGGGGGGGTCTCCCAGAGGAGGCTCAGAGAACAGGCCTTCTTTGAGAGGCTGGGGGAGTGGGGAGGGGCAGGGCCGGAAGGCTTGGGGAGGGGTGGGTGGGTCCCAATACAAAGGGTTCTGTCTGCAAAGTCAGGCCTGCACCTGGCCTGTCCCCCCCCCCCCAGTCCATCCTCCTGGAAGAGGGGCCCAGGCCTCGGACCCAACCCGGGTTCTGCAGCACAGGGGCCACCTCCCCCATGCTGCTCTGGAGCTAGCCCTTGCCACATGCAGGGCTACAGGGCTGTGCACCCACTCACCCTGGTATGCAGAATGCAGGCGCCAGAGCCCCAGACAGAGGTTTCCTTCTGATGCACAACTCCCTGTCTGGCCAAGGGGCGCAAGGGGTCCCAGGCTGGGGTCCCCTAGAGGACACAGAGTGGAGGCAGAAGCTGGCACATCCCCCCTCCCCAGAAAACTGCTGCACACCCCTTTCCTCCTCTGAGACCACAGAAGTGGGAGCAGCTGTCTGAGCAGAAAAGTCACAAACACCCAGTGCCCTCAGCACCAGGAAGGGAAAGGTTTAATTCTCTCCCTCCAAGAGAGGTCAAGGAGGTCAGTGAGGGGGAGGAAGGGAGGAGAGGAAGGAGAAAGAAGAGGGAGAGGTGGAGGGAGGTGGGGGAAGGAGGGGAGGTGCACAGAAGAAGGGCTGGCTCTGGTCAGGGCTTTGCGTTTGCACCCAGCACCCTGGCTCAGGGGTTGAGCTTTGAACCAGTGTTCTCTCTTTGTCTTCTCTGAAAGCAACTCCATGGTTTTTCATTTCCTTGTCCCCCTTACTTGCCCCACTTCTAGTCTCAGCACCCGTGTCTCTGGGTGTCTCCCCAGGGCTGCCTGCCCTCCCCTCTGCAGACCCTGTAGAGAAGGTGAGGACTGAGCTGGAGGGCAGCTGCCAGGCTGGGGACAAAGGGGGATGGGGCAGGTGGGGGGGCCAGGAGTACATGCCTGCAGCAGCCCACTGCTAATTCTCTCTAATTGCTTTAAAGTTGTACTAATTGAACTGATTGAAAACAGAGTCTGGGGGTGAGGGGTATGAAGGAAGGAAAGGGTGTTGTCCAAGAAGTCAGCAGCCCATCCCCCAGCCCAAGCTGACGCCACTCAGCTGCCCAGGGCCTCAGCCCGGGCAGCTCTTTGTCTCCTGACCACAGGCCTAGCCTGAGCCCCCTGCCAGATTTGGAGGTGGGGCTGGTGGGCACAGGGAGAAAGGGCCAGACTCAGAGCCAGAGAGTGTCCAATCCCAGGACAGGACAGGGCCCACAGGCCCTCTTATATCCGCAGATCCCACGAGCTGGTCCAGGGCATCCTGCCAGGCCTCTGGGCTGCATGCAGCCCAACCCACTGGTCCGCTGATACACTTGACAAATACCAGTGCCCACGCACCAGGCCCAGGCCTGAAGACAAAGGGTCCTGGGACCCCCATGTCTCACTTTGATGTGGCTATGTCAGATTTGCTCTCCACCTAACCAGGAGACCTGAAAAGCAGGCCTGGTCCAAGTCCTCCCCTGGACCCCAAGAGAAGGGGCCAGGAAACATTTGGGAAGGTGAGTGGGTATAAATGGCCCCTCACCAGCTCAGGATTCAAATCCTGGACTTGCCCTTCCCGCTTGGAGTAAAGCCTGTGGGGAGAAGCCCTGATGGCTTTTCCTACCAGCGGGCTTTAGTCTGGACACTCAACCCATCAGAGAGGCTCTAATAGTGTTTGATTTAAGAAAAGAAAGGGTTGGTGGGATGGGGTAGTCTCTCTCCCTTTCCTCCCAAGAGGCTCCTGTGTTAACATGTCCTCCTCCCAAGCTTGGCCACGTGACATGGCTAGACCCCCAGCATGGAAGGGAAGCCCTCAGAATGATATCTCAGGAGGCCCTGACCACAGGAAGCCCTTTTCTCTGTACTGAGGGGACTAGAGAGGACTCCAGAAATGCCACCCAGAAGATTAATCAGTTATTCTCAGAAAGTTCAGAAACCAAGGCCCTAGGCCTGTGGTCTGGTGGGGCAGGCATCAGGGTGTCCAAGTGCTGGGTGGAAAGTCTGTCCCACCCAGGGTGTCCACTAGCCCAGGGGCCAGCCTGCAGAGGGGACATGGGAAGGAGGGAAAGAGGACTTCTGCAGTGCTGAGGGAGAAGAGCTCCCAGCACATCCCATACACATCAGGTGGTCAAGGTTGAGCAAGGGGACACACAAAGGCATGAGCAGGTGCGAGCCCAGCCTCCCAGGTGCTACCCTAGGCACCCACAGGCACACAGCAAGAGCTGGGTATTAGGGACACGGCTGGCTTCAGGACAGGAATGAACCTCAGGGATCCCAAGTTTCAGTTTCCTGTAATTCCCAGTGTTGCAGAGATGGCTGGAGACCTCCAGGCAAGATGAGGGGCTGTGACAAAGGCAAGGAGAGAGACAAGGTGAGGCGCGCCCTGGGGGTTGCAAGGTTCAGGAGCCGGAGAAGGAAGACAAGCCAGAGCAGGTCAGCAGGCTTATCCACAGACGGGATGAGGCTTCTAGAGCAGTGCCCCGCAGGCTGGAGAGCAGGGGCGACCTGCCGGGACGTGGGTGGGCACAGCCTTGGAGCCGGGGCTGGAGGACAGCTTTGGGGGCAGTCATGACAAACAGCAGGATTTGGGAAGTGGAGAAAGGTAGTTGGATAACGAGCTGATTGGCAATGAGTAAACAGCAATTGCTTGATGAAAAACGTTTACGGTGCAATTAGCAGCTGTGCCATAAATAAAAGTTTAACTGTGTTTATTATAAACTTGTTGAACCACAGGAAACAGCTCCATGATTGAGCTAGCCTGTAACGCTCTGTGTACTGCTCGAGACGTTCTCCGTACGATGCATAATTAAGTGTGCGCTCGGCCTCCGCGGGAGAGGCCCACTCTTCAGCCCTCCAGCCCTCTCTACTCCATGCCTCCGTGCCCAGCTCTATCCCGACCCTCTACCTGACCCCAGAAGCCTGGATGCAGAGGACGTGACCCCTCCTTGGGCCACACGCTGCCTCTACTGTCCAGATTCTGCGGTATGATGCATGTCCCCGCCTCACCCCACGTTCCCACGAGTGTCATTCTTTTTGTTTTTAAGATTTATTTATTTGAGAGAGACAGAGGGAGAGGGAGAAGCAAGCCCCCTGCCAAGCAAGAAACCCCCCCGCCGACGCAGGACTCGATCCCAGGACCCTGGGATTGTGACCTGAGCCGAAGGCAGACGCTTCACCAACTGAGCCACCCAGGCGTCCCCACAAGTGTCATTCTGAGACCACGTGACTTGCTCGGCACCCGGCCACCTTGACGCCAGAAACTGAGCACCTGCCTTACCCCTGACCCTCCCAGTCCTCTCCAGAGGCCTTTGCCCGGGACTCTTTCCCTTCTCTTCAGCTCTTCCTGCTACCAAATTCTGTCTGGAACCCTCAGAGTTCTCCGTCTGCCCAGCCCCCCCCCCCCCACTCCTCCACCACCTGGGGACGAACGCCCTTCAGCAAGCTGCCTTTGCATCTCATCTCCCATCATGTATTTTGGGTTTTTTTTTTTTTTTAAGCATGGAAATGTTCAAAAACAAAGACGATGAGAAACATTTGGGCCTTCACCACCCTTCCTAGAGGGAGCATCTCTAAAATTGGTTTGTGTCATCTCTCCACTTGTTTTCATAGTTTTACCATTTACATACACATCCAAGAACAGCCGCACAGCCCTCTTTGCAGGTCACATTACTGTGGTCACAAACAACAAACCTTTTCCAGCTCCCTTTTACTGCTCAGCACTGTTGTTGAGGTGTTTCAGAGTTGGTCTGGCTGGTTTACCCCTGTGTGGCATGACGAAGGGGTACACATGCCTCTGTCTTTTCCCGCTGAGGGACACACGGGCCTGCAACTTTGTCATGACAAGTACATTTTCTTTCTTTCTTTCTTTCTTTCTTTCTTTCTTTCTTTCTTTCTTTCTTTCTTTCTTTCATTTTATTTATTTATTTGACACAGAGAGAGACAGCCAGCGAGAGAGGGAACACAGGCAGGGGGAGCGGGAGAGGAAGAAGCAGGCTCCCAGCGGAGGAGCCCGATGTGGGACTCGATCCCGGAACTCCGGGATCACACCCGGAGCCGCAGACAGATGCTGAATGACTGCGCCCCCCAGACGCCCTGACAAGTACATTTTCAATGGTCCTGTGTCCTTGCTGCTGGGCGCCTCGCTGACCCTGGCTGCTACAGATGACGCCGGTGCCTCAGATCTCTTTCTCCAGGGCTCTTGCCACCGCGTAAAGTTCACCCCTCCGCCTCTACTCTCCTTCCTTAGAGTTCCTGAGCTTTTGGCTTTGCCAGCCTCTTGTGTTTTCTGGATGGCTAGTGAGGTTGGGTGTCTTTCAGACAACTGGGGCTGTAGTGACAGCCTCACGGACAAGCAGGCACCACACACTCCAGTTCCCAATTTGGAGGCCATGACCCTGAGCTTTAGGATGGTCTTCAAGGGCAGGAGGGGCTTTTCCTGGGTCTTGCTCCTGAGGACCCCCGGGCCTAGAACATCTCCATGCAAGACGGTGATGCATCACAGCCTTCAGTCCCAGGAGCCCACCGTCTGCTGCCCAGGACAGCTTGTGAGTGTCACGCTCAGCACCTGTAGGGCCACTTCTCTGGGGAGAGACGGAGGCAGCACGCAGGGTCCCCAAAGCCATTTCTCCATTCCCACTCCTGCACACGCCCTGTTGCCCTTTATGCCTGTTTGGTAGTGATTATGTGATTGATTTGTGAACATTTCCGTGTTTCTGAGTAACCCTTGCTGGTTGCGAATGTGACAGACCTCCACAGCCAGCTGGCCCTCACTTTCCTTCCTGATGACATTTTGCCCCTTTACCGCTGACCCTGCATACCTTGCTGCCCTGGCCTGCCCGCAGTGTGGGGCCTCCCTCCATGAGCCAGCGCTCCTCCCCCCAGCCCCGCCTCGCAGCACTTTCCTGCTCTGTGTGTCGGGTGTTTTTGAGAAACCCTCTTCTTCATAGAAGGAATGGGATGATGTTTCCAACCTGGAAAATAAGGATGAAACGCCTCTTTTGGTGTCCCGAGTGTGATTTCCCACGGCTATCTCCGGGTACACGCCACATAAGGCTGTTGCGCAAGCTCTTTGTGTCTGTATCTGTCTGTCCCATTGGCAGCCATGCCCGGGGGGAGGGGGCAGCTGGCAGAAGACCTCAGAGCAGCAGCGGCTCCACAGCCGTGAAGAGACAAAGGTGGAGAGAGGCCTTGGGGTTGTTTCTTAGTGTTTGAACTCCACGGGGCAGGACTTAGATGTCTGAGGGGGAAGGAAGGAATCCTGCAGGGAGGGCACCTCCTCCCCAACCCAGCCACACACCCCCACACCTCTTCACGGACTCCTTGCAGACCTTCCCAAGTGCGGCTCTCTGCACCTATCCATCCTGCACCAGCCCTTCCACAGCCCCATTCCTGCTCTCCCTTTCCTTTCTGGGCCACAGACACGTCTTCCAGGCATGTCTGTCCCCCCAGAGTGTGGGCTCTTGGCACAAAAACTGTACCTGCCTATAGGTAAATACGTTTATCTCCAGTCCTGAATGGCTACCCGGTCCACAGGTGCACCTTGCCTTCCCTCTACACGGCGTCTTCTTCCAGGGGCCTGAGGCGGGGACAGTCTTGGGTGGAAGGACAGCCAAGGCCACGCCATCCCATGCCTTGCCCAACCAAGGGTCAGAAGAAGGCCCCCAGGCCCCAGTCAGAGGGCCACCAAGCACAATTACCCAATGAGCCTGAGAATGATGGTAGAAAGGTGAACTGTCCCTTTAATTTCTTCCCAGGAAAAGCCTCCAGACTACAAAAACAACATTTTAATTTAAATTCTGATTCCACATTCATTCACGGAGCAGCTCTGAGCAGGGATTTCATTAAAGGCTTTAATAGATTTTATAGGACTTGTCACATCCGGGAAGGTGATGGAGCAAATGCATTTTCTTTGCCTCCAGAATTTCAAGAGCGGCTCAGAAAACAAATTTACCGTGAAAATGCAGAGCAGGCCAGCCTTGTACAGACAAGGAGAAGTGACCTCACCCCAGGTGAGCAGAGCCAGGCCACCCTCCCTGTCTTCCCCACTTGCTGGGGCTGCGACCACCCATGGAACCACAGGATGGGCAAGACCCTGGGGTATACAGAGGATCTTGCCAGGAACAGGGAAGCAAGGGGTCTCAGGTGGCCCAAGTCCCAGCAGCACCAGCAGGACCGGGCTGGACGCCTCCTCTGTGAGCTGGTAGGTACGGTGGGCAGGGCTGCCCCTGCATCTATGGCTCCCGGGGTTGGAACTTTGAACTGACGTCTTTCCCTCTTTCCTGCAGGGCTCCAGCCCCTCAGATGCAGGGGCAGCTGCCTATTAACTCAGCCACGTCAAGAACAAAGACATACAAGCAGGGCGGCTGACTTGCCAAGGTTTTCCCAGACTGTCCAGATTTTAAAACCTAGAGTCCTAGAAACACCCTCAGTCAAGCAAACCACAGTGGGGGACCACAGGGTCAGGCAAGCAGCAGGTCAGGCCCTCAGCCCATTCCGCACTGCATCTGCCTGGGCCCCTGTGGATTCCCCCAATTCAACCGCCATTAGTGGGGCCATCAGCCCTTGTGCTGCAGGACCTCCTGTGGGTTCTGGACCCCTTTGCCAGGTGCCCCCAGAGGAATATCCTGCCAGCTCTCCTCGTCTCCCCACCTTCTGCTTTGACTTAGCCATGGACCACGGGGGCCACCCCTCGCACACCACAGTCACGCTGCCCAAGCTCTGCTCGTTGCTGTCCTCCGTGGCCCATGGCTCCTGTTCCTTCCACCCCAGGGACCAGGACGCTGTTGGCAACAGCTCCTGCAGGATGGCAGCCAAGCCCTTTCCTTGGGCAGCCTGAGCTGCACCCAAACTCCCACTCCCCTCTCCTAGGTCTGCCCAGTCAAGGCTCCACCCACAGGGACCCCACGTACCTGAGCACTGAATTTCTAACATTCAGAGGAAGTGTTTAAGGAACTATCTAAGCAAAGCACCAAAAACAACTGTTTTAAGAATTTGGCTTTTTTTAAAAGGTATTTATTTATTCATTTGGCTCTGTATTTGAGAGAGGGGGCAGAGGGGCAGAGGGAGAGGGAGAGAGTCTCAGGCAGACTCTCTGCTGAGTGCTTAACCTGACACAGGGCTCGATCTCATGAACGGGAGATCAGGACCTGAGCCAAAACCAAGAGTCAGACACTTACCAGCTGAGCCGCCCAGGCGCCCCGCAGCTTTTTTTTCCCAAAAGTGTGCAAATAGTCATCCTGAGGAAAATTAACAATGTTTTGGACTTCGCTACGCCAATTTATAGTTTAATATTGTTTTAATGTTGAATTTTATGTCAAGAAACATAACTTTTTGGCGAGGGCCTGACCCCTTGCTGAGTGGATGAGTGAATGAGGGTGCAGCACGGTGCACTCGCTGGCCTCTGGGTCCTCCTCTGGGAGGAGGCTGGGGGCCCCTGTTCACACCAATGGCCTCCACCGCACTGTCCATCCCCACAGACCCTGCTGTACGCACAACCTAGCATCATCCTCCCACCACCCCAGAGAGGTCCCGTGAGCTCCGTGGAGACAGCCTGGGGCTGGAGAGGCGTCACGGCTTTATCCAGAGGGCCACCAGCCTGAGGTCAGCTCATCTTGCACAGATCCTTCTCCTTGGCCTCCAGAGCCTCCTAACTCCCAATCCCGTCTTGTACCCTGGCGGCTCTGTCCAAGGCCCCTGGGGAGCTCCTCAAAGAGCCCCCCTTCCCAAGTCAATGTGCTGATTCAGTAACTGGTTCGCCATCTGGGGCTGGACACGCCCAGCACGCAGCCTATCCCAGCCTTCATCTCTCCGCTCTGCCCGGAGCCATGGTGCACTTGCTAGCCACCTGTGTGCCGGCTACTGGCTGAGGAGCCTTGCAGGAGATTGGAACTGGGGTGTTTATTCTCACGCGCAGGTCTCAGCTCCTGTAGGGGGCCTGCCCTGGGCCCTCTCGGGTCTAAAGGTAGACCCCACTTTACCCCAGGTGGTCCCTCTGCCTACACCTTAATCCCCTTATTCAGCTCTCCTCAGTTTCCCAGCTGGAGCGTGACATGTGTCTCTTACCTAGACCCTAACTGACACAGATATCTAACTTGAATTTTATACCAAAATAAATACAAATGGACCGAAGATGCAGACGTTTAAATAGAACCATAGAAGTACTGGAAGAAATCATAAGAATATTATGAGCTCACAAAGCCCAAATTATAAAAAATTAATCACTTCACGTAGTAAAAACATTTCTACAAGGCAAAACTACTTTAAACAAAGACAAAGTCAAATGACAAACGAAGAAAAATATTTGCAAGTATTTAGGCATAAAGCCTCACTGTGCCAAAAGGCCGTACAGATCGGTAAGACCAAGTCCAACAGCCCAATAAAAAGTGGGTCAAGGATTAAATAATTTATAGAAGGAGAAATATGATTTTTAAACATATAAGAAGTTGTTCGGCTTGAGTCCTGGGGGAGAAATGTCATCTCAAACCGTGGAGCTTCCGTTCCAAACCCCTTAGACTGGCCAAGATCCAAGGGCTTCTTAGCACGGCCGCGTGGGGAGAGTGCAGGCGGAGCAGCTCACACGGCTGCGGCCGGGGCCTGGGCCGGCCCTGACGAGGGCAGCTTGACAACAGATCCTGCAAAGTCAGAACTGCACACTCTTGCCCAGCACCTCCAGGAACCCAGCCCAAGACAAGACGTCACTGGCACCACCGTCCACGAACACACGGTCAAAAACAGCCTGAATGTCCACGCACAACGGCTAGGCAGCTCGTGGACCCTGTGGGGTCTCTTTCGGACACCAGGCCACGTGGACAGACTCCATGGAAGTGCGTGTGCGTGTGCGTAGCACAGACCTGCCCTGAAGGGCCTGGGAGAGACTGGTCACTCTCTGTGGCTGAAGAGTGGGAGAGGTCCCTCCTCACTGTGTCCCTCCCTCATGCCTTTTTCTGTGTGAACCATCTGCTTGTATAACCCTAACCCTCTCCTCCAAAAAGGAAAAAAAAATGTATTAAAATATTGATATATACCTTTCTTAGTTCCCAACCCTGCAGCCAATCCCAGAGGTTCCGACCCTGGGGCCTGGAGTGGGGATGACCCCCCAAGTGATTCTGAGTGTTGGGAGACCAGGGGCTGGGACAACAGTCGCCCCCTATTGATGCCAGCCCCTCTGAGACGGGAGCGTCTGCCGACGCCAGCCCCCCGCAGACGGCTCCCCCCAGTATTCCGGGACGAGGAGACTCTGCTGCCCTCTGGCAGAGGACGGAGGAGACGCAGGCTGAGGCCCTGTTGGAACCTGGGGGGGACGTGTTCCGGGGCCACATCCTGCGTGACCTAGGGGTCTCTGTGAGGGCCCACGGGGCACACACTGGATCTGAGCGCATCAGTGTGTTTGCTTCAGTTAAAAATAAATCCAGAGCGGCACCCGGGCGGCTCCGTCAGCGAAGCGTCTGCCATCAGCTCAGGTCATGATCCCAGGGTCCTGCTGCTCCCTCTCCCTCTGCCCCTCCATCCCACTCATGCTCTCTCGCTCTCTCTTTCAAATAAATAAATAAAATCTTTTTTAAAAAATAAAAAATAAAAATAAAGAAAACTCAGGCACCAGGCCCGCCCTGCCCTAGGCAGTGGGGTGCGGTCCTGAGGTTACTACAATCCCCAGGAGCTCCTGAAGCAAGCTGGGCCCTTTCCAACGTGGCTTGTGGACCAGGACCAATGGCCCAATGACCCCAAGGAGAAACGTGGCCTGACCACAGGGCTCCAATGGGACAGACAGAGCTCAGGCTGGGGGGCCATGAGGACAGATAGTGACAGGGTCCCCACAGGATGTGAGAGGCCATGACCCCCCCCCCCCCCCAGGGCATGCTGACCTGGGCTCAGGGCTGAGTTTCAGCCTCTCTGATGGGCAGCCCAGCCACAGCCCAGCAGCCGTCCTCACCCTGCCTCCCGGCCCAGCCAGATGCCTCGGAACAGTGGTGTGCATAGACGGCCCACACGGTCCACTCCAAGGCCTGCTTCTGAACCACAGAGTCTACACTGCAGGGCGTCTATACTGCCGCCAGCATGTCTACTGCAGAGGGTCCTCCCTGCGCGACACCCTGTACATCCAGCTTGCAGTGTGCAGAGTGGAGTGGGTCTACCCCAAAGGGTCTACACCGCGGTGCATCTGCAGTTCACCTTCCAGGGCACGGGTCCGCGTCTGCATTCACCTTGTGTCTACAAACACGTGTGCACACACATACGCACATCTGGAGCCACGAGGGCCAGAGCCACTTCCACTGTCCTTTGTGGACTGATCGAGAAAGCGTCGGCGACCCAGGACAGACGGACTAATGCTCTACCTCCCACACAGGAGCCCTGCCCTCCCCTGGGCTGACCTCTGCCGCCATCACCTGCAGAAGCAAGTAGGCTGCACACCCTGTTCTCAGCCCCACGAGTTAGAGCTCATGAAAGTAAGACGAACGGGGCACCTGGCGGCTCCGTCGGGGAAGCGCCTGCCTTCGGCTGAGATCATGATCCCGGGGTCCTGGGATCGAGTCCCACGTCGGGCTCCCTGCTCCACGGGGAGCCTGCTTCTCCCTCTCCCTCTGCTGCTCCTCCTGCTTGTGCTCTCTTACTCTTTCTCTCCAATGAATAAATAGAAACTTTTTATAAAAAGAAAGTAAAACGAAATCTTGGACATGAAGATCTTGACTTTACCTTCAAAAGTTTATTCTTCAACATTTTTAGAATGATTTTGGTTTTCACCTTTTGCATCTTTTCCCAAATGCCTCCCACTGCCTTGGAAAAAGTACAAACTCGTCTCCATGACCCCCCCTCCACCCCCCTCGTTTCCTGTAGGCCTGACCCCTCTATTTGGAGTTCCCGGGGAGAGAGAGCGGTGAGCAGCATGAAAGCACTGTGCACATTTCCTGCCACAGATGGGGAGGGGTGGGGGTGCACAGAACCCTTCAATCAGCACAATTTACTCTCTCACAGCTCCGGAGGCAGAACCCCAAAACCAAGGTGTCAGCAAGGCCACACTCTCTCCAAAGCCTCTAGGTGAGCACCCTTTCTCACTTCCTCCAGCGTCTGTGGTCTGCAGGGCTCCGTGGCTTGTAGACACTCATCACCCCGATGTCCGCCTGCATCGTGCGTCGCCTGACCCTCTTGCTGGATCTTCTGGTCTGGACACAACTTTCCCTCTTCCAATAAGAATTTGACTGCCGTGTGACCTCATCTTAACTAATCACATCTGCAAAGACCTGACTTCCAAATAAGGTCACGTTCACGGGTGCTGGGGTTTAGAACGTCAGCCTCATCTTTTTAAGGACACAACTCAACTCACAACACTCATTGATGAAGAAACCAGTAAAATGTTACAACCTACTTCAAAGGAAAATCCAAACCACAAACATATACACAGGCAATCAGTGAATTTGTAAGAGACGCACCGCTGTTCACCACCCAAAGAGCAATCATCAGTTGCTTTCCACCAGACAAAATTAATTTGCATTTCAATGAACAAGAAACGTTGGCATTACTATCAATTTTCTGCAATTATAGAGCTATAAAATAGCTCAAAGATAATGAAAGACAGAAAATCTGGAAGGGAGAGCCAACAGGACACCCAGTAGTTTTTTTTGACATTTCCTTACAGTTTATCCTGACAAAACTTCACGCATACACAGAAGTAAAGAACGCAAGGGTTGCCCCTGCTGGTCACCGAGCGCTAACAAAGATCAGCTCCAGACCACTCCCATTTTGTTTACTCTGTGTCCACGCCGACAGGGTTATCTTGGGGCAAATCCCAAACATGATCGCATCACTTCATTCATGAATATTTTAATGAGTAGTTTTTAAAGGATTTTAGAGAGAGAAATGACATAATCCTACTGGATTTTAGAAAAATCAGTCTGGTTGCCAAGTACAGAAGGACTGAAGAAATTAGCAGAGGCAGAAAGGAGAACGCCCAGATAGCCAACACATGTGCACACACACCACACACAGTGCACACACCACACGCTGTGCACACACCACACACGTGCACGCACCACACGCAGTGCACACACCACACGCGTGCACACACCACACGCAGTGCACACACCACACACGTGCACGCACCACACGCAGTGCACACCACACGCGTGCACACACCACACGCAGTGTATACACCACACACGTGCACACACCACACGCAGTGTATACGCCACACGTGTGCACACACAACACGCATGCACACACCACAGGCATGCACATACCACACACAGTGCACACCACACGCAGTGTATACACCACACGTGTGAACACACCACACGCGTGCACACACCACACACATGCACACACCACACGCGGTGCACACACCACAGGCGTGCACACACCACACGCAGTGTACGCACCACACGCGTGCACACACCACACGCAGTGTACGCACCACACGCGTGCACACACCACACACAGTGCACACACCACACGCTGTGCACACACCACAGGGGTGCACGCACCACACGCAGTGCACACACCACACGCGTGCACACACCACAGGCGTGCACACACCACATGCAGTGTACGCACCACACGCGTGCACACACCACAGGCGTGCACACACCACATGCAGTGTATACACCACACGCTGCACGCACCACACGCAGTGCACATCACACGCGTGCACACACCACACGCTGCACGCACCACACGCGTGCACGCACCACACACAGTGCACACACCACACGCGTCGACACACCACACAGTGTACGCACCACACGCGTGCACACACCACACGCAGTGTATACACCACACGCGTGCACACACCACACGCGTGCATGCACAACACATAGTTTGCACACGTGCTCAGAACACCACACATACACATGCATATTCTCTTGCCCATCACATAAGCTCGCACCAACGTAGGAATGACACACACAGATCACACAGAAATGTCAAATCCCCAGGGACCCCGGGGGTGGCTCAGTCGGTTGAGCGTCTTACTCTTGGTTTTGGCTCAGGTCATGACCTCAGGGTCGTGAGATCAACCCCACGTCAAGGCCCACATCGAGTTGGACGCTCAGTGCTGAGTCTGCCTGAGGATCTCATCTCTCCCTCTGCCCCTCCCCCCCGCATGTACTCTCTCCCCCTCTCTCTGTCTCAAATAAATACATAAATCTTTAAAAAAAAAAAAAAAAGGAAAAGAAAAGAAGAAAAGAAACATCAAGTCCCCAAAGCCCCTCTGGACATCTCTGGAGCCTTTCAAGCGGCTATGTCCCTGCTTAGGCCCCCAGGCCCCTGCCTCGTCTATCATCCCGCTGGGCTGCAGGCAGCCTTCCACTGCCCAGACACCTCCCCACTCTCAAAATACCCCTGGGACCTTCTTCTCTGCTCTCTGGAAATGTAAGATTTGGCCGCCAGGGTTGCCCTCAGAGCTCTGCACTGCCCCTGCCCCGCTGGGAAGAAAGCAGACTGAAGCATCAGGCAGGGACGGAGTTGAGACGTCTCCAGGTAGTTGAGACGGGTGAGCCCCTCCCCCACGGACCCCTCCGCACCTGCTCCACCACTAGGTCAGCTGGCCGTTGAGGCTCCAGCCCAGGTCTCCCAGCATCAGGTAGCACCACCTTTCTGTCTTCAAGGGCACTGGTACCCGCAGTTCCCCTGAAAGTCAGCCTGTCCCCAGGCCCCGCTTGTCCAGGTTATTCTTTAGAAAGGGTACCGAGGGCTGGAGTCGCCCTGCTCTCCCAGCTGTCCTGTCTCTTCTGCAGCAGTGCTCAAAACTGGCCACTGGGTGTCAGGGTTGGGCTGCATTGCACAGAACGCACATGGCCTGGGAGATGGAGGGGATGCTGCCCTTCCACCGAGCCTTGGGGAAAATGGCTGCCCTTCTTGGGTTAGACAGAACTAATCTGAGAGGGCCTCTTGGAAGAGGGGGGCTTCAAGGTGCTTTGGGCCAGTAGCTAGCCTCCTGGTTTCCCAGTTCCCTATACAAGCTGATGATCCCCCCCTTCCCCGGCACACCCACCTCCAGGAAGCCCTGTTCCCCTGTATCATGCAGCCCACGGCCCCTTAGCAGCCTCCTGTCCCACTCACGGCTGATGTGAGGTCACCATTGGCTCCCGGTGTTCATCTGAGCTGTCCAAGCCCCAGGTTGAAACACCAGACCAGCTCCAGAGCTGCATGGGCAGGTAGGAAGGCAGACTCCTCCCAGCATCAACAGGCACTGGGCCCAACTTGTGAGGGCAGCGAGCAGAGTCATCGGCCGGCACCGTCTCAGCCTGTCCCCCATCACACTCTAAGGCAGGGAAATTATGATCCCAATTTGGCAAAGGAGTAAATGGAGGTTCAGAGAGGTTGAGTGCCTCACCCTGGGTCACACAGCAAAGACAGAGAGGGCTCTAGACCCGCACTCCAGACCACTGCCTGGGGGTGTAGACAGAGACCTCAGGCAGGATCCACCTCCGTGGCCTGAGCCACCCGCTCCGAGGGTCTCCTCGGTGAGAGCATGAGCTCTGCTCACAACCATACTTCTCGACCCCTGGGAGGGAAGCAGGGGCTCTGAGTTTCCAGCTGTTCCAGCACCTGCCTACGGAGACCAGGCTCCTGAGGGAACAGCCGGTGGTTGGTGCCAGGGCCAGCCCCTGAGTACCCTCCCGTGGATGACGCTGACGGTGGCAGCTCCGTCGGAGGCTAAACATGTCCCGTTGCGCTAGGATGGCAAGCTCATGCTGGAGAGGCTGTCAGAGCCTCCTGTTTTCACCTCCAGAGTGGGCGAGGAGCGGCACCACCTCCTGGGTCATCGTGGGCCACAAAAACACCAGTGGTATTGCCTGGCTCACAGTGGGCATTCGGATAACACAGAAGGAAGTGGGGCAGGGGATTTGGGGAAGGTGCCTGGGCCCTGCATGGAGGTGGGGGACACGAAGTTGTCTTCTGGCAGAGCCCAGGCCTGGCCCCCATGGGCTACACCAGGCGGCCTTCCCTCCAGGGGAAGTACCCTCTCATAAGTACCCTGACAGTCCCCACAGATAAATGGTTTGTCCAGGGCCAAGGGGTTTCCTGGAGTTCAGATGCTCAGTAGTAAGGAGAGGTTCAGGTAAACCAGGACGGCTGGTCACCCCCCTTCCCACAAAAGGGATGCTGAAACCGCAGGGTCACAGGTGGGGGGCGTGGGGCTCTTCAGAGGGCACAGCCAAAGTAGACACCAGGTAAGACCTGTCCAGACAGGGTTGTCATGGCGACTAGAGAGCCTATAGGCGGGTGGGAGCTGGGCCCTTGCTGACTCACCCAGGACAGGGGTGGGGCACACAGCCTCCTCCAAGACCTGGCAGCTCCTGGAGCTTCAAGAAGAGGCCAGGTAAGGAAGGACATCCAGGCCTGGGTGCTAGACACAGCCCTGAGGACACCCTAACTCAAGCGTGGGCCTCAAGCCCAGTGGCAAGACAGAGCAGGAGCCCCAGCGAAGCACTTGGAGGGACTCTGCGTACAAGGGAACACTGACCAGGGCGGAAGGCCACCTCAAAGCTAGACCCCGAGCGTCTGCTATGACACTGGGCCCTGGTGCCCCTCACCTCCTCCACCCCCCACCCCCGGGCTGGCCTGGCTCTGCTCCATCCTCAGCTGGGTCTGGGGGGTCCCCGCCTCAGCCCCTTCTCCTGACCAGCAGGAGGCCCCTCCCATAAGCCCTAGACAGAGGCACTACCCCAACCCCACCTAGGTCGTAGCCTAACCGGGCCCCCAGCACTATGTCTAAGGCCTGGTGCACGCACAGTGGGCCAATATAATGTCTGTTACCTGGACCCGCAGGGGTACCAGTGAGCCAAAGGGTGAGTGGAGCCCAGGGCAGCCCCATGAGCAGGAGACCCAGTGTGGGGCAGGGCCATGGCTGGGGCCACTCCTGGAGGCACCCTTCCTTCAGCAGCCAACACTGGCTTGCAGAGCAGAACACCAGGGCCTGCACGGAGGGAGGACAAGGATTTGGAGGGAGAGGCCGGGGCCAGCTCCAACGCCCCCCAGCTGAGCCCTGCCTCCTCCCCACACTGCCCCAGGCTATGGACTGCTTCTCCCAGACCCAGGCACAGCCCCTCTCAAACCCTGCCCCCAACACCCAAATCCCCCCCACCCCCCACATCACAGCCGTGCAGACACCAGGCCTGCCGGTTTCCACCACAGCAGGACCCTGTTCACTGGCCACAGAGGCCAAAGAGAAGGCGAGGGTGGGGGGTGCCCCTGGGAAAGTTCCCCAGGGCGCACAGAGGAGACTCGTGCTGCTGCCACGTGCAGACCCAAGGTGGGGCACAGAAGTGTCTCAACCAATCACATGTGCACATGAGCAAGAGTGAGTAAGACGCTGTGAACACAGGGCAGGAAGCACATGTGCTAGCCACACCGGTGCAGCTGGAATGCGGCGAAGTAAGCATGGGACCTGGGGCCCCATGCCTGCCCTGGGCACCTTGCCCCATCACTGGTGGCCCTCCAGCCAGAGAGGGCCCCTCGCTGGTGCCCAGCCTCAGTGACCTTCCCAGACAGCCCCGCCCGACCATCTGGAACGAAAGACAACGGACGGGGCCTGGAGTTGACCAGGAGTCTGTGTGAACGTGGGGGGCAGGGAGGACAGGTGTGCTGGGATCTAGGTACCGTGCGAAGTTGTGCGTGGTATGCTTGGTACAGGGCCCCGGGGTCAGGCCAGGGTCCATCCTCTGAGCCTGGGGTTGGTGCCAGGCAGGTGGGAAGGGGTAAGGAATGAGCAGCCTTGCACAGCAGGACCCGTCGTCTGGCCCTACTAGCTGCCAGCTCGGTCTGTCCTCCCCTGCCCAGGAGTTGGGGAGGCTCAGGAGATGGGAAGACCACTTCGCCCTGGCCTTACTCCTCCAACCGTCCCACCCCTGCATCACCTGCACACAGACAGAGAGCCTGGTCCAAGGTCAACAGCTCTGGCCTGTGGAGCATCCTGTACCCTGCCCCACCCGTGGAAAAGTCTGGCTGCTCACACTCCCTGGGACCAGAACCAAGCTGAGCGGTGTGGCAGGATCCCGCATGGAGGCAAAGCACCGGCCACCCCCAGAGCCCCCCTCGGCCTGGCCTTCTGGCCTGAACCACGGCTCTGCGGGGGTTGATACGAGCCTGAATCAGCCTTGCCAGCCCACCGACCTTTGGCATAAACCTGCTCACGACGGCCCGTTCCCGGGTCCATCTCTGGCCCAGGCGGAGGGTGTCAAGCTACATCCACAGTCTCCCACCCCCCACATGCATATTTACGTACACGGAGATGCCTGTGACCCCTCGCACTCGAGACACATCGGCACCTGCACCTCCCTCCCTCCCTGCCCTGCTCTCAGAGTGACCATAGGAACTCTGGGGGAGGAGAGGAGAAGACACCCCTCCACCCCTCTCACCAAGTGCACCAAGACCACACAGGAGACATGCCCCCAAACTCGGGACAGGCCCCCGGGTCCCACCCAGTAGGGCCTGTTTCTGGTTGTTGGAGCCTGGGCAGGAAGGAGGGGGAGGCTGTCACCACAAAGCCGCCCACATCTGCTGTTCCATCTCTACTTGAGTCCCCCCATCCCTCCTGATCCAAGTTTCTGGGAGACAGGAAGCAGTAAGCTCTCTGGTAATGGACCTCAATGACCTTCCCAGGCTGAGAAGGACCTGGGCTGCCTTGGGGAGCCATCGGGCCTCCTTCCTGCTTGGGTGTTTCTCAGCTTGTGCCTGGAGGGGAAGGGGGAGAGCATGTGGGCAGAGCGAGTGCCACAGCCCAGGTAGCCCCACACCCTGCTTCCCAAAGACCTCAGGTGAGGCTGATGCTGGCCACGGCCAGCCAGACTCCGGATGTTGTCCTGTCCTCTGACCTGGCTACCCCTTCGGAACCCCCGGGCAGGGCTCCCGCAAAGGGCCCTCCCCAGCCTCCTCGGCCCTCTCCCCCCGCCCTCGCCTCACAGACCCTCTTCACCTGAGGACCTGGCAGGACCACCCTCCCCTCCTCAACACTTCCACACAGACAAGAGCCAGTACCCCCAGGAGGGCAGACAAAGCCCCAGCTCCTTCCTCCCCGAAGGCTTCTCCCTCCCTCCGTGGCCCTCTGTCCTCCACACACACGCTTACGAGGCCCCTCTGCTTTGCTTCCCCATAGCGCGCCTCGTCCTGGACCACGACGTACACGGGACCGACGCTGCCCCACTGCAGGGTCGGCCCCGCGAGGGCAGGGGTCTCCCTTGTTTACTGCTATATTCCTGATCAAACTTCTGTGACGCGGACGCTGACTCTGAGCCGAGGGTTGGGTATCTGAGAGTTGACTGAGCAAAAGCCTCTGTGGGACCCCAGTCTGGCTGCCCCAAGGAGCTGGAGGCCTCCCTCACAGCCTGGCACAGGAACCCCCAAGCCATGACCTGCCCCTGGGCACAGCTCAGTGTCCACTGGCTGTTGGAGGAGGGGGAGGCAGCTAGGCGCCCAGTGGCAGGGAGGGGAGTCCTGAAGGGGAGAAGCCGCCTCTGTTTTATAAATACAGAGCTCTCTCTGCTTCCCTGGAGAGGTGGGAGAACCTGGGTCCCATGCTAGGGAAATGGGCCCTGAATCGCCTTTTTCCAGTGAGCTGAGCTTCTGTTACCTGCTGAGAAACAGCAGAGGCCCAGGCCCTCTCGGGAGCACGTAACCTGCAGCGCCTCAAGCCGCAGGCTGGTTCCTGGTGAGCCAGTGAGGGGGACAGCAGGAGAGCAGACAGGCCTGGACTCTAGCCTGCAGCGCAAAGCCCCCGCCCCCTCCCACCACGCCTGCCTGCATGGAGCTGAGATGGCACACAGGTGAGCCACGTGTGTGAGTGTGCGTGCGTAAGTGCGTGTCCACATGTCTCCGTGTGTCTCTGCACGTGTCTGCTGACGCCTGTACCAGTGTGTGTGCATGGGGGGTGCGTGTGTGCACATATGTGTGTGAGCACGTGTATGTAAGTGCGTGTCCGCATGTCTCCGTGTGTCTCTGCACGTGTCTGCTGACGCCTGTACCAGTGTGTGTGCATGGGGGGGTGCGTGTGTGCATATATGTGTGTGAGCACGTGTATGTAAGTGCGTGTCCGCATGTCTCCGTGTGTCTCTGCACGTGTCTGCTGACACCTGTACCAGTGTGTGTGCGTGGGGGGGTGCGTGTGTGCATATATGTGTGTGAGCACGTGTATGTAAGTGCGTGTCCGCATGTCTCCGTGTGTCTCTGCACGTGTCTGCTGACGCCTGTACCAGTGTGTGTGCGTACATGTGTGTGTCTATATGTGTGTGTGAGTGTGTGCACGTATGGGTGTGTGTGAGCGAGTGTGTATGTGTGTGTGGAGACCCAAGTCACCCGGTTTACTCAGGGAGAGGTGGAAGGTGACGGCCACACCCAAGGGAAATGACAGTGAGAATAAAGCTACCAGGATGAGGGCACCTGGCACTCAGCGGGAGTTGGCTTGCCCCTCTCCCTCTCCTCTGCCTCTCCCCCACCCCACTGTTCCACTCCTGCTGTCTTTCTCTCAAATAAATAAAATCTTTAAAAAATAAATTAAAAAGCTGTCACGATTGAGCCTGCTCCTTTCTACACTGTCTCAGGGTCCTGACACACACTTCCCACTACTCGGGGCAGGGTCCGGCGTGGCCACACCCCTCCCTGCCCCCACTCCGGGGGGGCAGCAAGAGCTCCCACGGGCTCTCTGGGTCTGCTTCCCCCCACACGTGAGCAGCTGCACACAGCAATGCACAAACCCACGCTCACCAACACGCAACATCACACACACACACTTCCACGCTCCCTCCTCCACGGCTCCTCTCCACAGGCCTGACTCATTTCTGACAATGGAAATCATTTCCGCAGAACGACACTCACCAATGCCCAGCCCACAGGGCAGCGCGGAGGGCTGGGGGCGTAAGGGCTGGGGCACGAGGCCCTTGGGCCGTGGTGTTGCTCTGGGCCTTGGATGAGGTGCTTCTGAGGCTGGGAGGCGGCATCTGGGAGTCACTGCTCCTGCAAGGCTGGAGCTGGCCCCCGGGGGTCCTGAGCACCCACAGCCAGTGCCCCCATTTCCCCCTAGCCCCTGCTGCCCCTGGGCCCCCCACCCTCCCATCTTCCACCCCCCATCCCACTTCAGATGTGATAGGCTGAGTGGGAAGCCAGGCCAGCCCCCAGGACAGACTCAGGAGAGCAGAGAGCAGTCTGGGAAGGGCTCAGACTTCCAGACCCAACCAGAAACTGGTGGGGTGAAACCCAGGCTCAGGTTTGCCTCAGAGGGAGCCAGAGGCATACGGGGAAGCCCCATGAGGGTTCTCGTACTTCCGATACTGGGCTGTGCCCCCTCCCAAGGGCTTGAGAAAAGACCTGCCTGGAATTACCAGCTCCAGAGAAAGTCTGGGGTAGTGTTTGGTGTCTTGCTGCAAGGGGCAAAGCAGGAGGGATGCAAGGGTCCCATCAGGGGCAGGCCTTGCTGTGAAGAACCCCCACACCAGAACTTGCCCTCAGGGCAAGACAGGACACCGACCTGCTGGCCAGAGGGCAGACAGAGCCCTGGGCGCCCCCTAAGATGAGCAGGGGAGGGGTACCCCCAGCCCCTCCCACGGAAAGCCCACAGCCAGACCCAGAGTGGTCAGCCACTCAGTACAGCCCACACACCCGCCAACAGAGGCTACACGGCCCGGGGGATGGGGCCACGCGTGCTCTGAGCCCGGTCCTGTCTCTGGTGTTCAGGGACTGTGCGCTAACCCACACCTCACCCCCCACAAGTACCCGAATCAGGAAATCCAGCCCCAGATTGCAGGAAGGAGCCACCACATGGACCTCCTCACACTTCCTGCCTTCCAGCTCCTGGCCTTGCTGCTTCTCAGCCCGGCACATGCCCAAGCTACAGAGCCTGTCCTGCCAAAGAGCACCCCCCCCCCCCGGTACCCAGGCCCAGGCTGGTCCACAGAAGCAAGGAGGACAGGGCTCCCTCATGTCTCAAAGAGAATCTCCTCATTCAGATCCATGAAATCTGGGGCGCCCGGCTGGCACAGTCGGCTAAGTGTCCAACTCTTGGTTTCAGCTCCGGTCTTGATCTCAGCATCGTGCTATTGGGGTCGTGAGATCGAGCCCCGAGACAGCTCCACACTCAACGCGGAGTCTGCTTTAAAGACTCTCCCTCTCCCTCTGCCTCCACCCCACCCCGCTCACTCGCTCATGCCCTCTCCCAAATAAATGAGTACATCTTTTTAAAAAATCTATGACATCTGAGGGTGCTCGTGTGGGACAGTGAATTGTTTCAAAGTAAGTTCCAGCCACGGCGGCCCGTACACACCAGAGACAAATGTCAGCGTGTTCCTCCGTGAAGGTGAGTGAAGGCCCGTTTGGAGGCCCAGGACCCTTGGGGCTGCCAGGGTGTGGAGTGGGCCTTACCTTGAGGGTCCCCTGCTGGGTGGAGGCTCAGCCCTGGAGGGACGGCTGGAGCCCCTGGCTGAGGCTTGCAGGCCCCGCACACCCTGCTGTGCCCACATCTGGGCCCGCGGGAGGGTACACTGGTGCCCCCGGACACGCTCAGGCCTAGTGGCTTCAGGGTGCTTGGGCAACCAGCCAGGCTCCTGTCCTGACTCAGGCCATGGGGACACAGGAACTGCAACTCTGGTGAGGGAAGCAGGCAGGTGGGGAGGGTGGGGGGACACCCTGCGGGCAGCAGGCAGCCGTGTCTCCCCAGAGCCTCAACGCAGAAGTCACGCTGAGGAACCATCCAGAGATGGTGCGGGGCACCCGCGGTAGCTGCCGCAATGCCTCAAACAGCCCAGCAGTCTGGGTATTAGGGTTGGACAAGTCTTTGCGAGCAGGTAGTGGCACTGGGCAGCTCACGGAGGGACCAGGAGCTGGACAAGAGCCGGTCACCTTCTCTCCACAGACTTCCACCGCACACACGGTTTTTGCACACACACATGTTCTTCTCTCAGGAAAAAAAAAACGAGAGAGAGAGTGAGAAAGAGAGAGAGAGAAGTTGGGTTGTCTGTGGGCAACAAATTCTGCTTCCACACAAAGACATCCAGCACCCCCAGACCCTTACATGCAGCGGGACCTGTACAGAGCCCCCCAGACACAGGTACAGAGCTAACCACAGGAACCACACACAGACACACACGGGGTCCAGCACAAGACCCACCAAGGCACCACGCACAGAATAGGGTGCCCAGGTCCACAGAGACCCACAGACAAAGGCGCAAATGTGCTCAGCGGGGCACGCAGACCTGGCCCCCTCCCACTGCCACTCCAGGCACGCCAGAGGCCCCTGCACGGCCTGTCCTCCCCACACACAGGCACACGTGCACGTGCACACACACACACACACACACACCAGGGCCGCCCACTGGAGTGAGCACTGCAGTATGACCCTGGGATGACGGCAGGTGCTACGCGGCCCCTGCCCCTGCTGTTTCCCACGGCTCCACGTCAGCAGGAGGGTCCGCCTCCCCCCTTCACCACTCATTAGCGCTTCCCCCAGGCTGGAGACCTTGCCGGGAAGCCAGCTCACGCTGAGGCTGTTGACCAGGCAGGTCCTAAAAGCCTTCCCAGACACTGGGACCCTGGTGAGAGCCTGTCGGCGGGCCTCACCTCCCTCCGTCATGCCTGCCACAGCCTGCACTGGCCTCTTTCACACACCCACTGAGGCCACCAAATTCTGGCCACGTGTCATCGGACAGGTCAGTGGGGGCAAAGAGCAGGTGGCCCTGCAGAGGGTGTGACTGGGTAGGCTCTGGCTTCAGGACCCCTGGATTCGAAGGGGGCAGGGGTGAGCCTGGAAGGTGTGTCTGCAAAGGCACTGCCTTGATCCCATGTAGATTACGCACGGGCGGGGGGCAGGACAGGGGAGGATGGAGAGACCCTGTGCGTCCTCAGCCCTGGCAAAATGGCCACAGCCTCTGCCAGAGAACCTGAGGCAGCTGCTGTTCTCAGCTAATAGTCAGATCCCAAATTTCTCTTTGTCTCTTTCTCAGAACCCAGCCCAAGGAGGCCCCTACCCAGACTCCCCACCCCAAGGCACCTCCCACCGGCCCGGGGTCCCACCTCAGGATGCAGGCTGCTGGGCTGGATCCCCCTGAAAACAGAGGCTCCCCCTTCCAGGCTGCGATGGGCACCAACGGCACGTGGGACAATGGCAGCCGGTCCCACGTCAGCCCCCCTGAGCTGCTGACAGCCCTCTATGGGCTCCTGCCAGCAGTATACTCCCTGATCTGTGCCGTAGGGCTGACAGGCAACACGGCGGTCATCTATGTGACCCTGAGGGTGCCCAAAATGAAAACAGTGACCAACGTGCTCACCCTGAACCTGGCCGTCGCCGACGGTCTCTTCACGCTGGGGCTGCCCATCACCATCGCGGAGCACCTGCTGCAACGCGGGCCCTTCGGGGAGCTGCTGTGCAAACTGGTGCTGGCCGTCGGCCACTACGACGTCTTCTCCAGCATCTACTTCCTGGCCCCCATGAGTGTGGACCACTACCTGGTGGTGCTGGCCACCACGCAGTCCCACCACGTGCCCCGGCGCACCCTCCAGGGCGCCAAGATCGCCAGCCTGTGCGTCCGGATCGGTGTCACCGTCATGGTGCTGCCCTTCGTCGCCTTTGCCGGGGTCTACAGCAACGAGCTGCAGGTCACGAGCTGCGGGCAGAGCTTCCCCCAGCCTGAGAGGGCCTGGCTCAAGGCCAGCCGCATCTACGTGCTGGTCCTGGGCTTCGTGGTGCCCACGTGCACCCTCTTCGCGCTTTACGTGGACCTGCTACATCGGCTGTGGGCCCTGCAGCTCCACTCCAGAGCCAAAGCTCTGGGCAAGGCCAAGAGGAAGGTGACCACCCTGGTCCTGGCTGTGCTGGCCGTCGGACTGCTCTGCTGGACGCCCTTCCACCTGGCCTCCGTCGTGGCCCTGACCACAGACCTGCCCCAGACGTCCCTGGTCATCAGCATCTCCTACGTCATCACCAGCCTCAGCTATGCCAGCTCCTGTCTCAACCCTTTCCTCTATGCCTTCCTGGATGAGAGCTTCCAAAACAGCTTCCGGAGCACATTCCGGTGCCTGGGGGCCTGAGCACCCCTCCCACCAGAGCCCCAGTGCGTGTGCTAGGAAAAGTGCTGTCGCTTTGGAGGAATGGCCCACTTGCTCACATCCCATCACTATCTTCTCCACGCAGAGAGAAAGACCCACGAAGGTTGGCCACCAAACCTGCAGAGATGACCATGAGCCTGTCCCTTCCCATGTCTGCCGCCTGGACAGGCCCTGGGTGAGGAGCTGCAGGGATACAGGTCCTAGCCCCACCCTGCCGATCTGACCCCGACCGAAGTTCTTGGCACAACAGACCTCCTGACTCTACTTACCTGCAGAAAGACAGACAGACAGACAACCTCCGTGGAAGCTCCTTCCCCATCTGCCCTGACAGCTGTAATCTGGAGGGAAAGAAACCCAAACTGTGATCTCTTCCCGCAGCCACCACTGCATTCCACACCCAGGACGCTCACGTTGGCTCCTCCCAAGACAGTATTAACAGATGATAAAAGTGTGAACACCTGGGGCAGGAAAGCCAGGTGTTACTGCAAAAACCACAGACTGGTCCTCAGATAAGGCCATGGATTGCACTCTCATCACTTGAAACTTGGAAGCCTGTGCCCCCCTTATGCCTTCCCTTGACCCCCCCCCATGCTGTGGCCTATGCCCCTTTTGTGCCTTCCATGTCTCAGCCTGTGGTCCCCTTAAAACCTGCTGTAGGACCCAGGGCCCTTCTGCCAGGACCTCTGGACACCCACAGTCTAGAAAGGGCATCTGTCACTTGGATGGGCTGGCGTCTGGATCCCTTTCTCCCTGGGGTGTGGCCTGGGACCTAGATTCATCCAGCAGGAGTGCCGTGCTGAACCTCTGGGGGCAGGGTGGGGACACTGAGGTGCTGGCTGCTCAAAGACCATTTTCCGCCAGGAGGGGGGAGGGGAAACAAGTCCCTGAAGACTGCCCTGGTGGGCCTCAGTCAGGCTCCCCACCCTTGGCCCCATGGCTCCCAGCTGGTTCTATGCCTGGTGTTCTAGCTATGCTATTCTGAGTCACGGGCACGGCCCAATACCCTCCGTGGCTCACAGGGGCCCAGACTGGCTGTAGTCCACATGGCGCAGAGCTCTGACCAGTCTGTCCACCTGACATGCAACACCCACCATTCACCACCCCGTGAGGTCACCCCACGGCGCATAGCCACCACTTTTCATATACTCCAGCTTCCCCAGTCACATGGGTCCTCAGAGCTCAGACCCACAACCCTCTCCTCTCTTCTCTCTCAGCCTGAAACAATTCCAATGCCACCTGTGCGCTGTCTCTTCCCTGACAACACTGTCACCTAGTGCTGTATAACAAAGTTCCCCCAAATCTAGCGGCTTACAACATTTCTTATTTCATAGCTCCTGTGGGTCAAGAATTTGGGAGCAGTTCTGGAATGGTTCTGGCTCAGGAACTGTCCTGGAATTACGGTCAGGCCGTGGGCTGAGGCTCCGGTCCCATGAAGGCTGGACGCAGATGCTGCTTCCAAGGAGGCCTCCTCATGTGGTCCCCCAAACAAGGCCTGAGGTCCTCACCACGTGGACTCTCCCCAGGGCTGCTTGGGTGTCCTCCCACGTGGCAGCTGGCCTCACAGGGTGAGCAGGTGGGGAGGGAGAGGCAAAAGGATCGACACCATTTAAGACAGTCTTGGAAGCCATTTGCCACATTCTGTTTATTAGAAGCAAGTCACTAAGCCCAGCCCACACGCAGGGGCTGTGGACATCTTCTAAGCCATCACTAACACCCACATCTCTCCCTGGAAGATTCTGGGTCCTGTTGTCGCACTGCAGTGCGGTCATCCCTCTGCCAGCAGCAGCCCTAATGACTGCCTCCGCAAGGGCCCTGCCCTGCAAGCTTCTCGAGGAGAGGAGCTGAGACTGTCAGTTCCCATCTGAGGTGTGAACAGGTGCGAGGTGCAAATGAGTGAACAGGGCGCAGAAGCAACAAAGGGCAGGGGCTGCGGTTCCTGAGAAGCGGCGGCAACAGGAGGGGAGGGAAGGGGCGCTAGAATAGGAGACCCTGTCCCGGTGTGCCCCTGGCCCCAGCAACGCTGGGAACACCTTGGCCGGACGATCAGGATCAGCCAAGTGGCGCACATATCGGAGGGGAGGGAGGGTCTTCGTGCAAGGGTGAGACCCCAAGGACGGGCGGGCCATGGGCCAGCCAAGACGAGGAGAGGTGAATCTCCACCGAGATCCTGCCCGAGCAAGTTGCGGGGCCCCAGGAAAAGGCCAGCACCCGCCCCCCACCCCAACGCGCTTGTCTCCGCACCCTCCACCGTGACTTCCTGGGATAGGTGGGGCGAGAGGGCTCTGGACTCCTCGCTGTGCGGGCGAGCCCGGCCCTCCCCTCGGGGCCCAAAGCCCGCCGCGGGAGCGGACGTCGGCGCGGAGCTCCCGCGGTCACAGCGCCCCTGGTGGACAAAGTCCAAAGCGGCCGGAGGACCCTCCGCGTCGGCCAACCCGGCCGCCGACCCCGGCCCCGGCCGCCGCCTTCCCGCACGAACCCGCAAGGCAGGTTTGGCCGTCTTCTGCACAGGCTCAGAGAGGAAGCTGACCAAACTCAGGGGTTGGTGGGGGCAGAGGGGAAGGCGGCGGGGCGGGGGGCCCAGGCGGGGCGGCGGAAGAGGCGGGAGGAAACGGGTCCGAGACGCGGTGGGGGTGGGCGGCGGGCGCGGCGCAGTCCTGCAGAGCTAGGGTTGCGACCCGCTTCCGCCGGCCTGCGGGCTGCTCGCAGGCTCCTCAGCCCAGCCGGCGCGGCGCCTCGACCGCGTCTCCGCACAGGTGCTCACTGCGGGCTTGGCCCTGGACGCGCAGGACGGTCAGCACCCCCAGGACCCCGCCGCCGCCGCGAAACCGCACGACAACCTGAGCACTCTTCATGTTCCTGCCGCTGTAGGCCCATCACTCCCAAATTTCCCTTGATGCTCAGTTTTGTTTTGTTTTTAAGATTTTATTTATTTATTTGACAGAGATAGAGACAGCCAGCGAGAGAGGGAACACAGCAGGGGGAGTGGGAGAGGAAGAAGCAGGCTCCCAGCGGAGGAGCCCGATGTGGGGCTCGATCCCACAACGCCGGGATCACGCCCTGAGCCGAAGGCAGACGCCTAACCGCTGTGCCACCCAGGCGCCCCGATGCTCAGTTTTTGTTTTAACAGCGAAGTGCCCATCATTAAAACTTGCATTGAACTGTACATTGGCCCCTCTGCCCGTGCCAGGACACCTCACCCCGAGCTCGCCCTGGCTGCCCCTCCGACGCCCCTCTTTCTGGGAGGGTCATCCGCCTGGAGGTCAACCTGGACAGAACCGGGTCCACACAGGAGCCAGGAGGCGTGTCCACATCTCAGGGCCACCAAGGGAAGCTGTTCTGCTCATCTTCCATCAAAACTCCCCTTGGGTCCGCTCAAGGAAGGGGAAAGGGGCTGGGACAGGGAGGGGGTGTGCTGAGATTAATGGTCTGAGAAAACCGTGTGACCCAGGGCGAAGAGCACCTTGCACCCTGGATCCACAGGGAACCTCCAGCGGCAGGGGGCAGGATGGAGTTGCAGCAGTTGGTTATTCAAGGAGAAGCTATTTGTGCTGAAGAAAAGGTAAGAGACCTCCAGGGAATCATGAACTAACCATGCCCCTCCAAGGGTACCGTCCCCTAAGGGCAGAGCCTGGCCAGGTGAGGAGCTCAGAGCATGAGGGAAGACTCACGACCTCAAGGGCCCCACCCCACGAGAGTCAGAAACACCTGCTCAGTGGGCAGGGATTTATTCTGGCCCCCAGTGACCCCTGGAGGCAGGGTCAGGGGTGGTTACATGTAGGGAAATCACACTTGTCGCATGCATAAATACATGAAGGTACGTGTGACACTAGCACAGAGCACAGATCTTTCAGCCTTGTCATGGAAATGCCCCGGCTGTGGCAGCTGCCGTCCCCCGAGCCTCCCAGGGCAGGCAGCACAGCTCCGTCCTTCCCAGGAACGACCCCCCAGAACCCAGGCTCCCTGCGGCAGAAGCCAGCCCAAAATCAGTGCTTCCTATTCTTTGCAGGTGCCTGAGGCCACCTGGCTGAGGTCTGTGGCCCAGCTCACAGGCAGAGGCAGAGTAGTCTTTCAGTGTGGCGAGTATTTCAGTAGTTTATCTGCAGGAAACAGTGTTTGCAAGGCCACCAGACTGCAGCTTCCATCTGCAGACCGGGGAGGGTGCTTCTCCGGTGACCACAGCAGGGAGACCCTCTCCCCCACACAGTGTTCCCACACCGGAGAGTTCTCACACTTGGCTCAAGGAGGCCCTGTTGAGCCCCACCCCTTGTACCAGCGCTGCGTGTGAAGCCACCCTGATGTGGCACCATTTCGGACAAATCCTGGTAACAGGAAGCTCAGGCCTCCCCCGCAGACACCTGGAGGCTTGTAAATGAAGCCAGCTCAGTCACTGGAGAGGCAGAGCAGAACCCATCCTCTTCCAAGTCCACCAGGACCCAGACAGGCGCAGGGCCTGGCCAGCTGCGTAGCTGCTGACCTCCGATTTCAAGAGAGTCAAGGAGGCCCCAGGGACCCCTAGACAGAGCACGGCAGAGCGCCCCCAGCACTGCACAGCCAAGACCAGGCATGCAGGGCTGTTTCAAGAATGACAGAGTGGCCTGAGGTGATCAAGCAGCCCACCGTCCTTCTGAGCCACCTCTGCACATCTGGACAGCCACATCTGTGGCTGATAGCTCTTCGTGCTTCTGGAGTGAAAAGCCTCTCTGAGAAAAGTGGGAGCAGGAGACAAGGACGTGACAGCAGTTGGGGCGCAGGCAAGTCCGAATCAGCAGCTCCAAGCCCCACTCCCACAGATGCCTGCCAGCTCTCCAGGCAGCTCCAAGCTCATCCAGCTGCCCCAAGGAGGGGCTGTAGGGCTCCATGCAGAGAGCACATGGCACAAGGGTGCGGGACTGACACACTGCTGTCACACCTCCAGGTATGTGCATACCAAGAGCACGCAGGGTGCAGCAGGGGAGAGGCCAGAAGAGTCCATGATGGGTAAAGGTGTTGGCGTGGGCTCTGGCCAGGCACATTCACTGGTGGGTGTCCCCTCTCTGCTCCGCACTAGGAGGGCAGCTTTAGTCTGACCTGTCCCATGATGTCACCAGGCCCTCTGGGGCCACAGTGAAGTCCACGAGTCTGACAATGCTCAGGACTCAGGTTGGGTGTCAGCCTAGAGAGCAGTGACCTGGGTGAGCTCCGTGTTGGGTGTTGACGGGCTCTGCGGGCTGACAGGCACCATGGGCAGGTCCACGCCTAGTCATGCGGGCCGTGGTACTGTCTCAGAGGTCTTGCAGGCAAGGGCCACGTCCTTGGCAATGCTGCGCACGCGGTCAGACACCTGCATCTCCCGGCGCAGGGCAGGAGCACAGCAGAACTTTCGGAAGCAGGCCTTGAAATTCTCGTCCAAGAAGGCGTAGAGGATGGGGTTGAGGCAGCTGTTGACATAGCCAAGGGCTGTGCAGAAGCGCAGGACAGCCACAGCAGTCTCACTGCCCGGCTGAACACCCAGCCCTTGGACCAGCACAAAGACCTGCACGGGCGTCCAGCAGCCCACAAACACTGCCACCACCACCAGCACCAGCCGCGTGATGCGCCGCAAGTTCCGGTCCTTCTCTCGGGAGCCAGAGAGCAGGCGGACACCACGCAGCCGCCGGATCATGAGGCTATAGCAGATGGAGATGATGAGCACGGGAATGATGAAGGAGAAGAGGAAGATGCAGATGGCAAACACGGGGCCCCAGTAGTCCTGTGGGGTGGGGATCTCCACCAGACACTCAATCTCTGCGGGGAGAAAAGCAGGGTCAGGGTGGGTAAACCAGGAGGGACCCTCTGGGATCCAGGAGACAACAGCACTGGGGAAAGGGGGCCACCCCACTGACCTTCATCCTCGACCTGTGCCGAGCCCATGATGGCAACAGGAACGCCGACGACAGACGCCAGAGCCCAGATGGCCACGTTGACAGCCTGGGCCTTGCTGGACGTCCGGACATCGAGAGCACGGATGGGGTGGCAGATGGCTACATAGCGGTCCACACTCATGGCAGTCAGTGTGAAGGTGCTGGTGAACATGTTGTAATAGTCGATGGCAATGACTGTCTTGCACAGGGCATTTCCAAACGGCCAGAAACCCAAGAGGACGTCTGTGCCCTGGAAGGGCAGGGTCAGCAGCACCAAAGTGTCTGCCAGGGCCAGGTTAAAGATGTAAATGTTGGTAGCTGTCTTCATCTTGGTGTGTCTGCGGAGAGCACAAGGAGAAGGAAGACTTCATCCAGTCCCCCTGGCTGGATCTAGCAGCAAAGGCCCAGGGCCCTTCTTATTGCCACCACGAGGAGCACCCAGTCTGAGCCCCTTGTTAAAATGCAGGTTCCTGGGCCAAGAACAAAGGCAGGGAGCCTGGGGGCTTCTGGCACACACAAAAGTGTTCCAAACCCAAAGTCTGGTCTTTGGAAAAGTTGGGTGTGTAGGGTAGCAGAGCACACACCTGACTCCACATGGGAACAAAAGGGTAGGAATCATAAGAAAAAGAACCTGTCCTCCTCCCTCCCTTTCAAGTCTCCTGAAGACCCTTCACGGACTACAAGGTTGGCCCTACAGATACTAGAGGTTTCTAAGGGCTCCAAAGTCTGTAAGAACACAACAACGGCCATCCCAGTCCATGTTGTGGTCTGGTGATAGAGACAGGAAATGGTGACAGGAATGGGAGAGGTGCTAATGAGGTTTGGTTGTATCCAAGGAACAGATCTGAGGACATTATGGCTACTTCATAAATATTTGTTGAATGAATTAATAGTTATGATAGTGGTGATGGTGGTGGTGGAGATGGTAATTATGGTGGTGATGGTAGAGGTGGTAATTGTGATGGCGGTGGTAGAGGTGGTAATTGTGGTGGCGGTGGTAGAGGTGGTAATTGTGGTGGCGGTGGTAGAGGTGGTAATTGTGGTGGCGGTGGTAGAGGTGGCAATTGTGGTGGCGGTGGTAGAGGTGGTAATTGTGGTGGCGGTGGTAGAGGTGGCAATTGTGGTGGCGGTGGTAGAGGTGGCAATTGTGGTGGCGGTGGTAGAGGTGGCAATTGTGGTGGCGGTGGTAGAGGTGGTAATTGTGGTGGTGGTAGAGGTGGTAATTGTGGTGGCGGTGGTGGAGGTGGTAATTGTGGTGGCGGTGGTAGAGGTGGTAATTATGGTGGTGGTAGAGGTGGTAATTGTGGTGGCGGTGGTAGAGGTGGTAATTGTGGTGGCGGTGGTAGAGGTGGTAATTATGGTGGTGGTAGAGGTGGTAATTGTGGTGGCGGTGGTAGAGGTGGTAATTGTGGTGGCGGTGGTAGAGGTGGTAATTGTGGTGGCGGTGGTAGAGGTGGCAATTGTGGTGGCGGTGGTGGAGACAACAGTGATGGTCGTAGTGATGATGGAGGTAGTAGAGGTGGGAGTAGTAATGGCGGTGGTGATAGTGTTGGCAGCGGCAACACCAGAGATGACAATGTTCCGTGTCAGTTAAGCTGCCATAAAGGAACCTGGGGTCAGTTCTGTGTCTTAGAGAGGGATTAGGAATAAGCACAAGCAGGCCTTCATGATGACCAAAGAACAGCAACAATGACCGCAGTGGCAGACACCTGTGCCAAGCTCTTCACGTGGATTTTATCTCATTTAAGATTTCAAAAATGCTATTTTGATCCCCCACTCTATGCAGAAGGACACGTAGGCTCAGAGGATCTAAATGGTCTTGAAAAGAGCTGGTGAAAAAGCAGAGAGGATCAAGAGAACTAAAGACGAGCCACAGACAGGAGGAAAGATTTGCCAAAGACACATCTGATACAGGACTGCTGTCAAGAATATACAAAGAACTCTTAAAACTCAACGATAAGAAAACAGACAACCTGGGGCACCTGGTTGCTCCATCAGTGGAAGTCTAACTCTTGGTTTCGGCTCAGGTCATGAGCTCAGGGTCCTGGAATCAAGACCCACCTTGGGCGCCATGCTCAGCGGGGAGTCTGCTTGAGATTTTCTCTCCCTCTCTCTCTCTCTCTCTCTCAAAAAAAAAAAAAAAAAGGGCCAAAGACTGTAACAGATACATCACCAGTTAGAACAACAGCAAGATACTACTACACACCTCTTAGAACGGGCCACGTCCAGAACACTGACACCAAAGCCTGGTGAGCATGTGGGGCGGCAGGAACTCTCACTGGTTGCCGGTGGGAATGCAAACTGGCGCAGCCACTTTGGAAGACAGGCTGGTGGTTTCTTACCAAGCTAAACACGCTCTTACATACAATCAGCAATCACACGCCTGGATATTTACCCAAAGGAGTTGAAAACTTGTATCTGCATAAAAACCTACATAGAGAGGTTTACAGCAGCTGTATTCATTGCCCAAACTTGGAAGCAACCAAGACGTCCTTCAGAAGTGATGGATTAGTAAACTGTGGTAGATCCAGAAAGTTGAATATTATTCAGTGATGAAATGAGCTATTGGGGGTGCCTGGGTGGCTCAGTTGGTTAAGCGTCTGCCTTCGGCTCAGGTCATGATCCCGGGGTCCTGGGATCAAGCCCCACATTGGGCTCCCTGCTCAGCGGGGAGTCTGCTTCTCCCCTCTCCCTCTGTCCCTCCCCCCTCCACTCGTGTTCTCTCTCCCTCTCTCTCTCTCTCATGAATAAATTTTTAAAAACCTTTTTAAAAAATGAGCTATTAAGCCGTGAAAGGACACGGAGGAACCTTAAATATATACCGCTAAGTGAGAGAAGCCAATCTCAGAAAGCTACACACTGTACGGTTCCAGCTGCATGACATTCTGGAAAAGGCAGAACTATGGAGACAGTGCAAAGATCAGCGGCTGTCGGGGCTGGGGGGTGAGGAGGGTTGAGCAGGCAGAGCACAGAGCGTTCGCAGGGCAGCGAGACTGTTCTGTGTGAGACTAAATGGGGGACACACGGCGTTTCGTATTTGTCAGAACCCATAGAACGTACACCAAGAGTGAACCATAGTGTCAGCTATGGACCTTGTGTGATAGGATGTGTCAGTGTAGGGTCGGCTGTAAAACTGAGTTGTAATTAATTATAAAATGCACTATTCTAGTGGGGATGTTGGTAACAGGGGAGACTATGCATGTGGGGGGACAGAGGGTATGTGGGAAATCTCTGTCCTTTCCTCTCAATTTTGCTTTTAACCTAAAACCGCTCTAAAAAAATAAAATCTCTTAAGAAGGGCGGGGCTTAGAACCGGTGTCTCTGACTCCTGAGGCAGCCGACCCCAGTCCACAGGCTCAGAATACGTACCCCGCACGTCAGTCTCTCTGGGGACCTTCCCTGTTTGCTCTCATCAGGACGTGGCTCTGAGTCTGGATGCCCCAGGGCAGAGGAGAGATGCACAGAAGCCGTGACGACGGGAAGAGTGAACAAGACCACCACAGGTTGGGGCACTTGTCAGCCACACACACCCTCCAGGCACAGAGGGGCATGAGTCCAGCCCCCGGGGTCAGCCCTGGGGACGGACAGCCGTTCTTCCTGGCCCCTTGCGTGAGCATGTGCACCATATTCACCAACACACACACCTTGCACATGTCCATGTGCACACCCACACGGACACACACCGGTTTTTACACATACGAGCACTCACGCATACATGTGCACACTCACGCTCGTATGTACATGTGAACGTGCTCATATATGCGTGTCCGGCTTTGAGGTACACGTGTGTGCACACATGTACACCATGCAGCACGCTAACTCATATGTGCACACTCTCGCACATACATGTGTGTGCACTAACAGTTGTGTGCCCACCCACGTGTGTGCATTCACACATCGGTGTGCGCACGTGTGTGTCCATGCTTGTACCTGTATGTACACATGAACACACACATAACTCATGCACATCCTCACACTGTCCCCATGCTGTTCCCCTACGATGTCCCCCATCGGGCAGTCTGGCCACCCCTCCTGATTCCACAGGCTTTCCCAGTCTGAGCACCAGCAGATGCTGGAGTCAGCCCAGACCCCAGCAGTGACGATGGAGCCCTGGAGCCGAAGGGAAGGGGATTTGGGCACCAGCCCAGCAAGCGCCCTGGAACAGGACGAGAGCTGCATCTCAGGGTCACTGTGAGATCTGTGAGATGCTCACACGGTGGCTCCGCAAGGAGCTGGGCCCACAGCTCGGATCAGGGAGGGTTACCTGTCAGGAGTCAGGGTAATGTTCCACCTGGGACACGGCTGCACCCTCCCTCCTCCCCACTGCCAGGACCATGGTGAGCAGGGCGGATCCTTTCCTCTCCCTCCCCCCCTCGTCAGGTGCCCCAACCATGAAGACGTGAGCATCCAGGGCCTCAGGACTGACCCTGACCCTGACGCTGCCCGATAGGATGAGCAGACACTGAATGGGCCAAGTGTGAGATCTCTGCGTGCCAGGCCCCCAAACAGCCCCGCCTGCTTCCCCTCGGCAGCCTACCTGAGGATGACGTACATGACGAGGCAGTTCCCCAGCAGTCCCCCGATGCAGACGGCCAGGTAAAGCCCCACGATGGTGACCTTGAGCCCGAGGGGCAGAAAGGCGCTGTGGCTGGCATTGAGCAGCAGGTCGGGGGGCAGCAGGCTGTGGTTGGGGCTCAGGAGGGACAGGTTGCCCTGCAGGTGGCTGCTGTAGAGGGCCTCCCAGAACGGGGCAGGGAAGAGGGACTCCATGCCACCTCCCTGTGTGTAAAGCCACCTGGTACCTGGGAGAGAACAGGAACACATGACCACAGCCCCCGACACCCGCCCAGCTTGGAGGCCTCCAAGCACAGTGTGTGCGGCCCACCAGGCACGTGGACCCCCCCCGACAGCCATAGACACGGAGGCACACACAGAAACAATGGAGACAAGCAGACACGTATGCACAGACAGGGACACATGTAGAGGCGTGTGTGCAGACAAGGACACGGTCTCGTTCGGCTTCAGACTCCCCCCAGGGACGTGCGGACGTAGTTATGCAGTTACACACCGAGACACGTGTCCACCCACAGGGACTCATGGACACACGGCCATCCATGTGCGCACACCGCCCACAGACATGTCCAAACCTGGCCTCATGCGCACACAGGCACAAAAGGGACGGAGACACACCCAGAAACCCCTGGGACGCAGGACACAGGCTGACCAAGCACACGACTTCCTCCTGCCCCTCCCCAGTCCTGCCTGAGGGCTGCAGTCTGTCCAGAGCCCACCCCCGACCCCCGACCCCCCGCAGCTTAGGCCTTACCGTGGCAACCTCCGTGGGAGCCGAGGCTGTGGAGACCGTAACCCTCAGCGCCGGCGGAGCAGGGCGGGGGTCCCACTGCCGCCTCCGCAGCCGATCTGCGTGGGGCTGCCGCAGGAGCGTGGAGCGGCTGCTTGCCAGTCGCTGCCAGACCAGACGTGGCAGCCTAGCGGAGCCGGGGGATGGGGTGGAGACTGCCGCTCCCGAGGAGGAGGGGGCCGCGCAGGCTGGAGGAGGGGGCCACAGGGAAGGGGGGTGGCCAGGCCCCACACTGGATGTCCTGTGGACAGAACCAAGGACCAGGGCACACACTTAGAGATGAACGACAGAGACAGGCTCCCACACACAGACGCAGGGACGCAGACGAACACAGGAACTGAGTCAAGGGACAGACATACACACAAGGACACACACACCAACATGGGACAGAGGCAAGATGCATAGACTGGGACGCAGAGGTGGGGCCTCGTCTAACACACGGAGACACTGCCTCGGGCGACTCAGACCAGCCTCGGTTGGCATTCTGTGCCCAAAACGGCACCCTCAGCTGGTCTCCCAGGGGAACTGAGCTGCGGCAGGCCAATAGGTGGGTGGGTACACAGCAGTGCCCCTGCCTGGCCAGGCCTAAGTGGATCAGAGCCTTGTGCACAGGCAGGATGTCTAGACCCCACCGTGCACTGCTGTGTGCCTGCTGCGTGCCCCACACGCCCATCATGAACACACACTCATCCGTCCCCACCACACCAGGTCACTGCCATCAGCATCACCTCTGTGCAGACAAGAGCATTAAGCCCCAACATTGTGAAGCCGCCTGTCGAAGTGGCAGAGACAGGCTCAAACCCAGATCCATCTGCCACTTTGAGGCACACCAAAGGTGTCTCTGCCACAGCTGGGTCCCAGAGCAACATCTGAGCATCACTCCCTCACAGCCTGGGCCCCCAGCACCTATGCAGCTGAACAGCTCCCGTGGAGCAGCCTCCTTCCCAGCACTGGGGTCACATGCCATGGGGGTGACCCCTGAGGGGAGTCATCAGCCTCGAAGTCATGGGGTCCTTCTTCCTGCACAGGCTCTACTCACATAGCCCAGACCCTGCTTGGAGCACCCGTCTCCAAGCATGGGGACCTGGTTGCTAGGCGACTGGCAGCAGCGTTGCTAGGATACCTGGCAAATCAGGAGAGGACAGAGCAGGCAGATGCCCTAGGACTCAGCATCCCAAGATCTCCCCCAGGACTTACCTCTGTATCTTCACTGCCGCTGATTCAGGGACAGTATGGAGATACAGGGCACGACCACAGAGACACTCACTCGGGACACGCAGACACACACAGCTTCACACGCCTGCGAACACACACAAAGGTGCCCAAATAGACACACAAGTGAACACACAAGCATGGGTGTATGCTCAGAAATGCACACACTCGCAGGCACAAACACATGGGCCACACACGCGTGAGCCCACACCAGCATGCACTCGAGACACGATAGACAGGAGAGCACGGGCAGACACACAGATCAAGGCCTTCAGACTGCCAGGAGGCACACACGCGCACCACACTCTCCAGCTGGCAGAGCTTGAAGCAGGACCCTGCTGACCAGCAGGGACAGGAGCCCAAGGAGGCTTGCCCTCCTGCAGCCTCCCCTCGCTGGGCTCACCAAGGTCTGAGCAGCCAAGTCCAGTCCCTCGTGCCCCAGCTGCCTGTGCCCACCTGCCCACTCAGGAGCCTACAGAGCTGCATTTCACGGTGGCCTTCAGTGGCCTCCCCGCTCAGGCACAGACTAGGAAAAGCGGGGGTGGGGGGCGTGAGGCTGGTCTGGAAAGACGTCCCATGTGATTGCACCCAGTGGGCCTGGCACAAAGGACAGCAGAGGCATATCCCTGGCCCCTCACAGGGACAGTCTTGGCCAAAGGACAGGCTCGGTCACCTGGCTCGTGGGTGGTCAGCCTGGGAGGCTGACTATACTCTCTGGACCGTGACGTTTCCCACAAAGGGAGCTGGCCGCACAGAGGACACAGCCCAGGCCTCTCTGGGCCCTTGAGGAGCCAGAGTAAGACCCAGAACATATGTGTCACACACAGGACAGCAGGGGACTCGTTATGCGAGAGAGCATTTGTGTCCCAGCAGGACACCCTCAAACACATGTCACATGCAGGCAAAACAAAACACACAGGTGATGTGGAAATGTGGGGGTTTGGAGACGACAGCCAAGAAAGAATTCTTAAGACATCTTCAATCGAGAAAGGTGTGTTTATTAAAGCACGGGGACAGGACCCGTGGGCACAAACAGCTGCACCGGGCCTGTGAGGAGCCGTTGATTATACACTTTGAAGTTGGGAGGAGGGTGGGGACACACAAGCCTCCAAGGTATTTTGGATGCAAGGTTTCCAGGACCTTGAGGGGGTAGCTATCGTTAGGAAAGGGTCATTTATTACTGACTTGTAAACCCTCAGTCATGAGACCCTTCCGAGATGTATATCGGTGGGTCATATGCTCGGGGGATGATTGCCAACGTACATCTTGGGGGTAGAGAGAAAGGAACTTTCCAAGGGAATTTCCATATGTTTAAAGTAGACCTCAGGGGCGCCTGGGTGGCTCAGCTGGTGAAGCGACCGACTCTTGATTTCAGCTCAGGTCATGATCTCAGGGTCATGAGATCGAGCCCCACGTCCAGCTCCGTGCTGAGTGGGGAGCCTGCTTGGGACCCTCCTCTCTCCCTCCCCCTCTACCCCTCCCTGCCACCCCCACCCACCCTGCTTGCACACCCTCTCTTTCTCTCAAAAAAAAAAAAAAAAAAAAAAAGAGTAGACTCCCAGGATCCTGGGGGCCGAGCTAAGATTGCCTTTTGCCCTCAGCAAAGTGCCCACATCCAGGCAGCTGAGTTCCCAGAGGAAGGTCTGCCTGTTTCAAGGACTTGTCAGTGGGCTGTAAGTAGTAGGACATTTAATTTTTCTTTGGCCTTTGTTTCCCACATCACAGGGAAACCAGGGACAGCCTAAGACACGCAGCTCCCGTGAATGAGCACAGAATTCGTGTCCACAAACCGTGGCTAGAGCTGCCTGGCTGTGCTCAGGAGTCATGGCATTTGGGGCAGGACCTGGTCCCGGAGAGAATTACACCCACAAAGCGGGGCGGATGCACTTTACTCTTGCCCAGTGAGCCAGAGCCCAGAAACGCCAGCACTCACAGACCCAGGCAGGCATGCTGTCTGCTCCCTTCCGTCGGCTTGCTTCCCTGGGCTGGGCTCAGGGGTCCCCATACAGTCACCGGAAGCCTCACACAGAACAGCCGCTCTGGGGCAGGTTAGCCCATTTGTGCTGTTAAAAAGTGAAATGATTTTAACGATTCTGAGTTTCATCATAATAAATTAGTTTGTGTGATTTTAACCGTATCATAGTTATAAAAGACAACAGGAGAATTGAGTTTTGTGTGGATTTTCAATATAATGTTAAATTCTGTAGTCATTTAATAAAGCTTTGAATTTTATTTTGGGGTTTTATTTTCAGGCTTTGGAGCCAACCAACATGCTTTTAGATCTCAGCATTTCCATCACCCCTTGAAAAACACATGAATCCTGGACACAGAAATAGATGGAAGACACCTCCCTGGTGGTCTCTCCCAGGTGCTGGGCCCCAGACACACAGGAAGCACCTCCCCCATCCCCCAGAGAACCACAAGGTGTGGGGAGAAGCTGGAAGAAACTACTTTCAGGAATGTGAGCTGTGTGGGCACCAAGCCCTCGGAGGATTTGGGAGGAAGGCTACCAAAATTTTTCCATCCTACAAAAACAGAGGGAAAGTTACAAGTCCCTTCTTCCAGGAAAGCATGCCCCCACTTGCCCTCTAAAACCCACTCCACTGCCAGGAGCCAGCAAGCAATTCCCCTGGCCCGGACCAGGGAAGCCGAGAGGAGAACCCAGACCCCCGTCTCCCCTTCTGCGAGCCCTCCTGGCCCAGACCAGAGAAGCTGAGAGAAGAGCCCAGACCCCTGTCTCCCAGAACTCACCAGTGTGGGAGCACAGAGCTGAGCCAGAAGCAGCCCCTCCCTGGGCTATATGTATCCAGGAGGCCTGCCTGGAGGAGGATGCCTGTTAGGTCGGACCCCCCCTAAGCCCTCACTGCTTCTGGATCCCAGAGACCTTTGTCTTCAACAAGCCCCAAGGTCTGTGCTGAATCCCAAGGCCCAGGCCACACCCCAAAGGCCCATGCTGGGCAGGAACAGGCAGCACACAGGGGCTTGTGCCAAGGCTTGGGGGCTGGAAGGATGGACAGTCGTTCTGTGCAGCTTGGGGCTGGCGCGGACTCTGGGATATAGGGGCACAAAGTCATAGTTTACCTTTTCACCAGGAAGCCAGAGCAAGCTTCCAAAAACCATGTGAACAATCAACAAGGTCCCGCACAAAGGCCAGAACCTCCGCTGAGACCCCAGCCCCAAAGCCAGGATAGTTCCCACCTCAGGGCAGCAGGTCCTAAGCCCCCAAGCCCTTGGCACACATCCATGAATGAAGGGGACAGTTGTGTAGGCACCATGGAAGTCACCCATGCATTCACGATTATGGACTTAATGCACTAACTTTGGCCTAATGTGAACTGTAGCATGACCGTACGAATTCATGAATTCTAGGATAAACTGATGAGTTGCATGAGTGAGTTGTAGAATTCATACATTGAGAAGTGAATTGGTTATAAAATAGTATGAAATTAACAAATACACAAATAGATCACAGAAATCTAAGTCCCAGGACCCAGAAATTTGGGGTTCAGCAAACGTGGCTCTGGGATCATGCAGGACCACCGAGACCCCAGACTTGCCCTGGAAGAGGTGAGGATCCTGAGCCCTACCCCAGTTTCCCTTTCCTGTGAACAACAGCAGCTGTGGGAGCCCTTTTGGGTGATGCATCAGGGAAAACATATCAGACAGGAAGGTCTCATAAGCTGTGCCCTCTGCTCCCAAAACTAGCCCCCCAAAGACCTCTCCAGCCAGGAAGCTGGGCTCACAGACCCCAAAAGAGTGCATTTGGGGCCGGAGGAAGGAAAGAAAGGGCACCCGGGCTGGAAAAACTGGCAGTCACCTCCTCCAGCCCGGAAGGGGCCAGGACAACCTCGGGCATTTCACCCCTTGAATTGAGGCACCCTCCAAGCACCACCCCCCACCCCCACCACCCACCCCCACCCCCCAAGCACCACCCCCCACCCCCACCCCCCAAGCACCACCACCCACCCCCACCCCCCAAGCACCACCACCCACCCCCACCCCCCACCCCCACCCCCCACCCCCACCCCCACCCCACCACCACTACCCACCCCCACCACCCCCACCACCCCCACCCCCACCACCCCCACCACCCCCACCCCCACCCACCCCCACCCCCCCACCCCACCCCCCCACCACCCCCACCCACCCCACCCACCACCCCCACCCACCACCCACACCCACCCACCCCACCCACCCCCACCCCCCCCACCCCCCAAGCACCACCACCCACCCCCACCCCCCAAGCACCACCACCCACCCCCACCCCCACTTCCCCCCTGCTCTGCTCAGGCCCCTCCTCCCCAGGGACAGCCCTGCTTTCCCGTCCCACCGTGGTGGTGGGGGTGGGGGCCTCGGAACTCCTGGTTGCCAGGCAACCGCGTCAACAAGCCCCAGTGAGTCAGGGCTCAGTTGGAGGCTCAGACCCTAGAAAGCAGAAAGTATGGGGTGTAGGGAAGCGGGACATGGAAGGGGGAGGAGGGCCAGGCCCTCCACCGCTGTAGCTAAGAATGGGGTGGGGAAGCGAGCTGGCCACCAGCAGATGCACTTTGTGGCTCTGCCTCCCATCCACAGTGGGCCAGGATGTGGCCCAGGGTCTGGGGCCTGAGGTGCTGTGGGCTAGGAAAGAGTCCGCAGGCTGAGCCAGGACCCTAGGGGCATTTCTCTCTCCCCACTTGTGGGCCCTAACTGGTCTATCACCACCCTGGGCTCTGCTCTCCCCTCCTCCTTCTAGACCCAGCAGGGGACAGGCTAGTAGCACAGGGCCCTCCCACCATCACCACCCCACCCCACCTTGGGCAGCAAGCCAGCTGTCCATTCTGCTTTCAGAGTCCCTGGCACACATGTGGGACCTCCCACAGACACACAGACTGACCCCCACACACACACACATCTCTGCCCACCCTCTCCGTCTCCAGCCCCTAACACTAAGACAGATGTGCCTAGGCCGGGGCTGGCAGACTAGAGCAGCCCTGGGGTTCCAGTGGGGTGGGGGTTTGCTGAGGGACTGGTAACTACAGACATGGGGGACTGGGGCACATCAAGGGTCCCAGAATTGTGGGGAAGGGTCTACAAAGTGTCACCCAGATCAGTCTAACATGGTCTCCATCCCTGCGTAGGGCCAGAGGTCAACTCAGGGGTCTCAGGATTTTCTCAGCGGATAAAGAAACAGCCCGTGGGCAGGAAGGGAATTTCCTGAAACTAAGTGAATCAGAAATTTCTGGCTGACTGCAAGGATAAATAGGACGTGCGCTAGGCTCGCCCAAAGGTGCAGAGGCTGGGGGCGCCTGGGTGGTGCGGTCGGTTAACCGACTCTTGGTTTCTGCTGAAGTCGAGATTGATGGGCGAGGGGCTCCCCGCTCAGCGTGGGAATCTGCTTAAGACTCTCTCTCCCTTTGCTCTTCGTCCCCCCCTCCCCCGCCCTCAAATACGTAGATATAAATCTTAAAGAAAAAAAAAAGGCGCAGAGGCTGGAGGAGCAGGACCGAAAGCCCTGGAATCTAGAGCGGCCAGGCCAGAGGGGCTGGTAGGTGACCAATGGGACTCACTCTTCCCTCGGCAGGGCCCAGGATGCCGTCGCCAGCGGGGAAGGAGGCTGCGCGCAGGGGCCCGCGGGAGCGAACAGGAAAGGGGTCCCGTGAGGAGCGAGCCAAGGGGCCGCCCGCCGCGGAGCCCCCCGCGCGGGGTTGGGCCCTATCGCTGGAGGGACTGGCGGCCATGCGCCCCCCGCAGCGTCGCCGCCACCTGCTCTTCGGGGACCTGCTTGAGGACGTGGGCACGGCCGCCTCCATCTTCCCCCGCGAGTCGGTGGAGCTCGGGTACCGCATGCCCGACCCGCGCGCGTGGACGCAGTCGCTGGAGCCGCCCGCGGTGCGCCAGGACCTGCTCCTCGGCGTCCTCAAGGCAGCCGAGGCCCGAGGACGCATCCGTGCCCTGCGGCTGCGCTACATCCGCATGCGGGTGAGGCCGGGGGCCGGAAGGAAGGGGCGCGCAGGCGGCAAGGTTGCGGGGCAGGCGGAGTGGGGAGACCGGCCCCGGTCCGCTGAGGAAAGGAGTGTGTGGGGATGGGTCAAACGGCGGGCGGGACCGGCCCGGGCGCCCCGCAGGAGGGGGCGGGCGGAGCCAGACACAACAACCCGTAGACTCAGAAACACCCCCGACCCGCACCCCGCGACCCGCAGGCGGAGGAGATCTCGCTCCTCATCCTGCAGCAGAAGTCCGCGCGCGCCGCCATCCGGCTGGAGCTGTTCCTGCCGCCGCAGCTGAAGCCAACGCGAATCCCGGACCCCTTGGACCGTCAAGAGGTGCCCACAGGCCCGGGAAGGGGGAGGGGGGCGCCCGCCTCCCCGCACACCTGGCCCCAGCCCCTCTCACCCACAGAGGAGGCGCGTGGAGACCATCCTAGAGGAGAAAGTTGATGGCAGCATCTTCCCACGTTGACTGGGACCCACAGTGGGGGAAGGCGCCCCACCCTCCCACATAAAGTTCTCATTGTCCAAGAGCCCCCTGGTCGTGACGCTGCCTCTGTCCAGGTTCCCTCCCCGGGAGGGAAGGGGAGAGTATGTGTGCTGCCTCCCCCGCATCCGGTGTCACAGACATCTGGATACTAGAGCAGGGCCTTTCCAACAAAGCCAGCAGTCAGGAGTCAGAGTAACAGAGGACGCAGGTAATCCCTCAAATCCCGCACTGCCCCCCTCAGGCAGCCTGGTGCCCTGCAAGTCTCTGAGAGCCCCCGGTCTGAGGGCGCAGGAGGGAGAATTGCGCGGGGCAACTGTCACAACCCCAGAGTGAAGGGCAAACTCAGGGAGAACGTGGGACCCAAGTGGAACCCCAGATTGTAGGTCATTCCATCAGGGATCAGAGAGGAGGGTGCCATTCTGGGCAGGACGAGTGACTGCACAAGCCAAGGGTGGCCTTTGGAGCCGGCTGTCCCCAGGAGGTCCTCCAGGGGACTGAGCCTGGGGGAGACTGGGGAAAGGGAGACTGCCGGAGGAAGGCCCCTACTTCTCCAGACAGAAAGTCACCTTTTCATTCTGAATGAGTTCCCCGGCTCTGCTCCATCCCTTACACACAGACACACATATACAGGAAGGAGACCACCCATCCCACTCTTTTTTTTTTTTTTTTAAAGATTTATTTATTTATTTATTTATTTGACAGAGATAGAGACAGCCAGCCAGAGAGGGAACACAAGCAGGGGGAGTGGGAGAGGAAGAAGCAGGCTCATAGTGGAGGAGCCTGACGTGGGGCTCGATCCCGGAACGCCGGGACCACGCCCTGAGCCGAAGGCAGACGCTTTAACCGCTGTGCCACCCAGGCGCCCCAACACCCATCCCACTCTGAACAAACCCACCTCCTGCAAAGGCCCTAGATCTGAAGAGTCTCCCAACTTTCTGGACAGACCTTCCCTTAGAGAACTTAACTCTGCTCCCTGACACGCGCTCTTTGCAGAGCCTAGAACTTGGCCGCGTCTCCCTTTTCTTCCCTCCTAGTCCCTAGCTGGCTGCAGAGGTGGGGGCCAAAAGGATTCAGACAAGCCCCCACCCATGCCAGGGAGGCCCGCTGAGTGGCCCTCGGTAAGCCCTTCTCCCCCTGCACCTGACCCTTCACCCTTTCTGTGCTGTTGCTGCACTTGGCCTTGGTCCCAGCCCACAAGTGCTTATGGAGCTGGGGTCTGCAGCAGCTCTGGGAGGAAGGCAAGAGCTATGCATGGCAGTCGTGGTGGGGGGTGGGCGGTTGAGCGGAGCTGGGGAAAGAGGAACGGGGGGGGGGGGGGAGGTAGCTTGGGTTGAGGACAAATCGACAGGGAAAGGGAGGTATTCTCTCTGTCCACGTACACCCTGTCATGAACAGGATGACAGCCGGCCCTGACTCCCCAGGACCCCAGCACTCTGTCTCTCGGGGATGTACTGGCCACCTAGGACCATTTCACCTGTTTGGTAAATGCATATCTCACTCGGTCTCTTCTCTGAGTCTCCATTTCTTTATATTTAAAATAGAGATCTTGAGGGTCTCACGCGGGCTGTGAGTGAGCACAGTGAAGGCTCCGTAAGGGTGTGGTCACTCTTCGTTGGGCGACCGCACAAAGCCCCGTGGAGAAGACCTGCAAGAGAGTGGCCTCACGGACAGCTGTGCACCAGGCACTGAGCTGACACCTGGGGGGCCCTTTGATCCCCACACCAGGGAGGGGGGCCCGAGGTCTGCAGGAGGCCAGGGAAAGTGGCTGAGGACATTTCTGTGGGGCCCAGAGGAGTCCTCCGCTGTGGAAGAGTGAGGCATGCAGGCCAGGGCCCAGTGTACTGGGGACTGTGAGGAGTCAGGTGCATTCCTGGAGCTGCAATCACGCTCATGCTCTGGACAGAGGGTCCTGGATTTAAATCCCATATCCACCATACCTGCTGCACGGCTTTGAACAAGTCCCTGCCCAGCCTGTCTGGACTCCTCCCATGGAATATGTGTATGCTCTGTGTAGAGACAGACTCACAGAGAAGGTGCAGGACACCCAAAACAGCTGGGGCAAGGGGAAGGGAGTGCACACCCAAGTGGCCAGAGGACACGGGTGAGTGGCCAGAGAAGGCACAGTGTATGGAGGGCTGGGAGGACAGAGGGAGTAGGGAATGGCATGAGTGGGGAGAGAAGCATGCTGACCTCTCCCCATGCTCAGCTGCGTGGCACATTTCTCAGGATGGAGACACACACCAAGCACCGTGGGATCAGCCTGGCTGTGTGGCGTTGCACAGGTGCTGGCCTGACTGTGGGACCGACCTCTCAGGACAATGACGTAGGCTAAATAAGCAGCAGCCACCTCCTCCTGTCTGGACAGGCTTCTGGGCTCTGCCCTGTCCTGGCCAGCCTGTCAGCTTGGCAGCCAGTAGCTCTGTGGTCATGCCAGCCAAGGCCCCTGAGCACAAAACACCAGGAGGCACCCCAGCCTCCAGGGCCCCTCTCACCTCTCTGACCTTGTCCCACACTCTCCTCCAGCTTGGCCTCCACTCTCCCAAGGCCCCCGTCCTGCCGTTCTGCCAACACTGTCCTTCGCCGAGTGACACCTCCCTCCTCTGCTCCGCGGCCCTCCTTAGCCCTCCTGACCTCTAACCCAGTCTGCCAGTCTGTTTCTTGGCTGCCCCAGGGCTGGTCGGTCTCGCTTGCTGCTGGGGCCCACTGTCTGGCTCACAGGGAACACCCAGATAATTGCTGAATGAATGAGGAGCACATGTAAAATCACCACTTCCCTTTCCATCTTGAAGAGTTCTGAGAAACGTGTGCATATCGACTTGTGCAACTGGAAGGCATTTTTTTTTTTTTAAGATTTTATTTATTTGACAGAGGTTCAGAGAGAGAGGGAACACAAGCAGGTGGAGTGGGAGAGGGAGAAGCAGGCTTCCCGCCGAGCAGGGAGCCGGATGCTTGCTGGTCCCAGGACCCTGGGATCATGACCTGAGCCCAAGGCAGACACTTAACGACTGAGCCACCCAGGCGCCCCTGGAAGGCATTTTGTGAGCCGGCCTCAGGCATCAGGAACCCACGGGGCTGAGTGCCTGCACGGGGGACAGGAGATGCACATGGTCCAAGGCCAGGGGGCACAGACACTCTGCAGAGCATTTCCAGAGCAGTGTCAGGGCCACGCTGACACTGGCCCAAAGCACGCTGGCATGAGAAATCTAACTGACCGCTGTAACGGATCATAAAATATCAGGAGAGTCAGCCAAAGAAAAGGCACAGGGCATCCGTGGCAAAAGGGAGGGTGTGGCTTTAAACTTTAGGACATCTTGGGGCAACTGGACGCTTTGGAAGAGCCTCACCCAGGCCCCACAGACAGGAACGTTTGGTGCCTCCAGATGTAAGAACCCATACCCCAGCATCCACCAGCACCGCGGCATCGGACCCACTTTCCTTGGGAAGCGCCCTAGAGCACGGTGTCACCACACTCGTAACCCCACTTTACGGGCGAGAGCAGAGAGGCTAGGGATGGGCCTGGAGGGCAAGGAGCGTCTAGGATCCCCTTGAGGGCTCTTGTGGCCAAACACTGGACCAAAGTCTCATGAACACACACAAGAATGGCAAAGCTTGACTGGCCCCCCTGAACAGAGTGGGGGACACGGCCACACCCCCATCTATTACAGTGCCAGCGCAGGCCGCCCTGGGTCCAGAGGCTTCATTATTAGCACCTCATCTCAACGCGCTACCCTAGGCGATGGTGGGGACCTGAGCGCCCCACCGGATCTGCCGGGTTGTGGGGAGGGGGCGGATGGGGCACAAGGCCAGGCGAGCGCGGGGCGGGGCGCGCCTGGCAGGGCGGGCCGGGCGCCTCCCGGCGCGAGGAAGTCCCGGCCCCGCGCTTTGGGGAAGTGCAGCCGAGGCGCCTGCGCACTGCGCCCTGCGCCCCCTCCCCGACGATCCGGCCGGACCTCGGGGCGCGCGGGCCAGCAGCGGCGGCGCGAGCGGCTCGGGAGCGCGGCCGGTGAGTGCGCGCGCGCGCGGCGCTGAGGACGGCGGCCCTGCCCCTCCCGGCCCGGGGCCCGGGGGCCGTACGGGGCGGGAGCCTCGGGAGCTGGCGCCCAGATCCGCACCCCAAGGACTCCAGCCGCGGGGTCCACGTGGACCCTGGGCCGCGGCGGGACTGGAGCCAGTCCCCCGCGCGTGGGGGAGGGGGCGCTGCAACCCGGTTCCCCTTTTTCTGCAGCTCAAAGCCTGGGGAAGTGATTGCTCAAAGGGGGGGCCCGGAAGAACCCAGGTTTCCGCGTCTCCCGCCCCCCCCCCCAGCCTGGTGGGGAGGGGCCGAGGCGGGACACCCTGTCCGCCCCCGCCCCTACCCCCTTGGATCTGGCAGCCACTCACCCTGCAAGGCGCAGGGGAGGCGCTGCGCCCCCGGCCCCAGCTGATCGGGGGCTCCCGGCGCCGGCCTCCCTCCAGAACGCCGCAGGAGTACCTCCTGCCGTCTGACTCGAGTCCCTGCTGCTGCAGTGCACGCCCCTTCGGCAGCCAGGGTGGGGCCCAGAGGGAACCTGGCCCCTCCCGCCCCCACCTCGCCTTTGGGTCGATGGTGAGTGGGGCGCCATGGCGAGTTCCTTGAGATAGGGGTGGGGGCGTCAGAGGCTGGAGGAAGGGGCCCCTAAAGGAGACAAGCTCTACCAGGCCAGACCTTGCCAGCGGAGAGAGGAAGAGAGAACTGGGTTGCCCCCACCACTGCAGAGGTGGGGTGGGGGCAAGGGTCACCAGGGTTAGAAAGACCTGGCCTGCCTTGGAGGAGTCAGGCTGGGGCTCCCCCACCAATTGAATGGGGAGCAGCAGACAGGAAAGGTACTGAGTACCATCAGAAGCAGAGAAAGGAGCCCCTCTGTCAGCCCTCCGCCCAAAGGTTATGGCATTTTTTTCTGGGATTGTCACATTTTCTTATTCTTTTTTTGGACTGGGCGGGCTCAGGGACGTTCTTTTTCCTTCTGTGGAGCAGAGTAGCAGCCACTCCCAAGGGAACCTCTGTCCCCAGAGGCCAGGCTTTTGCTGCCTGTCCAGCCTCTCCCATCCCAGACTTGGGGACCAAAGCCTAAGGGGCTGGGAAAAGGGAACGAGTCCCCTCCCAAATGCCAGGATGAGGGGCAGGAACCCCAATTCAGACCCTGTATCACCTCAGGAGAGAGTGGGTGAACAGGTGACCCCAGCCAGCCTAAGGAGGGTGAGGGAGCCAGGTCCAGGCCTGCAACTGGGACGGAAGACACTGACCCCAAATGTAGCCTCTAGCCCCAGGGCCCCCCTGGATCTGCACCCCCAGACAGAGCCCCTCCTCTAATTCAGAGCTGAGTCTTTGGGTGCTAGGGAGGGGACAGGGCCCTGCCCCCACTCACAGTGGGTGGGGGTGCAGAGGAGGAAGAGCAGTTTTCTGCCTGGCTACCAGACCTCAGAGGTTGCCACACCCCTTCCTTTCCCTAGAAGCTTGACCCCTGAGGGAAAGGCAAACTGTGGGGCTGCTGCTTCCCCATCTGCTTGCCCCGAGCCTGTGAGAGCCTGTGAGACCCGGTTGGGGGTCCCCTCCCCCATGATCTCAGGGCAAGCCAGGTAGCTGGTAAGGGGCCTCAGCCCCAGGGTACCCTACGCTTTGCCCCTAGATTTGGGTCAGGGCAGGGCCTCTGTGTGCCCGAGCCCGGGAGGCAGGGGTGCTCCAAGTGTACCCTGACACACACAGTCCCGTCATCCCTGCTCCAGGAGCTGTCCAGCCCAGGAGCACCCACCCTTCCCTCCTACCCTGGGAGACCCCAAGAGCCCAACACGGACCAAACGGGGATTGAAAGTCCACAAGCTGAGGGATGGGGGCAGCAGGGAGGATGATAATTACATGAGAAAATAAAGTGAAAGTAAGTCATGAGCCTCTGGACCGCCAACACCGGGGGGGGGGGGGGGGGGGGCAGGGGGCAGGACTGGGTGGCTCAGGAACGTCCTTGTCAGCAGTGCAGGGGAACCCCAGGCCCTGTGGGTCCTCACCTAGGCCAAGGTGGGCACAGACGGGGCTGTGATGGGGGCTGTGATGGGAAAGCGTTCAAAACTGCCCCCAGGGCATGGATTGCCCACCCTGGCGGGGACAATGGAATCTGTGGTTGGCCTCGCCCAGGGTGGGGGTGGGGGGGTCAGGCTCTTCACCCTGGCTTTGGGCTCCAGGGCCCAGTGCCCCCTGCACGCCTCCACCATGAAACGTGGATACAGACACTGAAAAGAATGCTGGCCCTCACCCCCTCCAGGGATCCCGCATCTCTAACCTGGAGAGCAAGACACCCCAACCCATTGCTACCCCCCACTCCCTTCCCCTACTGGCACCCAGGCCACACTGGTTTCCACAGCCTGGTGGGGGTGGAGGGAAGGGAGGCTGAGAAACCCTGGATGTGGTATGGTACCAGCGGGGGTTGGGGCCCTAGGGGCAGCATCTAGGACCTAGGAGCCATGGGTCCCCAGGAAGCTCATGGCCCTCCTCCCCCATGCCCTGCTCCATTCCCCACACCCTCAGAAGGTCCTGCCTCACTCTTCATGCTGCAGGCCTAGTCAGCTGCAAACAGAGCAGATCTGGACTCCTGGTGGGGAGCAACCCTCCCCACCTCCCCCACCCCCTACAGAAAACCCAGAGTGGAGGGAGCTGGGGAGGGGGTCTAAATGTCTGACCACCACCCTTATGCATTAACCTGATAGCCCCAGACTCTTGGGGCCCCCAGTCCCCTTGGGAGGGGCCAGGAGCCGGAAACCAAGAAAGAGGAACCCAGACTTCCGGCTTCCCAGGGACCGAGCAAATGGGGGTGTCCCGGAACCTCCTGTGGAGATCTTGTCTGGGGCCCCCTCCTCACTGACCTGTCCCTGCTCACAGGCCTGGTGTAGGCTGGGGCGGAGGTAGGAGCCTGAACAGAGTGGCCTGAAGGGGGGGCAGGGGGCAGGCCCCTCAGGGCTCTTGGGAGGAGGGAGACACTCTCAGGACTCCTTCCAGGAGACAAGTGGCGGCTGTAGCCCCAGGTTCTCAGTGAGAACCTCCACCTCTCTTCTCAGACTCCCAGGCTGTGGTGAGGGTCCCGGAGCCAGCACCACGGAGCCCGGGCAACCTCCTCCACCCACCCATGCCCACCCCGCATGAGACTGAGAAGCAGGTGCACCACCTCCACCCCTGCCTCTGCCCCCCTTGTGGGAACCGGGGGCGGGGGGGGGACGAAGAGCTGGGAGGCTCTTGACCGCCTGGGAGGCCAGCGGGGTGGGGGGGTGACCACCAAGGGGAGTCAGGGAGGAGGCGTGCGGGCCCCAGGTTCTGGCCTGGAGCTGAGGAAGCCCCCATGTCGCCAGCACGTAGGGCCAGAGGAGGCAGACCAGCCCCCCTCGATGTCCAGTCATGACGCGGCCCCCCCGGCTGCCCCCAGCCGCAGCCCCTGCTGCCTGTGCTGGTGCTGCTGTTGTGGCTGTTCCTGGTATGTGGGGCCTGGGGGGAGGGGGCCTGGGGGGGAGGGGGGCAGGGCCGGGGGGGAGGGGCGGGCTGTGCAGACGTGGGGCCCCAGGTCCTGCCCCCAGACCCTCAGATGGCTTCCGAGGAGTTACCTGAAGGCAGGAGGCCTCTCATCCAGGGGCTGCTGGGCCCTGCTGACCCATGGCCAGTGCCCAGACCCCTCTGCATGTGTGGGTTTCATGCCTGGTGTGTCCAAGGGTGCGTCCGTGTGCAGGCACCTGGCCAGCCCACCGTGCGTGCACTCATCTGTCCGTGTACTCGGCACATGCTGACGCCACTGTGGCCCCGCCTGAGCTGGCCCTGGGTCCTATAGAGGGATGAGACAGAGCACACCCTACACACTGTTAGACAGAGGGACCCTGAGCGGGGACCTGGCCCGGGGACAACAGGGATGAGCTTCCAGAGTAGTCTGCCAGAGGGCGGGTGTGGGACCCCCAGGTGGCAACGGGGTCCTGTAGGCCTGGGGGAAGCTGTTGGGAGTTTTCAGGTCTGACAGAGGTCTGGCCCTATTCAGGCTTCCAGCCCGTGGCTGCTGAGTAGACGGCCTCAAAGGGGTTTCCGCGGACCCGTGAGCAGTTTCAGCCCTGAGACGGGAGAGGGGGGCCATGAAGAATTAGGACACAGTAAGACTTTGGCTGTGCAGGCCGACGGAGAGTTTGGTAGGGTAGGGTAGGAGAGGAACAGAGTTCTGTCTGGCTGCTTGGGTTTGAGATGTCTGTTACACGTTTCGGTGGCCCTGGAGGGGGATCTGGCTGGAGGCATGGCTATGGAAGCCAGCACTGACACCGCGTGAAGAGCCAAGGGGGGGGAGAACGGTCCCTGGGGGAGAATCAGCAGGCACACACACAGGCTGGGGCTTTCCTACTGCATCACTGAGGCTCTGGGAGACGGGTGGCGGCCGAGGTCAGGCCAGGGAGGTCAGGTCAAGGAGGCACACAAGGCATCGGTGCAGTCCCAGAGGTCTCCTGAACACCCCTGAAACAGCCTCGGTCCCAGGGAGAAACGGGAGGGCTGGTGGGCCGCAGGTGCAGACGCTCCTTCCCTGGAGGGCGTGGAAGGAGCAGACCCCAGAGCATCCCGCCCGCAGCGGTTTACGTGTAAGCTGAGAGCCCCACGCCCCGCGCGTGTGTGTGCGTCACACGTGCGCACCAAGGCCAGGGCTCCCCGGAGGCCGCTGCCACCTTTCTCTCTGTGGGTAGGAATGAAGAGCGGCGGCGAGCGTGGCGGGCCTCCCGGGAGGACAAGCGGCAGCCTCTCCCCAGCTGCGAGGCATGGTAAGTGTGGCCGGCCGGGCGCGCGCGGTTCTGGGTGGCGGGGGTGCGGGCCTGACCCGGCCTGGCGGGGTGCCCACAGCGCCACGCCGAGCCCTGAGGACGTGCGGAGCTGGGCGCAGTCGTTCGACAAGCTGATGCACAGCCCGGCGGGACGAAGCGTGTTCCGGGAGTTCCTGCGCACGGAGTACAGCGAGGAGAACATGCTCTTCTGGCTGGCCTGCGAGGAGCTCAAGGCCGAGGCCGACCAGCACGTGGTGGACGAGAAGGCCAGGCTCATCTACGAGGACTACGTGTCCATCCTGTCCCCCAAGGAGGTGCACCGCCGTGGGGACCCGGGGCGGGGTTGGGGGCTGGGGCCACGCCCTGGGCCCTGACCCCGGCGTCCTGTCCCGCAGGTGAGCCTGGACTCCCGGGTGCGGGAGGGCATCAACAGGAAGATGCAGGAGCCGTCCGCGCACACGTTCGACGACGCGCAGCTGCAGATCTACACGCTCATGCACCGCGACTCCTACCCCCGCTTCCTCGGCTCCCCCACCTACCGCGCCCTGCTGCTCCGGGGCGGCTCCCAGTCCTCCCACGAGGCCTAGGCTGCCCCCACAGCCGCACAGACGCGGCACCCCTCCGGTGGGCAAAGACTCGGTTATCCGCGCAAGCATGTGTCCGCAGGTGTCCGGCACGCCCACGGGGGCCCGGCACCCCTGGGGCAGTCCCAGACTGGAGCCCCCTCTACCCAAGGGACCTAGTACCCTGAGGTCCTGCTAAGGGGCAGGTGTGCGGCCCCTCCCCAACCGGCTCCCCGCTGGCTGGCCAAGCGCTCCTGCTGGGGCTCCTGCCTGGGGAGAGGGACCCTCCCAGGAGCTATCACGGACCCAGCAGCTTCACTTGGGCCTCCTCCCCAGGCAGCGGGGGACCTTGAGAAATGCCTCTGATGGGAAGTAGAACCTCCGTATGGCCTAGTTGTACCATAGCGGAGACCCTCCGATCAAAGCTGTCTGCATCCCCATCAGACCCAGAACCTCAGAACTAGGCTCAAGGCAACAGGAGCCAGTTTCTTTTTTATATTTTCATTAATTTTAAACCTGGAAACATGTCCTTACTGTATTTTATCAAAGAAAGAAAAGGATGTTTTCATATTTCTCTCTCTTCCTTCTTCATTCAAAGTAGGATCTTATTATTGAAGATATTTTTAAAGCAAACATCTCTCCTTTCTTTCCACATCTGGGGGGAGATTCGAGGAGAAGAACCGTCTCAGACCTAGTGCAGGGAGCAGAGGAGACCCTGCCCCAGGGAGGGTGCCAAGGCTAGGGCAGGACGCTGATGGGGTGGCCTCCACGAGGCACGCGCTTGCCCTCTCATTGCCCAAATTTCTGGGAGGCAAAGCGATTCAAAGCTGTAGCAGGTCTAGTGCCCACACCATCCCCTCCATCGTCAGGAGCAGAGGGTCAGGGTGAGGACCCAGACGTGGCCTCCTGCCCATAAGCCCTGGACCTGAGCTACGGTGCCCAGGGAGGTTCGGGAGACTCTGGGTCCTCCGTGTGCCGAAGGCCCCCTCTGCCCACACCCGTGCTCTGTACCCCCAGCACCTGCCCCTCGTCCACAGGCACACCCAGGCAGAGTCAGCCCCCAGTGTTCTGAAGACCCACGGGCTCTTCCCCCACCTCTGCTCCATCGGGGCCAAACCTAAGTGTCACCCGATCCCAAGGAGGGGGGTCATCGTACCCCGTGGCGGGGGGGGGGGGGACCCAGCTCACAGCACAGACCGTGCGTGGTCCACCAGAACCAAGGGCCGGAAACAGCACAATGGCAAAAAGAAACGTTTAATGATTTGGGGGAAAGAGGAAGAAAGGTGTACTGCAGGCAAGGTGGGGGAGCAGGGTACACGGCCCTCTGGGGAAGTTCAGGTGGGCACAGGGCGGATCTCGAGAAGCGGTGTCTGTCGACAGAGGACGCAGGGAAGGCCGTGGCAATGTGCTGGCCACAGCCCAAGGCTTCAAACACGTCTCAAGGAGGGCTCAGCAGAACTGCAGCAGACAGAGGAGAGGCGTCCGCCACATGGGCTCCAGGACCCCGCAGGGCGGGAGGCAGAGCTGGGGGCTCCACCCACGTGCTCTGAAGCCCCAGGAGGCTGGCTGGGCATGGCTGTCCCCCATCTTGTGTCACATGGGTCTCACACCTGGGGGGTTGGAGACACCCACCTCCAGAGAAGGCCCCACATACCTTCCAGCGATTTCCACACTCATTGCAGACGACGAAGGTGGTCATGGGCTCATCAGAGCTGCGGGTCTGCACCTGAGAGGTGAGAGGGGGCCACCCCCAGCCCAGGGACTCAGCCACTTGGAGGAGGAGGCCCCGAGATGCAGGTCTTTCCTGGAGTTACAACGTGGGGAAGCTACCCATATTCTCAGGCAGTGCTGGCGTCGTAGCTCCTCACCCCCTGGGTGAGCCGTTCTCCCCTTACCAGGGACCCCTCACCTATCTTGAGGTCCACATCAGTGTCCGCCTCCATGGGTCTGAGCATTGTCCTGTGGCCACTGCCAGGCAGCACAGCACACCCACCCACCGGCCAATATTGGGGCCCCTCCATGCTGGGGGAGGCCGGGCCCCCGATTTTAGTGCTCAGAGCAAACCACTCCGAGACGCTGCTTACTGGGCACCAGGGGTGCAGGCAAGGGAGGAGGTCCCAAAGCCGACTCTGGAGTCCCGGTACCATTCATGGTGCGTGTGTCCAGGGCTCAGTGGACCCGGCCCCCCAGCCCCGGGGCAGGGGCAGATGCAGGCTCCAGGGAGCGTGCGGCCAGGTGACCGGGGCGCACCTGCGTGTAGGTGCAATTCTTCCTCCTGCACTTCCCGCAGGTGAACAGGTCCGTCTGTGTGCCCCCCGTGCGGGCCATCTGGTGCTCTCGGATGGCCTCCTTGGTCATCGCCTTCCGGATCTCCTTCAGCTCGTCACTGGCCATCTCCTGGGCAAGGAGCCATGGACTTGCTGCCGTGCCCAGGGAGCACCCCCAGCCCCGCAGCAGGACTCACCTCCGAGGTCATCACCGCGATCTGCTGGGGGGTTATGACGCCACACAGCACGTTCCGTCGTAGGTCGGGGTTCTTGGCATCCTTCAGGTTGGAGATACGGCTCCGCACACGGTTCTTGTACTTCATGTCCGTGTTCCCCACGTCCCGGAAGATGCGTGCCGGTGTTTAAGGACCTATCAGAGGCCAGGGCTGCTGCCTCTCACCCACCCCATGGGGCCAGCCAAGGGAGGCCGGTGAGGGAAAGGGGACCCCAGCAACTCAGTCTGCCCACCCACTCCTGGCAGCGAGGGGAGGGGCTGCTGAGTGGGGCCCCCACAGTGGAAGCCCGGCTGCAGGTTCAAAACCCCACTGACCCAGGCCCCACCAGCAGGCAGAATCAGTCCCCCAGCAGGTCCAGGGAGGGCCCTCCTGGTCAACTGACCAACCGCCTAGTGAGGGCGCTGAGGCCATGGCCACCAGGGGAAGCCGGGCCTAGCTGTCCTCACGACTCTACCAGAAACCCCCAGGCCCCAAACCCCTGCATAAAGGATATATTCCTCAATCTGGGCCGACAGGCCCTCGCAGTCCGCACCAACGGCCATATAATCACCTGCAAGAGGCAGCCCTGACTAGCCGCTCCACTCGTTGCACCCCACTTCCAGCCTGCCCAGCACCTGAGGCCCAGGATCCAGGTGCTCCGGTAACCCCAAAGACCCCCTGCCCCCCACCTGGGGTCAGCTGCAATGGGCTGGGGGAGAGGGCTGTCCCTGAGATCTCTCTGAACTCAGGCCTCTGTGGACAGGCAGAGTCCAGGCCACCCCAGGACTCGGGGTGCATGTCAGGGGCGCTCACGGTCTGTCTGCAGGGCAGCGGTCAGCATCTCACGGCACTTGTTACGCACGGCATCGCAGGTGACCGGCACCGGGGGAAACGTAGTGATCCTTGGGGCCGACGGCATCCTGGGCAGCTCTGGCCTCTTGCGGCTGGAGAAAGACAGGCCCACTCAGGCCATGTGCACCCCCATGACACACAGGTCCCCAGAAAAGCCAATGGCACAGCCACAATCCCCCAAATCCTGTTTCTTCTACCTCGACGGCAGCCCATGGTCCTGCCCCCCTGCAGTCCGGCCCAGCATGCCCTAGGGGTCTGCCCAGTTGGCCAGAGGCAGTAAGGCCCATCAGGTGGGGCATACTTTCCAGATGAGGGCACCATGGGGGCAGTACCCCCGTAAGGGTCCCTGCCCTCCAGGAGGCCAGAGCACAGGGTCACACTGCTCAAGACCAGCGGCCGTTCCAGGGAAAGGCAGACAGTGTTGGGGTTCGCCCCATCCAGCATGGAGGCCTCTTGAAGGGCTGGGCACTCCCCACAAGCTGCCTGACGACAAAGTCTACCCAGCCCTCCCCTCACACCCCTGCGTCTCATGACCCCCACATGAGTCAGGGGGAGCAGGGGTCTCCCGGGGGGAAAGGAGCAGACAGGTAGATGAACCCACAGCCCTGCACAACTACACTGAATCTAGAAGTCAGCCTTTGCCGGCCGCCCACCACCTCTGCCCAAAGCAGCCCATGGGCCACAGCCTGTCCCTGTGAGGACCCCGTCTCCATGACTGCCCTCCCTAGGGCCGCAGCAGTGAGGCCTCAGTGCCCCCAGAGCTCGCATCATGCTGTAGCCTGGGGCACCCAAGGGGAAAAGGCCTCAGCAGCAGTGTGACCCAGGCTAAGGGCGCTGCTCAGCCAGAGCTGGCCAGGGAAAACCAGACCCCGGGACACGGACGTGGAGCTGTAGGATGGCGGCACAGGGCTCCCACATGGCTCTCCGTGCAGCCGGGTGGACACAGCCTCACCCACAGATGGTTGGGGCTGGAAAGACACAGGGTCCAGAGGAGCTCTGGAAGAGAATTGAGCAGCAAGAGGCCCAACCAGGCCAGGCACAGCTCCCGGGGGAAAGTCCCTCCCGAGGAACTGAAAAGGCTGATGTGTTCCCTCGGATGGCCTCAGCAGTCCCAGGGCACAGGGAATCCTGCACTTCATCTGCCGAGCGAGAGGGACAGGGGTCTGTGGTGGAGGCAGGAGGGCGAGCACCAGTCTTCCAGATGCAGTACCTGGAGTCCTTGGCCTCGGTGGCCTCCTTCGAGGATGATGTGGGCAGAGGCCCGCCCCTCCTCTGCTCCCTGGCTTTGGCATCTGACGCATCTGCAGGTGCCAGGAAAGGGGGAGGCTGGCTAGGGGAAGGCGGAACCAGAGGGCAGGGCCAGGCCAGGGAGGGGAGCAGATCACCACCAAGGCACAGCCTCAGTCAAACCACCAGCCCTAGCCCACCCGCCCTAACCCCACCCGAGCCCCCAGTGCCGAGCCTTCTACACGGGGGCCCTCTGTCCTTCCTCCTCAGAAGGTCCCAAGACAGCCCCCACACCCCTTTCCTACCCAACTCAAACAGGCCACCTAGGAGGCCTCTCTGGGGTCTGCCATCCCATCTGCCCAAAGTGACCCTTGAGTCCGGAGCCCACTGAGTGACAGCTCCCACAGACGAAGTGTTTGGACGTGGACAAAACCAGGCGTGGTCATTCCCCAACTGGACCTTGGGGGTCACAGCGAATGGCCCTCCACCGAGCACATCCCCCACAAGGCTCCTGAAGCCTGAGCATGTGCTGGGGCCACTGGGTGAGGCGCATTCCCCACACCACCAGAATAAACACACTGTCCTACTCCCAGGCTATGGCCACAGGACCAGAGAGACCCAGGACACAAAACTCTATTTCGCAAGGGTTTGGACAGAGCCCAGGAAAGGCTGGGAAGGGAGGGGGGCCTCAGGGTCCCAAGGTGGGCATCCCTGCCACCTCCACTGCCCCGTCCCATCTGAATGCCTATGCCCCCCTTCTCCTCCTCTCTCCCTTGCCCCCCAGCTTTCTCCCCTCCTCCTGTCCCCCCACATCTCCTCCGGCTCTTTGCCCTCTAGCCGCAATGACCCCTCTCTCTGTATGACCCCCGCCCACACCAGCTCCCTCCAGGGCCCCCAGCCACCCTCGGTGCAGTCCTGCTACTGCCTTCAGCGTTCTTTTCTCCTTGCTCTCAATGGATTCCCTGTCGTCCCAGCCCCAAGCCTTCCCGGACCAGTTCTGGAACACCCCCACTCCCAGGGGGCCCTGGCTCAGGGACAGCACTGCCAGCACCCTACACAGTGCTGACCAGCGAGGGGCCCCAGCTCCCAGCCCGCACCGCCTGACCCGCACCCAGGAGCTTCTTCCAGGACTTGATGAGAGACTTGGCCAGCGCGATGACCTCCTCATCGGAGCTCTGCTTCCGCAAGGCGTTGACAGACATGCCGACGCGTGTAGACTACAAGGCAAGCAGCCTGGGCTGGGGGGATGGCAATGAGACCCTCCTCACAGACCCTCCGAGGCTCCCAAGGGGCAGGGGCTGGGTGCCAGCTCGTGAGGTAGATACCCCTTCCAAGGGCTACTGTCCCATATGTGGAACCTAGGAGCCTCAGCGAGAAACAGGGTGGGTTATCCTTAGATGCCCCTTTGTCTTCCTGAGCAACAGAAACAGGCAGGGACCGTCTCCTCCAGGACAGACATTTGTGTCAAGCAAGGCCCCGGGGCAGGGGCCAGGAAGCCCGGCCAGGTGCCCAGGAGCTGTCCCAGGCAGGAGGCAGGCAGGGCCCTACCTGCAGCAGGTGCAGCGTGACGGGCATGGCCTTCAGCTCCCGCAGCAGGTCCATGGCTCCCTCCTGGAAGGAGAAGGGGGACCTTCATAAATGGCTTCCAGGTCTCGATGGACAATGCCGCCTCCTCCTCTACAAGAGGGTGGGGGGGGGCACAAGGAGTAACAATTTGGAGATCCACCAGGGGTCAGACGCCCAGGAAGGGCTAGAATGAGAAGGAAAGCGGCTTGGCAAACTCAGTCCCAGTGTTTTGGGTCACTGACCAAACCATGGCTGCGGGGAAACAGCTCCAAGGAGCGCAGCCCCTCCCCAGCAGGAGGGCCACACCCAGGTGAAGGTGTACCCCAGGGGTGCTCACTCCCCCGTCTCACGTCCCTCGTGGTGGGTTGGGCAGCTTCTCCCTGAAGTGGCCCACCCAACAGCCGAGAGGGGTTATCCCGGGCAAGGTCAGTAGCCCCTGCAGAGGCCAAACACTCCACTCCCATCACACCCACACCCACACCCAGGTTCAAGTCCCATGGCCCCACCCTTCATCAATCCTCCAGGCCTTGCCTTAACCCTCAGGCCAGCCACCTTCTCCTTCTAGACCCTCCCACCTCCCATGTGTTTCTTCAAAGCCCCCCCTCCGCCCCTCCCACCCCACACCAAGGCCATGCACAAATGGGCTCCTCTCTCCACTCCAGGCTCAGCTTAAGGTTCCCAAGTGTGAAGTTGCTCGCCCCAGGACCTTTGCACCTGCTGCCCCCACTGCCAGAAACACCTCCCAAATATCTACAGATTTGTACCCTCTGTCTTTACAGTTTATTCAAAGGACACCTTCTTGGCAAATCCCCTCCTACTTAAAACTGTGAGCACACCCCATGCAACACCTCCATCCTCCTCCCCTGCTTTGCTTTCTTCAGATGTTTCCCTTAATACACTGATGTTTTAACGTGGGGGTCTTTCCCTTGACATAAAGGGGGCAGAAGGAACCTGACCCAACCACGCTCATGTCTTGCAGCCCAGGCCGTGGGAAGGGCTGGCCCTACGCTAACCACCCCCCCCTCATCTGGGTGACATCTGTGCTCAGCAGTCCCCTGCACCTCACCCCCAGCAGGTCCTGCCCCTCAGGCTGTGCAGCCCTGTGTGACCTCCTCAGGATAAAAAGATGGTTGTCTGAGCCAAAGACAGTGCTGCTCACTGATCAGTTTTCTGCGGGCTCCACACCAGAGGCAGAAACACAATTCCTGACTTCCCAATCATGGGTCCCAAATCCCCGAAGGAGCCTCCCAGGCACTGGGACGTCTGCTATCTCTCACTGCCCATGCCACAGTACCCCCAAACCCTCTAGGCGCCTTCCTGGTCCAGAGGGTGGTCAACTCCCCCTCCTCATGCTCTGCTGTGCTTCCACCTGGATATACCTTCCCCCAGCTCTGCCTCACCCCACCCTGCCCTCCGTGGGTGACCCCACCTGGGGGGTGTTCTTTATCTCTTTCAAGAGAGGTAGCAGCTTCTTTCTCCGGTCATGTCTGGAACAGCTCTAGGTTGTTCCCACACCCTTTTCTGTGCTGCCCACGGCCTCCCAGGGGTGTGAACACTGTCCCTCCCTCTCTCTCTCTCTCTCTGTGTGTGTGTGTGTGTGTGTGTGTGTGTGTGTGTGTAGGGGGCTGCTGTTTGCTGGATGAACAAATGAGTGGGAGCCAGCTCTCTTTTAGGGGCCAGCGTAGACCTCTGTCCAGAATCTGGTCAACGGGAACCCAGGACAAGCCTGCTTAACCCAAAAAAACACCCAAAGCTACCGGAGCAAGCAGACAGTCCTGCAGTGGCTGCCCAGGCATCTCGAGCCTGTGATCGAGCCTCTTCCAACACCCTAACTAGCTGCTCACAGTCTGGGGGGCACCAGGTTGTGTTTATTGAGCCTCTCAGGGAGCCAGCCAGGACCCTTCCCAACATCCTAAAGAAAGGTACCACCCACCAAGGATGCTTCCATATGAGGCTATGCTGAAAAGGGGCTGAAATTGGAACCCCATCTACCTAGTTCCTCTTAGAGACCACTGCACAGCCTCCTCCAAAGACTCACTGGCCACAGGACAACAGAGGCCGGGCAGCACAGTGAGCACAGCTGGCCAGGGGCTCTATCACCAGGCCAGGCTCACCCGACCTCCCAGGGATCTATCCCAAGGGTCTCTATGTATCTACCCACTCCCCGGTTGCTGCCGGCTGAGTCCTGGCTACGGAAGGGAAAGAATTTATTAGGGAAACCTGTTCTTGCAGGGCAGGGGCAGATACAAGGAAAAAAGGGGGCCTCTCCACCAGGAAAGGCCTCTGGCCTGCTTGTGAAGGGGGATGATGAGGGCCATCAGCCCCAGGCCGAACAGAGGTAAGGGAAGCGCTGTAGCTCTGGGGAGGAAAAGGGGGTCCAGTCTCACTCCAAACTCCTGCAGGCTGAGAAAGGACGTGGGAGGCCTAGGGTGGGACAGAGAGCTCTGAGTCGGGGATGAGGCTCTGAGGAGGGTCCTGGGGCTGGGGCTGGGGGTGGGGGTGAACCGTGAGGATGGCCAGGCTGACAAGGAGAAAGACACGGGGGGCGGGGCAGCCAGTACGAAAGCTCTGAACAGGCTGGGGCGTCGGCAAGGCCTGGAGGGCGGGACCGAGGGATGCTTCCGCTGGCCGGGCTCCGGTAGCGTTGGGGCGGGGGGTAGTCTGGAGTTAGGGGCAAGGAAGGAGACGGATCTCAGGTCTGCGGGGTCTCGGCCTGGTAGTTGGGGTCTGAGTCCAGAGAGGGCGGCTCCCGGGACCGGGTCCAGTCCCGATTGCGGCCTCTGCCGTGGGTGCGGAGTGAAGGGCAGGGCTGGCCCAGGGCAGGGGTCTCGGCCACCGACGGGGGTCTCCCCACGTCCCGGGAGTCTTTGCTGGGACGGGGTCTCGTCCTGCCCCTCGGGTGGTCTCCCCGACCCTGAGGGGGGCTCGGCAGGCTCGGCGGGGGTCGGCGGGGCGGGGGTCCCGGGGTCCTGGCGGCCCGCGCCCCTCACCGCACTCTTCTTGGTCACCATCTTGTCCAGCCTCCGGGCGATCCGCGCAATCTCCTCTTCCTTGCCCATCATCGCCTCGGGGGCAGGGCCCCCAGCGCCCGCCGCGCCAGCCTCAGCCTCCGGGCCTGGACCCCTACCCCGCTCGTCGCCGTCGCCCGCACCCGTCGCAGCCGACGCAGCCCTACCGCGGGCGGGAGACCCTCCGTTCAAACCCCCGGCCCCCGCGGTCGCCGCGCTGCATCATGGGATATGTAGTTCCGGCGGCCGCCGCCTCGCGCTCACTCGCCCCGCGCTGGACCACAACTCCCAGTAGACACGCCGATTTGCATGGCTTCCTGGGGAGTGTAGTCCTGACGCGGGCTGGCGCCGGAGGCCGACGGGGCCGAAAGTCTCGCAGTCCCACAAGCCCCCGCGCGAGCCGGTTAGCCGGCGGAGGGCGCTGCGGTAACGCGAAGCAAGAACGTGCGTGCCGGAACCGACGCGACTCCGAGTTTGTCCGTCCCCCACTCTCCGCCCGGCAGCGGCCGGTGGTCCGACTACGCAGGACCCACAGAGGCGCATTCGGGTCTGTCTCCTGTCTCCACCCGCTTGAAGCCCTCTTCTTCCACCGGACAGCCGGACCCTGCGGGAGAACCGCCGACCCCGCCCCCCAAGCCTGCGCGGACCCCCTGCGCCCTCTGGCCTGAATGCTGGCCTCTGAGCCCGGGTGCGTGGTGCCCGGAGGAGGGAGGGAGCAGGAGACGGATGCGGGGGTCGGAAGGTGCCAGGGGACTTGGAGGGGCTGCGTGGGCAAGGCCCCTGCCTCCGGAGTCGGCTGCCGGCTGTGAACCCCGGGCTCTACACTTCAGACAAAGCACTGACCACTCTGTGCCTCAGTCTCCCCATCAGTGAAATGAAGATGGTAATATTGTCGGCCTCACAGGGCTCCTATCACAATGTCGTCGGTGGGTAACCCTCCACTGAGAACAGCTTAGGGGACACAGCATGCGCAGTTCAGTTGTCACCTTTGCCGCTGGAGATCCCTGGCAATGGCCAGATGGCACTCAGTTGGAGGGAGGGCCCTGGCCGGTAGAGGGCTGGGGAGGAGCAGATGGGCGGAGCTAGCGTCTCCTCCAGATGTCTGCCCCTCTTCAGTGGTTTGCTGGACAGGGCACAATTCTAGGGGAGGGTACAAGCCAGGGAATTGATGTCTCTAGTGCTGTGGGCCCCACCCCACAGTCACTGAAATTCCTGCCAAGTAACTGTGAGACCGGGTGGCAGATGGGATGACCAGACGACCTCGGCTGACCAGGCCTTGGACTCTGGGTGGTATTAATTAGATATGACTGAGCTTCCCAGCAGCCAAAGTGAAAAGGAAAACATGGTTACTTGTGAAATTACTTAGTAATCATAAGGAAAAAGCATGGAATTCCTTATTGGGAGCCAAGGTTTTCCAGGACAGAGGCCCACCTCATTTCCAGACCAGCTCTGGTTCTGCCCCTCACTGTGACCTGGGGCCATAGCTCTGACCTGTCCCAACCAAGCAAGTTCTTAGATGGCCAGAATCCCATGGTCTGAGCATGTGTGCAGCCTCTGAGTGTCTGACCACACCAGGGACACTGGGAAGCCGGAGCCACACACCCTTCAGCCCTGCTCTGGGCAAGCAGTGACTGGTGAGAACCAAGAGCTGGCTGGGCTCCTGCACAACAGGCACCAGCAAGACCCCCAGAGAACACATCCTCAAAGACTCACACTGGCCCCCATCGCCCACGGGGGCGCATCCATGGAGGCTGCCCAGCCAGGCCTCTGAGACAGACACAGTAAGCTGATTCAAGGATTTCTTGGAGCGAATTCGCCGTCGTGCTGAAGACCTCCAACCGCCACAACCAGGCATCTTGGGACGCTGAGCTCAGCCATGGCTTCTGACAAAGCCTGGACCACAGGGTAGGCAGGGCAGACATGGCTAATATGGAGCAGAGCCCTCAGCCTCTCCCCTCCGGAGCAGGGAGGTGTGTGTCCAAGAGAACACAAAACAGCTTCAGGTCCCTAAGATTGGAGACAGAGAGGAGATCAGGATAGGCCTCTCAGGGGCACCTGGGTGGCTCAGTCAGCTAAGGACAGGTGTCTCAGAAGCATCTCCTGGTTGTCAAGAGGGTTTGTGCCAGACACCTGACCTTGGCCAAGGCATCAGTTGGGGCAGGGTCTGGGCTGTCAGCACAGCCCCCTGGGGCAGGTCACTGTCAAGGCCCAGCCTCAAGGTCAGTCCCCATCCGATCTCTCCAGGGGACAGATGAGCACCAGGTGCTGGGGAGGAGAGCAGGCAGGCAGACACCCTGCAAAACCAGTGTGGGGATTCACCCTTGACCCTGCCTGGAAAGACCTGCTAATGAGGGACTGTCCCGCAGTCTGTGCGAGAGACTTAGTGTAAGGGATGCCTGTCAGTGTGGGGCTGCTTGAATGGTTTAAGCCACAAAGATGTGACTAAAGCATGACCAAGGAAGCTGGTTAAGAATGAGGCCTCAGGGGCGCCTGGGTGGTTCAGTCAGTGAAGCGTCTGCCTTCGGCTCAGTCATGATCCTGGGGTCCTGGGATCGAGTCCCACATCGGGCTCCCTGCTCAGCCTGTTTCTCCCTCTCCCCACCTCCCGCACCTGCTCTGTCTTTCTCTCTCAAATAAATAAAATCTTTATTTTAAAAAAGTGCTTAGGTTTCTATATCACACATTTTTTTGTTTATATCACACGTTTTAGGAAATATTTTGATAACTGTTTTACTGTAACTGGTTTCCTTTGTAACCCTATGAGCTTTACTTTCTGCACTGCCCCCATGTGCACCACAGTAAGGACATGGAGGAGAGGAGGCACTGTCCGCTGAGAACTAGGGCCCCTCCCCTATACCACCATAATGGAAATCCTGGCCTGCCTGCCTTGGACCCTTTCTCCGCCATGAGAAACTCGAGGGTCTCCACCTCCAGAGGCTCCAGGGATAGGCCGCAGAGACAGCTTGTAAGGAGCCTGGCATGTCCTAATGGGTCTTGTTTGAGGCCCATGAGGTTGCAGATGAACGGAGGCCAAGACACTGGGGCCCCTGAAGGATGACGGCCAGGAGGTGGGGGCCCCCCACAAGAGGAATGCCCAGCAGAGGACTGGGCTGTGGGAACGCAGTGGGGCATCCCAGGAGCCTGGTGATCCCAGGCAGGGCGGGAGATGGGGAAGAGGAGTAGACAGAACAGAGGAGGCAGGGTACTTCCAAGCTGGAGCCCTGGGGGCCACAGCTGCTCCCCTGTGACAGGAGCCCTGAACCCGGGCAGGTCCAGTCCTGCACGGAAGGGGTGTGGCCCCGTGCAGCTGAGTGGGAAGCCCAACGTCCAGGTAGGGTGATCCCTCCGCGAGGCCTGTGTGGCCCATGGTGAGCAGTGGCCTCTAGGTGGCAGGAAGGAGCCACAGACCGGCGGGCCAGCCAGGTGTCCACCGCCCTCCCCCGGGGGAGGTGCACTCCTTTCTGGCCACAGCTGTGAGGCCCTCATCTGTGGGGGCTGCAAGGGCTCCCACCCTCACCAGGGCTCAAGCTGGGGCAGCACCCCCCAACCCCAAAACTCAGTATCCCACCTTCGAAGTCCCTGGTCTGGGGGGCCCTCATGAGTTCATGACCCTTGGAACCTCGCTCAGGATGTTCACAGCCCACCCCAGACCCCGCACGGACCCTACCCAACCTTGGGAACGTCCTCCTCCAAGGAGCGGCCTGGGCCCCCAGACCATCCGGTACCCTCAGAACACTGCTTCCGGAGCGTAGCATCAGAACCATGGGATTCTCCTGGAAGGGATTTATGTAAACCTGGCCGTACCCCACCAGGGTACTCCCCAGGGCTGGGGCCTTCTAGACCCTACCCTGACCCCTCCGCGAATGAAGAATTTCCTTTCCTCTCTGATACCCACGTGCAACCCGAGTCACAGGGGAGGCAAGACGCTCGCATGTGCACGCAACGGCCGTACCCGAGGGTCCTCATGCACGGACACTCAGACCACCCTGGACGGTCCGTGAGCTGTCTGTTTCCCAAGGACTGCTCAGCTGGGAAAACAAGGCCTTCCATCCGCCTGTGCCACACCCCCAGCCCAGGACACATAAGAGCTGCTCAGTAAATACGTCTCACGAAGGAAGGACAAAACAATAGCACGCAGGGGGCGGGAAGGAAGGGACCCACACTCACTAGCCACCGCCCAGCAAGGGAGCCCCAAAGACAGGACCCACCCCCACACCCAGGGAGGGCCAGCTCAGGACTGACCCCCCTGCTGCTCTGGGTTGAAGGCCTGACACACAGACCCTCCTAGAACCAGCCTCTCCAGAGATGGGCCCAGGCAGAGGAGAGGGTGGCGGACAGAGAGCTGAGAGCCAGGTGGACCTGACAAGGTGGGGGGGAGTCAAGGCAGGGCCTCAGGGGGTTGGGAGACTGAGCTGTGAAAATGTAGGTATGTGGGCGGAGGTCCGGGGGCTCCTGGTTGGAGGTCAGAGGTGGAGAGTGATCAGCAAGGAGCAGAGAAGGAGCCCCCAAGGGGTGAGGGGTGGGAGACAGACTGCTCACCTTCCCAGACCCCCCCCCCCCACCTGCCTTACTCCAGAATGCCCTCCCGGACACTCCGCAGGCCCGCCGCCTGGGGCCCTCCCTCAGTGCCCGTGGGGGTCCCATGGGGCAGCCCCCAGAAAGCAGAAATACTCGGGCCTGCCCTCAGGGGCCTCCCGTGTGGGAAGCCCGGCCCCGTCCTGGGGGCTCTGAGGGGGATACAGCCCTGACAGGGACCTGGGGACACCCCAGTGACACCCCCAAGGTCCACAACACACAGGCTGGACCACACCTTTGGCCCAGAGGTCTGCCCCTCCCCCATCCTCAGTCCGGAAACATCGGAAGCTCAGGCCATTTATTTTTCTATTTGCGTCCCCCACCCCCTGCCCGCCCAAAGCCGGCCGTGACCCAAGCAGGTCGCATCCGTGCTTCCTTTCTGGCTGAGGCAGGGGCCTCGGTGGGAAGGCCCGTGCTGCCCCACTCACATGGAGCCCCACCTTGCTTCCCATGGCCCCAGAAGCCCCCACCCACCCCCTGCTACCTGTAGGCAGCAATGCCCTGACCTGGGTACCCAGCTGTTTCTGCACCTTGTCCGCCTGACCTGCCAGCCCACCACGGTGGCCGCCAAGGGGCTGTGTAGGGCTGTGACCCCAGCCAACCCGGTTGCGGCTTCCCTCGGATCCTGGCCTCTGAAGTCAGGCAGGGCAGTGACCAGGGACTGAGATCCAGCGGGAGCCCCTGTCCCACGCTCCAGCAGATACCTTGCTCTGCCGTTGCCGCAGCCCTTTCTCTGGGCCTCAGTCTCTCAGTCTGCAGGATGGGAAGAGCTGCCCAGCCAGGGTAGCGTCTTTAGGAAAGTCCCCAGCCCAGCCCATAGCCTTGGCCCGGTCCCAGCTCCCTCCCCCAGAGGCAGCACTTGGGGGAGGCAGGAGGCATCCCCCAGAGGCCAGCAGCAACCCTGGCGGCCTGCTCCAGGCTCGAACAATGTGCTTCCCCCACACAATTCCCAGAAATGCAGCCCTCCCTGCCCTGCCAGCCAGCCTGGCGGCCACTCCACCCTCCCCATCCCCAGGGGCCCTGGGCGGGGGTGGGGGGAGGTGAGGGGGTGGGGTGGTCAAGGGCCATGGGTGAAAGGAGGAGGTCTGACTCCCGGGGCATCAAAACCAGGGGTCCCTGAGGTAGCATCTCGCAGGGGTCCAGGCACACCAACCCTGCTGTCCTCCTGAAAACTACTCAGGGAGGCAGCTTTTGGCTGAGGAGCCAGGCCCGCTGCAGGAGCAGTCCCCCTCCCCTTCTTTCCTGGTGGTGAGTCCATCCTTCCTGAGCTGCCCAGGCCCAAATCCACACAGCAGCTAAGCTGAGACTGGGGAGAGCTAAGTCACCTCACACCCTCCTCTCCTCAAAACCCTCCCAAATCACCAACTATCCTTCAGAGAAAAAGCCCAAGACCCTCCCAGGCCTCACGGAGCTCCTTGTCCACTCCCTTCTGTACGTATGCTCCTCCCACACATCAGCACCCCCTCTCTGCCCCAGGGCCCTTGCACGTACAGCTCCCGCTGTGTCCAACACTCTTCTCCAGGTATTCCCTCATCTCTTTGACATGCTCCCTTCGGGGTTGGCTCAAAAGTCATCTCATGAAGCGACAGGCCACGAGCACCCTCGACACAGCCCCTCCCTCTTCCCCAACTGGCAGCACCATATTCCAGAGCACACACCACAGCCTGAAGCCCCATATTCTGACTTGTTTGTGGGTCTGCTGATTGTCTGTCCCTCTCCACCAGAACGGGAACCCCCTCCCCAGGCAAGGACTTGGGGCTGTTTTGTTCACTGTCTCCTAGAACAGAGCTGAGTTCATAGCTGGCACTCAATAACAAACAAATGAATGCATGAATGAATGATTCCTGCCCCGAGTGAGAAGGGATGGGTGGTCCCCAAGAACACAGACCTGCCCCCCAGCCCATTTGGCGGTCCCAGCTGTTGGACCATCAAAGCCACTTGCCACCAAAGCTCGGGCAGCAGCAGAAAAGAAACATACAGCTGCAGGGCCCGCTGGGGGCTCTGCTCCTTCCCTGCACCATTCCCAGGACAGCTGAGGACTGTCACCAGAGCCTGGCAGGAGAGAGAGAGGCCAGGCCAGCCCAGGCAGGGAGGTCAGGATGGGCACTGCCCCGCACACCCATGGCTCCCCATGCAGAACACTCAGACAGCCCCGCTTCTCCTCTTCCAAGAGCCCCTGAGGGGCGCAGGGCACAGCTCCTACAGGACTAGGACACCTGCAGACCCAGACCCAGGGCCCCCTGATTTGAATAAAGACAGCCGTGGCAGCAGCTGCGCCATGCCCAGATCCGGCAGCACGCGGGGCGGGGGCGGCAAAGCTGGGGGCAGGAGCTCCAGGCCCAGCCCGCCGGACGACTGGACAGACAGAGTGTCTGGCGCCCTCGCTCCCTCCTCACAGCTGTGGCCTTCCTTCCTGAGCTGGCGTTTCCTGGCTCCTCCCTGCTGTTGCCACGGAAACCTAGAGCCTGGTTCCCATGGAGCCCCTGCTGAGCCTGAGTGGGGCCCACACAGCTCGCAGAAACCCCCAGGACATACACGGCCACACCACGCCCCCACCAGGGCTCACAGAGCCCAACAGCCCAACACAGCGAGAACAACACCCTGGCCTGTGCAGCAGCCCTCGACACCTGGCACGTCACAGAAGTCACTCCTGCCGCATGGGACCCAAGGCTCCCCTGTCACCCCCCTCACACCCACAAGGCCCTGTGCCCCTCCACCCAGAGAAGCCCCCACCTGTTCAGTCCTGCCGGCCCCTGTCCTCGCCACACGCCCAAAATGCCCAAGTGACAGCACCACACCCACCCCCTCTGCTCAAGACCCTCAGCCAGTCTGACACCCCATGAGCCTACTGACCCTAGTTCCCAAACACCTAGCTCGGCGTGTCGCTCGGGTCTGCACAGCTGGCAAACTACCCCCTGATGCCAAACCCAAGCCTTGTGACGGCTGCTGCCGTGAGCTCAGGCAGCCGTGCCTGCTCCCTCACACGTCCCCGCCCCCAACCACCTTTTCCCAGGAGCAAGGCCCACAGTGTTCTGGAAGCCCAGGGGCTCTGTGCACACCAGGCCCAGCACCCTGGGGCGGACAGCAAGAAGGCACCGGGCGGAGCATGAGTCCCAGCATCCACCTGGACCAGGCCCGTCACTCGGGGAGGGACAGGCACGCATATGCTTCTAGGCCATTGGGCGGCTTCCTCAGAAGCCCTGACCCCTGGACAGAGGTCGAGGCGGACCCTGCACCTTGCCTTCCTGCACTGCCCCAGCCCTTGCGGCGGAATCTGAAGGAGGAGCATCGGGACAAGGGCCAGGCCCAGAGCCCTGGTCTCAAGGACCCTGAGGGGTCTGAACTGAGCGGCCCAGTTCCAAAGCCCAGGTCTCAGGAGACAGAAAACTCCCCTCCACCTGGACCTGTGTCTGATGGGGACCCCACCCCCACCCTCCAGGACAAGGAGGGTCTGGACCCAAGGGACTCAGTAATTGGTCCCAGCCTCCTGCTCCTGCAGCAGCCAGAGCTGGGTGGGTGGGAGCCTGTGAGGTCTGTGCCCCGGGCAGCGCCTGGGAGGTCTGCCACTCCCAGAGCCCAGCCAACCCCCACCCAGAGCCACCGACGGGACCGCCCAACATCCTTTGCAGGCTTCACCCAGAGCCTGGGGGTCTGGTCCTAGCTGAGCAAGGGAGTGGGTGGAGGCCAGGGAGGGCAGTGTCCACTCAACACTCAGCCCAGCCCCACACTTGCAGAGAAAGCTTGCCCCTCTACTCCAACTTTCTGTCTGGGGGGTCTGGGGGCTGCACACAGGGCCCCCATAAGGGTGGGCAGTAGCCAGCCTGGGCCAGGCCAGCCAGAGGTGGGTTCTAGAGGCACAGAAATGCCCCCGAATCACAAATCACCCCCACTTCGGATGGAGCTGGGCCCACTCTTGGGGACCCCTCCTTTGGTGGGTGCTGAGGGTGAGGACTTCACTGAGCAGGAAACCCATTCTACACCCTGTGGGACCCCATCTCGCAGCAGAGCCCAGCCTCTGCCTGGCTCCTGAAGCCTTGGGCAGACGGCACCACTAGAGCCCACCTCACCCCACGCTCTGGCAGACACACACGGACCACACACAAACGCACAGACACATACAGCTCATGCCCCTCCCCCCAGCACAGCTGACCACACCCACACCAGCCCTATGCCTCTGAGGTCAGGGCCACCCCGACGGCAGTCCCCACTCCCACCGTCTTCCCATCTGGACAGTGGGCCAGAGCCACAGTCCGCACCCCTACCAGGCAGCACACACACGGGAGGACAGCCTGAGTCCAGGCAGGTTCTCCTCTTGCCCTGCCCAGCCTCAGCCCACAGGACATGACAGCTGGACACCTGAGTAGCACAGCTCTGTCAAGAGGGAGGGTCGTTGGCTGGCGCCAGGCAAGGCGGCTCACGGGGGGGGGGGGGGGCGGGGGGGGGAGCGCTGTAGTGGTGAGGTAATGCCAGATGATGCCCACAACTGCATTTGGGGCCACTTGGTCAACTTTGGGCTGCAGGAGCTGCAGAGGGCCAGGCAGGGCCTCTAAGGGAACCAAAAATCTATCCTAATGTGGGGGGGGGGCTGCAGTGGAAGACCCTCTAGGCCTCCTTCCCAAGCCCCAGTGACCACCATCCCAGACCAGCTACTGCCCAGGCTAAGCCAGGCCCCGGTAACCCCAGACCACACCTAGAAGGACAAAGGTAGTCTCTACCAGGTGCTGGCTCCTTGAACCCATTCTTCAACCTTCAGTCTCCCTCACACATCTCTCCCCCCACCCCTGCAGGGTGCCCAGTCCACCCACTTATACTGGTCGAGCAGGAGCTGGCACCACTGGGAGAGGACTGTGCACCTGCCCACTCCAGTGCCCCCCATTCTTGCCTGCCTCCCAGGAAAGGCGAATCTTCCCCTAGACCCAGAGAAGCCACTTGCTGCTGTCTTGACCGCCCCAGTACACCAGCCCAGGCTCCACATCGGGAATGAAGCTGGGAGGCCCGGGGCGTCTGGGTGCCAGTCTGGGACACCCAGTGCTTTACTCCTCCAGCTGATGGACAAGACCCAACATGACAGAACCCCATGTACAGACAGGATGGACGCCCAAGAGCCCTCAGGGCGAGGGACCCCGTGGGGGTGCTGGCCTTTCCTCAAACCAGGAGGGTCACTGGGGGCAGCTCAGGAGCAGTGGGGGCAGCTATAGGACCCACCCCATTCATAAGCCCTGGCTCTGCGGCCGAGCAGCACTCCAAGGGCCAGGGGACTGAGAGCCTCTGGCCACACAAGGCCAGGGTCACTGACACCTGCGGCCATGCACCATGGAGCTCCCAACGTGGGGTGGGAAGGAGGGCTGCACAGCTCCAGGCTATAAATCGATGTACGGGAGGGAGAACTCAGATACCACTGCGGAACCCACACCCAGGAGCTCCATCCTCAGCAGAAGGGTAGGGAAACAGTCCTGGGGGAGATCCCTCAGTTTCTGGAGCCCAGGTCCCCTCCCCAACTTCCAGGAGGCTGGCAGCTCCTCTGGAAACCCTCCCAGGCCCAGGGGAGGGGCTCCCCCTTCCCTCCACCTGCCCCAACCCTGGATCCGGCTTCAGTCTATTGTGATAACGGTGGCCTGAGCTGGGCAGGGCAGCCAGTTACTGCTGGTCCCAGCCCCTGACCCCAACAGGCCCTGGAGAGGGGGAACAAGGCCTGGGGCTCCGCACCTTCCCTGGTGGTTCGTCTGCCCTCTGGTATGGGTCCAGGGCATCCAGCGCTGAGGTTTTCCCTGTTTGGAGTGGGCTTGGGAGTGATGGAGGGGACACCAAGTCCGTCTTCTTGAACCCCATGGACAGACGGGGAGGCTCACCACCCCCAGTGGTGAAAATTCCACATGTGTGTGGAGGGCCGGGGACAAGATGTCCTGCGGTTATCCAGAACACGCTCCCCCAAGATACAGGGCCCTTTTTCCAAAGTGCCCGCTCCTTTTGAGCTGGACCCCAAGAAGGCTTCTTGGAAAGCCTCCCAAGAACATGGGTCAAAATAACGCCCCTCTCCTCCCAATGTATTTTCATGAGGGGGCAGCCACCCTCCCCCGGTTACCGTCCGGGGGTCTGACTCCGTGGGTGGGGACGGCAGCGCGTGAAAGTCTGACAGCCCCCATGAGGACGCCCCCTTCCAAGCTCCAGCCCACACCAGCGGCCCGTTCCCACTCGGGGTGAGGTGGGGGGGTCCCTCCTTCAGAGAGGGTGCGGGGGCAGCTGCGCGGAGGGGGCTGCGGCGGAACCCGGCGGGCCCGAGAAGAAAGGGAGCCCCCGGGGAGGGGGCGGCCCCACACCGCCCCGCCCCGCCCGCCCAGCCGCCTATTGGCCCCGCGCCGCTATATCTGGGCGCCCACCCGGCTCGAGGCCACCGCCGTCTCCGCCGCCGTCCGCCCTGCCCTCCGCGCCCGACCCCGAAGTGCCTACCATCCACCCACCGCGCTCCCGCGCTCCGTTCCGCCCAGGCCGCGCCCAGCTGGAATGCAGAGATCGCCGCCCGGCTACGGCGCACAGGACGACCCGCCCGCCCGCCGCGACTGTGCATGGGCCCCGGGACCCGGGGCCGCCGCTGAGCCGCGCGGCCTCCCCGCCGCCCCCGCCGCCCTCGCAGCGCCCGCCGCCCCCGCCTCGCCGCCCAGCCCGCAGCGCAGCCCGACGCGAAGCCCCGAGCCGGGGCGCTATGGCCTCAGCCCGGCCGGCCGCGGGGAGCGCCAGGCGGCCGACGAGTCGCGCATCCGGCGGCCCATGAATGCCTTCATGGTGTGGGCGAAGGACGAGCGCAAGCGGCTGGCGCAGCAGAACCCGGACCTGCACAACGCGGTGCTCAGCAAGATGCTGGGTGAGGGGCACGGGCGTGGGGGGCGGCGGGGAGGAAGGGTGAGCGGTCGGGGGAGGAGAGACCTAGAGCAGGGGTGGGCCAGGGCGGGCGGGGGCCGCGCCCCACCCTCGCGGCGCGCCCAGGGCACACTCCGGGCCCGGCAGGCCGCCCGCCCGACGGCAGCCCACTGACCCGCGCCCACGGCCCCGCAGGCAAGGCGTGGAAGGAGCTGAGCACGGCGGAGAAGCGGCCCTTCGTGGAGGAGGCGGAACGGCTGCGGGTGCAGCACCTGCGAGACCACCCCAACTACAAGTACCGGCCGCGCCGCAAGAAGCAGGCGCGCAAGGCCCGGCGGCTGGAGCCCGGCCTCCTGCTCCCGGGCCTGGCGCCCCCGCCGCCGCCGCCCGAGCCCTTCTCCGCGGCGCCTGGCCCGGCGCGTGCCTTCCGCGAGCTGCCGCCGCTGGGCGCCGAGTTCGATGGCCTGGGGCTGCCCACGCCCGAGCGCTCGCCGCTGGACGGCCTGGAGCCCGGCGAGGCCGCCTTCTTCCCGCCACCCGCGGCGCCCGAGGACTGCGCGCTGCGAGCCTTCCGCGCGCCCTACGCCCCCTCCGAGTTGCCCCGGGACCCCGGTGGCTGCTATGGTGCGCCCTTGGCCGAGGCGCTCAGGACCGCGCCCGCTCCCGCCGCGCCGCTCTCCGGCCTCTACTACGGCGCCCTGGGCGCGCCCGCACCGGGCCCGTACCCCGGCCCGCTGTCGCCACCGCCCGAGGCCCCCCCGCCCGACGGGGCCGAGACGCTGGGGCCCGCCGCCGACCTGTGGGCCGACGTGGACCTCACCGAGTTCGACCAGTACCTCAACTGCAGCCGGACTCGGCCCGACGCCGCCGGGCTCCCGTACCACGTGGCGCTGGCCAAGCTGGGCCCGCGCGCCATGTCGTGCCCCGAGGAGAGCAGCCTGATAGCGGCGCTGTCCGACGCCAGCAGCGCGGTCTACTACAGCGCGTGCATCTCGGGCTAGGGCCCGGCCGGCGCGGCGTCTCCGTCTCCTCCGCAGCTAGCGCGACTGGACCGCGGCGCTCTCCTGCTCGCTCTCTCCCGCAGGCGCAGGCGCAGGCTTCGGCTCCTCTGGGGCGCCCTGCAAGGGCGGCTCCCGCATGTCCTGGGGCTTTTCCAGGAAGCCCAGGCCTGGGACCTGTTGTCTGGCCCCGCCAGGGTTAAGTTTCTGAAGCGTCTAATTCTTTCCTTGCAGTCTATTTTCTAGAACCAGGCTGTATTTTTTACTTTGCCTTTTTATATACTCGATACAACATATTTAATTTTTAATTAAACTTTTAAACTTTTTCTTCCAAGGGGTTTCAGTGACCAAAAGCACCGATGTAGCAAGCTTTCTAAATATGAAAAATACCACTGTTTGTTTGCTTTAAAAGGGGAGCAGGAGCTGGGTCGCCCCCGGGCCAGGCGAGGCCACAATAAAGTGACTCGCTGTTTCCTCTGAACACCCGAGTCTGTGGTCGTTGGGGGAAAGGGGAGCAGTACACCCAATGACCCTGGATTTGCCCTCCCCCCGAGAGCCCCTCCAGCTTGGGCCCCAAAGCACCCACTTCTCCATCCTTCCAGGCTACTCAGCGGACCGAGTTGGTGGGAGGCATGAGGTGTGGGCCCTCCCGGACCCTCCCAGCCTTCCATTCCCTTCCTGTCCCACCCCCCATTTTAACTGAAGCCTAATAGAGGTCAGCAATCCCCTCACGTGCCCACCCATGTTTCGTCATCTTCGTCTCCTCTTTAAAACTTTCTTCTAAATAAATAAATACATACATAAAATAAAAATAAATACACAACTAAAACTTTCTTCAAGCCCAGGGACTACTGCTCAGGGCTCTCCTCTCCAAAGGAGATGGGCAGGGTTGACACCTATTAATAGACATGGCACCCTGGGGCCCCTTCTGTCATTTTTAAACCAGAGGCCCCAGAAGGGGAAGCACCATACAGCCATGCTGCTCCCCACAGTGATCTTTCCAGGCTCTGCCCAGTGACAGAAGGTCAATGACCTCACAAGGAGGCTCAGGCCCCCATTCCCAAACCCTCTCACTCTAGCCCTTCCCCACTTGCAGCATAACTGGACACCCTCTTTCCATATTCCTTGGTCCCCAGCCCCTAACCGGGGAGCTGAGCTCTGACACCCTGATGTGGAAAAGTCACTCACAGCTCAGTCTGCTCTGTGTCTGTGAGCCGTGTGGTTCTGTAGGGTGCTGCCTGTCCTCCGTGACTGCAGGTGAGCCAGCGTATCCAGGCCTGTGTGTGCACAGGAGGCTCCGAGCATGGGTGTGACACTGTGACACCGTGACCATGTGACCATGGGAGCACCCAGGAGGATGACCGAGTGACAGTCTGTGTCTGTGTGCACACAGTTGTGCAGTGAGTCTGGGACTGGATGTGCGTGTGTCCGCACATGTGCGGCTGCTGCCTGAGTGTGCAGGGGCAGTGAACAGGCTGTGGGGCTGTTCTTACAGGTACCCTCCCTCTGCATTGACTGGCAGGAGCTCCACACCTCAGCTGGCAGAGTGGGGTGGCTGCACCTGCCCCCCCTCTCCCCGCCCCATCAGCAGCCAGGTCCAGAAAACTCAAAGACAGAGACAGAGACTTAGAAGAACAGAACAGACAAGCTGAAGAGGGCAGGATGAACTCACAAGTGGAGAGAGACACCCAGGGTGGGCGGACAGGCAGGAATAGCCCACAGGACACCAAGGACACCATGTGCCCCTTCCAAGTGTGAATAGGAAGTATGCACGGCAGGGACGCTGAGGCACAACGGGAAAAGGTGGTCCAGTCCAGCCACGTCTCCCATGGGTCTGGGGACTGGTGCTCTGAGGCCCCCGGGGCTGAGTCCTGGGCTCATGCATGGAGAGAAATGTGCATGACCCTTGAGCGTACATCGCTAGCTCTCATGGCCCAACTCCTGCTCTGCTCTGGGCCTGCCCCCTAGTGGGGGGACAGATGACCCACCCCCTAGAGCCCCGGGTCAGCTAAGCCAAAGTGTGCCCCGCTGTGGGGACCCATAGCAGCCAGAGTCCAGGAGCCTCTCACCCAGGTATGGAACCTCCTCCCCCCTCACTCCACCCACTGGCCAGGGCAGGTAGGAGGCAGAACCAGCCCAGCCTGTCCCGTTGCCTACAGCCATGTGAACAGCCCCACTAAGGACCTCCCTGCCTGGGCGGAGGCACTGTCCATTGTCCCACCTGTAGTCCCCTGCAGAGACACCCACGGACACACAGGGAAAGGTTCCAGACAAGTAGACATAGCCAGCGGTGTCTCTCCTGTTTCCTGGCACAGGCTAGAGCAATATTCTCCCATCCTCTGTTCTGGGCTCTTCACCCCACCCCCATCCCACCCAGAGGGTCCACCCTTCCAGGCCCCTTGGGGTCAGTAGGGAGAAGGCAGAGGGGCTTGCTGCCTGGAAGCCCCTCTGGCACAGCAGGAGGCCAGTGGGGGGCCGGGTTTGGAGAAGTCCCCATCGCCAGGGGCTGGGGGAGTCCAGGAGCAGAATCAGAACATGAGAGGGCCTCCCACAGAGAGCAGCTGTTTCCAATAGCAGCTCCTCAGCAGTGGTGGGCCGGCACAGGAAGGGTGGGTAGGGGTCTCCTCAAAGGACCCCTGCCCCGTGCCCTGCCTAGGGAGCTCTCCAAGGGGCCTGGCTTTGCCCTGTCTGGACAGAGCAGCCGTCCTGGGCAGAACCACAGCTCCCCCCCCCCTCCCGCCCCACCGGGGCCTGGGTGGCTCCAGCCCTGGGTCAGGTTTCCCACCGCTCCCCTGCCTGGCTCCACCCACCTGCTTCCAGGAGGGTCAAAGAAGGGAAGTCCCCACCCCCAGCTCCCGCTGAGTCAGGCTGGCCAGGAACAGACCCTGGTGGCCTAGCGCCTGGTGGGAAGTTCTAGCAGCCCTGCCTGGCACAGGCCTCAGCTCCCACACCCAGGACCCAGACTGGACCTGGAAGGACCTGGGCCCAGGTGTCGAACCCTCCCCAGCAAACAGCCCAAGGGAGGAGGTCAGGGAGGCTGGGGCTGGGAGCAGGTTAAGTGCACCCTCTCCCCATAGACGTGCTCATCCCCTGAGACACACCTGGGGACACGACACGCACCACGAGCCACAGAGCCTACCAAGAGACACAGCAGGGCCAAGGCTGTGCTCATATGCCCGACCCCAACGAGGCCATGCTGGGCAGGCAGGGATGGGCCTGCAGCACCCCCACTCAACTGGACAAGCACTCTAGGCCATCCAGCCACTCAGCTCACATTCTACAAAACCTAAGTAGGATTTTGGCATCAAGGTCAGTGGATCTAGTACTTGGAGAGAAGTGTGTGGGGCTGTGTGGCCTCCGTGCCTCTCATTCCAACGTTCTCCCATCTCCTCACTTGTGGGGGTGGCCCCCCAGCCCTCCTCGCCTCCAGCCCCCTTCTCTGTGGTTGGCCTGTTGTGGACATTTCACAGAAATGAAATCATACAATACATGGATTTTGAATGCGGCTTTGTTCACTGAGCGTAACGTTTTCAAGGTTCATCCACGATGTTGGTCCCTCATTCCTCTGCAAGGCTGAGTAATATTCCTCTGTGTGATGAGACCACCCCAACCGACGGGCGCTGAGATCGTCTCCCTGTTTTTCGAGGTGAATAATGCTGCAGTGAACATTCGTGTACAAAGGTTTTGTGTGGACATATGTTTTCATTAAAATTACATAGTTTTCTGTCTCTAATGGCAGGGTCTGAGCAGGTAGGCTAAGCACATTAGCGCCATACCCCAGAGCAGCTGCTCCCAGAGGGGGAGTCCAGAGCAGCAGACCCGCAAAACCAACAGCCAAGCCCAAGGCTCAATCCTCCACCCAGCCTACCCCACTCCTGCCCCAGGCTGGGGGGTGGGGGGGCAAGGACAAGGCTTCAGTCCACGGAGAGTCTTGGACAGGTGTGTGGGAATCCCTGGCCCAGGACTGACGAGAGAGCGGTGGGAATGCCAAGCCTCCTCCTCACTGTGTCCACAGGCCCGCTCGGACTCCCTCCCCACCTCTCGCCCTGCCTGGAAGCAAGGCTAGATGCAACAGGCCAGCTCGGCATGGTGGGAGCTCCCCGCCCTCCACATGCCTCCTGCGACCCCGCTTTGTCCCCCACCACCCTGCCTCATGCCCCACGACCTGTTCCCCAGCTCTCGCTACCAAACCTGTGCAGCAGGACCCCGCCCCCTATCCCACGCTCCTGCCAGCCTGCGCCCAAGAAAACAGGAAGGGGTGCCGGCGGCAGTGCTGCGAGGAAGTGCAGGAAACGGCCGCGGGCGCGGCGCTTATCTTGGGCCACAGCCGGGGACCCCTGGCCTCACGCCCCGCACCGGCCAGTAGGGGATGCAGGGCGCGACCAGAGGACGGGGCCTGCTCACCTGGCGAGGAGCCCTGGCCACCTCCCCACCAGGCAATGATGGTCACAAGTGGGCTATGGAGGCGAGAAGGCCAGTGACAGGACCCCTGGGAGCCAGGCTGTGCCGCTCCCCAGATGTGAGCAGAGGTCCCATCGAGACACAGCTCAGGGACACCCGGCAGGCTCAGTGGGAAGAGCCTGCGACTCTTGATCTCCGGGTCGTGAATTCAAGCCCCATGTTGGATGTAGGGATTACTAAAAAAAAGTAAACTTAAAAAAAAAAACCACCATCACCCACGGCCCAGAGGTGGCCCAGGGGCCAGTGTCCAATCCCAGGCTGGCCCACCTCCCCCACCATACACTCCCCTTCCCAGGTCCTGACCTTCCCATTTCCCCCCAAAACAAGGACTAACTTCCCCCAGCCAGTGTGGAATCCCTGCTGGTTCTTGGGAGGAAGGCTGGGCAGGTGGGCTTCACTGGGTTTGGGGGGATGGTGGTTGTTGTTTGCTTCTGTGTTTACAAAGCTGCGTCTTTTCCTAGGGAGGGGACAGGATGGGGACCGTCCCTGGGAGCCCCCCAGGGTCCTGCAGGCCTCTGGCAGGGACAATGGGCCGAGGCACCTGGCATACACCCCCACCCCCCAGTATTTGCTTTGTTTCCTGGAGTGGGGGCCTTGTTTGTTCCCACACCACCCACAGATGGTGCAGGCCGCCTCCTTGCACACCTGCAGGCCGGGAGACCCCACAGGCAGACTCACAGGCAAGGGCCACGTGCCAGGCAAGGCCAGCCCACCCTTCAGGTCTGGGAGCAGGTGCTTCCTCCCAGCCTGCGCGTGGCCCCGGGCCTTCTCGGCGCCCAGCGCCAGATGCGGGCCCGGCTAACTCACATCCTGTCCCACAGCCACGGCCCCAGGAGCATGGGAGCGCATCTGTCCGGGGTCTAGGCACGGCAGACACTCATCTTTCCCACCAGCTCCCCCGGCTCAGTCAGGCTGCCTGGTGGGGCGAGACGTGGAGGGAGGGCACGTGGAGGGAGGCGCCGGGCGGGGCAGAGGCAGGCGGCCCTCAGAAGGGTCAGCACGCTGGGCTGGCACGGACCCCGCCCCATGTGTTTCGGCAGCCTGCAAAGAGGCAGAGGTAGGAAGTGGGGGTGGGGAGAGGGGAGCATGTGTGCGGGGGTGGGGAACACACAAGCGGCAAAGTCAGGATTAACGTTTTGGTTTTCAAATCCAGAGTCTAGTTTGCCAGTCGCCCGTGTTCCAGATGTTCTTTCAAAGGCTCCCAGTCTGGGGAGGCTGTGGGACACAGGCTACCCTTCAAAGTCGGCCTGGCCCCCTCCTTTTGGCGCTGCACATGGGGGGTCTGGCTCCCTGGCTTCAGGAAGTTGCACAACCCTGGCCCATGCCCTGCGGCCCCATCTACCACCCTGGCACGGCCCCTCCTTCTGGGACCCAGGCCCCCCCCCCCCCCGGAAGCAGCTGAGGAAGCACAGGCACTGGACAGGACACCACTGGGTGCGGGCCCTAACCCGACCACGCGCGTGCCCCAGAAACCCTGTTTTATGGGGGAGAACCAGGCTCAGGCCACATGCCCCAGACCTCAGCAAGGAGGGACATGCAGCACGGGCCCACGGCTCTGTCTCCAGTCATGTCCCTCCATCCCGCTGGTTCTGGTTGGATCCACCCAGCGGTTCCTGAGAACAAGCCACAAAGGGGGTCTCGGCGCTGAACACGCTAGCGAACACCATGGGTCTGGGCGGGCACCCCTGCTTTCCCTCTGCTCTCTGTATCTGGGCATGTCACTGTGGCTCTCTCCTGCCCCCAGGCCTGGTCTGGTTGGGATATCCCAACCCTGGACAAGTGAACTTTGTCCCGGGAGCCAGAGGCCCAACTTGCCGCCGTCCTGCGTCAGCAACCACGTGGCTGTGGTGGGACGGTGGCCCCAGGAGAGAGAGTTCCACCTCCCGGAGCCCGTGGGCGGGAGCTTATTTAGCAAAAAGGGTCTCGCAGATGCGACTCAAGATCCTGAGGTGTGATCACCCTGGATCACTCAGGTGGCCCTCAGCCCAGTGGCAAAGACCCTCGTAAGAAGGAGGCCACGTGAAGGGGGGGCGTGGGCTGGGCTCACCTGAGCCTGCAGCAGCCCTAGGAAGCCAGCGTGCACTTGGCCCAGGAGGAGCACAGCCCATGACGATGCTTCTGGACTTCCAGTCTCCAGAACTGTGAGGGAGGAAGCTGTTGCTGTGTTAAGACACACACTGTGTTGTCACAGCAGCCCTAGGAAACTGATACAGACAGTGGTGTGAGATATGGGGACAGGACTTCAGGAGGGCTGCCTGAGAGAGGGGGCTCTGCCAGGCAGGGGGCTGGATAGGTCAAGGACACACACATCTGTGTGCACATACTCACGGGCAGCCCCTCAGCATCTGTGTGTGCTCACTCACACACTACCAGACGGGTCAGAGTGCCTATTCCTGTGGTCGTGGTCTAGGACCCAGGGATCATGTCCCCAAAACTCTGAGGCCTCTGCTCCCCCTCCTACCGCCCCCTACCCCAAGCTGCTGTTCATCTGAACTGTCCTCAGGCATTGGTGGGTGGAGGGGCTGCCCTACTGCCCACCCACATCTCCCCAGGACAGCCCGGCTGCTCTCAGCAGCAGAGAGGGGGTGCTGCGGGTGGGCAGCAGGCCTGACGGCCCAGGAGGCTATGCTCAGATGCCACTAGGAGAGGAGTACTGTCCCCACAGGCTCTGGGTCTGGGTCAGATCTAAGTGCAAGGAGCCCCTGGGGAAACAGGAGCAGGGTGGGGGCCTCCACAGAGAGCCTGCCCCCTCCTGTCCCTGAACCCACACCCCTGGCCTTCAGCCTTCAACTCAGTGGCCCCACACCTTATGCTCCAACCAAACTGGGCCTTTTCCTCCCACCTGGACATGCAGGCAAGGACCCAGGCTGAGGAGCCCAGCGACAGGAGCGGCACCGCACAGGTCCGCTCCTCTACCAGCTTTCTCCACGTCCGGCACAAGGACGTGTCCGGGCACTCAGGCCAGGACCCTGGCATTGCCTGGATCACTCCTCATGCCTCCACATTCAGCCCACCTCCTGCAGCCTCAGCCCCCACACAGCATCTCCACGAAAGGCACGGGGATCTTTCCTGACCCAGACTCCAGTGTCCCTTCTCAGCTTAGCCCTCCACGCCCATGCCGCTTCCTCAGCCGAGCGGAGCCTCCTTCCGTGTCCTTTAGCCCCAGCCGGAGCCCCCACACCAGCCCAGTCCATACTGTGGCACACGCATGGAGCACGTGCCACAGAGACCAGAGCAGTGGAACGCTCCCGGGGCGCTTGCAGAGCCTGCACCGTCCGTGTCCCCTCATGCCCACGGCAGGGCCCCCGGGGCAGCTGCGCACCGTGGCAGCAGGTGACCGAGTGCACGCTGAGGTCCGGGAAGCTTGGTTCCCCGTCCTGTGCACGGGGCACACATGAGGTGTAACCATGCTCAGGGCCCAGGTCTTACCCCAGCTCTTACGCTTCCTGGCTGTGTGATTTGGGACAAGGGATAACCTCCCAGGGCGTCGGTCTCATCAGGGACAGCAGTTCCTGTTGCACAGACTGAGCGTGTTAACACGTGTATGGGGGGAGCTGGGTCAAGGTCAGCTTCTCTAGTTCTTAATCTTGTGCCAGTGCTGACTGCCCCACCACAAAGGCCCTTCTGCATCCGCGGCTTGCCTCTGTTCTGCCGGGATACCCCAGAGGGAAGGCCTGCTCTGGTGCCTCCCGGGCCCATCCACCTGGCAGAGAGGAGTGTGATGGGTGTTCAGTCCACCAGGTACCCTCTTTGGCCAGGGGCTCTCTCTACTTGCCCCACTCTCCCTCCTCCATCAGCTGTGATTGGGGAGCGGGCCAAGGACACCCAGGTCTATGCAGCTGTAGGCTGGGGAGTCCAGGATAGCCCAGCACCCTGCCAAGCAAACCTACGGTCCTAGAGCACGAGATTGTCCATCCCTGACCAGCCTCTCCGGGTCCACAGAGGGGGCCGTGGACACCCCTCCCAGGGCCGCAGGAAATGGCCTGGCCCCACTTGCAGCCAGGGCCAGCGACTCTGGCTTCCCTTCAGGCCCGTTTCCTTTATCCGGTTGTTTTGCTCTGAATTCACAAAGCTCAGCCTTCCCTTCCCCTCCATTTCCACCCCTTCCCCCATTCCAGAGTGGAGCAGGACGGATACCGGACATTTCAGGGCCTGCTAGAGCCTCCCCCCCCCCCCCCACCCTCAGCCTGGAGCTGCCCACTGAGAAGGGGAGTCCTGTCCAGCGTCCCGGGCCGCCCCCTGCTGCCCAAGGCTGGGAGCGCAGCGCCCCGGTCCTCTTCCAGGGGGGGCGGGGGGGGCTGGCTCCCCTAGCGGGTGCCGGCTCCCATCCCAAGCACCGACCCGGGGGCGGCCGGCCCCACCGCCAGCGGGCGAAGGGAAGAAGACCAGACCGCAGCACCGGCAGTTTATTGAGTCCTGGCTTGGTGCCTGGAGCATCATCTCCAGGTCCAGGGCCCTCCGAGGAGCGCGGGCCACGACAAGGGAGGGGCCGGGACCCAGCGGTAAGCCAACAAGAGGGAGAGACCGCGGTCGTCACAAAACGAAGCTCGTTCCCAGGCTCCGCGGCCCCGCCGGCTGTTGTGGGGCCCGCGCAGGACGCGCGCTAGGCGCCCTCCGTGGCCGCCGCACGCAGCGCGAAGAGTTTCTCCCAGCAGGTGGCGACGGCTTCCAGGGCGCGCAGTAGGAGCCGCCTCCTGCTGCTGCGACGCCGGGGAGGGCGCCTCTTGGGCCACCGGCTCCGCTGTTGGAGACGGGACGGTCAGCGAGTGGCCACGGTCCCTGCCCCCCCAAGTTTGCGTCTAGCCCCTGGAGCTCCCGGATGGTGACACGGTGGGGCCGTAGGAGGCGCAGTGGGAGGTGGGGGGCGCCTGTGGCAGAGGAGGGACCCGGGTCTGCTCCCCCCCCCCCCCACCTGGCGCAGCATCCAGCAATGGCGCCGCATCACCGCTTCGGTGCGCAAGGCTACGGTCCACGCAGCTTTCTCCAGCGCCCCACGGCGGCCCCGAGCCACTACCATGCGCATGGTCCGACCCAGGGACGCAATGGACAGGAGGATACTGTGCTCCTGGGGAAGGAAGGGAGGAAAATGGGAGTTGGGGGAAGAGCCCTATGGGGAGGCCTCGAGAGGGCACCAGAGGGCATGGGTGGGGGCGTCTCCTCCATACCTTCTGGGCACTGCAGGAAGCTCCCACCCGACCCTGCCATCCGGGGGCTGCAGCTCCAGTCAGGTTTTTCTGAGTGAAATGGAGGTCTGGGGAGCCCGGCCCCGTCCACTCTGCCCCTGGCCCACCCTGCCTCACAGCGGCCTGCAGGTCCTCAAAGATGACCGCACGGTAGTGGCGGAGCACGTCAGGGACGCTGCAAGCACGGAGCCCTGCCTGGCCAGGCACAAGACCCAGCAGAGCCAGCAGGAGCGCCCAGAGTACAGGCTTGGGAGGCACCTGGAAGGGACACTGGGTCAGGGAAGGGGTCCCAGGCCTGTGGAGGGGGCCTCCCCTACAGCAACCCCTCAGGCAATCTGCTTTGGACAGCCCCTAGGACAACCACCAGGGAATCCCCGGGCTGGTATACAGTGGAGATGTCACTGTGCCATTCATGATCGAGGCATGGGTCTAGCAGGAGGACAGACAGTAGGCCTGCAAACCAGACAGCTCAATGCTCGATGCAGAGACCTGAGGGGTGAATGATGGGGGGGTGCTGGGAAGGCAGGCCCACTGAGCCCTGAAGGGCCAGGAAGGAGACGGGGGGCTCCAGAGGCAGGAGCATGGGGCCAAGAGCCCAGAAGACCGTGGGGCAGGGCTGACCTCGATCCAGGGGTACGGCCTCTCCCCTGGCCGTGCCCTAACTCATCCCCACACTTCCCTGACACAAACCCCACCAGTCAGGCTCTCCTCCTGAGGAGCACCCCCTGCTCCCCAGAACACTGCTCACTTCTGGGTCCCCACAGCAGGGGCAGAACTGACCTGCTCCCACTCCTCATCAATGCATCTGCCACAACCAGCTCTCACAGCCATGGGAAATGGGATCCCCTGCACCTACAGCCCAACCAGGACAGGGGTGAGGGCTCAGAGCTCAAGGTCACACACCTCTGGGAGGGGAAGGCTTGGGGAAACCCCCAGAGGCAAGGGAGGAAGGGGCCACATTGTGCCCCACCAGACATTCCTTCTACAGGCCTCCCCCTCCAGAAAGGACTGGCTTGGGGAGAAGCCCACCCCCTCCCAAAAGCCCAAACATCAGAGAGAGAGCAGCTAGTTCCCAGACCCTGGCCACACACCCACCCTCAGGCCCCCAGGCTGGAGTCAAACAGCGACTGGAAAGTTAATCGTGTGAAGCCAGCGAGACGCAGGACTCGACTCTGCTTCCCAGCCCTGGGAGGGGAGGCTGACTGAGCCGCACCCCGACCAGCACGGAGACCTGGGGTGCAGCGCTGGCAGGAGGGGCGGATGCGATTTGCCGCCACCCCTCCTCACACATGCCCCCAGGCGTGCCCAGCGGGTGAGAGGTCACAGCCAGAGCAAGGGCTGTGGGTGCTGGAGAGAGAAGATCCACGTGGGGTAGCTACGCCAGCTGCCCAGGTGCTCCTAGGAAGGCCTGCCCGTCTCCCAGCCCAGCCAGGGACAGGGCAGCCCTGGCACCAGGAGGCTGACTTGGACGGCCCAGCAGCCCCCTCCAACCCCACACTCCCCACCGCCCCCCCACTGCCGGGAACAACAGGCAAGAGCACCCAGGGCCCGGCCCTCCACGCTGAGGTGAAGGGAACCACAGGGGATTTCCCAGTAGGGCATGGAAGGTCACGCAGCCTCCCCTGGGCTATGCTCACTCCCAAACCCTCAGTGGCCGTGGGTGAGCCCCCTCCCTGATGGCCCAATGCCGCTCACCATGGGCCTCTCAGGGCGAGGCCCTCCTTCACTCCTGCCAGTGGGCCTTGCATATGATCCTGGGTCCTCAGGTAGGGAGTGTGGCTGCCAGTCCAGGACCTCCTGCTCCAAGCCTGGCCAACAGGGCTTCCCAGGACAGGCTGCAGCAGGGCGGGCTGGCGGCAGGCAGACAAGGCTTTTGAAGTTGGCTCCTCTGAGCAGAGGAGGGAGGGAGCAGGAGGGAGGCCCCAGGATCCCAGCCCTACCCCCTCCCTCTCCCTACCTCCTATCCAATTGCTTCTTCAATTAACCTGACCCTGGAGCCCAGCAGCTGCAGGCTCTCTTCCCATCCAGTGGGGCTTGGATCGAGCCATCAGCCCCAGGAAGATATGCACTGCTGGGGAGGGGGTGGTGTGTCCGGCGGACAGGGCAGGACCCAGCTGGTGAGGGGGGTGGGCAACCAGAAGCAGCCAGTGGCCTGCCTGCCTGCACCCCTCCACAGGGGCCTTCCTCAGTGGCCAGTAGGTGCTGCCTCTTCTGGGAAACTGGCTGCCGGCAGAACCAGGGGAGCTGGACCTAAGCCCCACCACAGCCACCAGCCCCTGCACCCTGACGTCTGGGGGGGTCCTGCCCCAGCAGGTCCCAGGTGCAGGTGGGACTTCTCAGGCTCCTCCTGCCACTCAGCCCTCCTAGGCTGAGGGGGTCTTCTGTGGGGGGAGGTCAAGGCCACCCGCCCAAACAGGCTCTCCGGGAGCTGGGCCACTACACCCCTGCCTGGCAGTGCCCGGGTGGTCACCCCCACAGCCAGCACCTCAGAACAAGGACAGCCTCCGGAAGCTAACTTGCCTTGAGCCGGCACTGAAGGAAGGTCAGCTGAAGAAAAGCTAAGGTTCATTTTTCCTAGGGAGAAAAGCAGTTTCACCACCTCAGAGCAAACAGCCCCGTGCAAAGGAGAAGACATTCACACTGGACGATCCCAATGCTCTGGAACTTTCCAAGGGCTCTGCAGAAGGCCTCACCTGACAGCGAGGTCAGAGGAGTGCAGGGGGAAGCCACGTCCAGCTCAGGGCACTGTTCCTGCCTGGGGCTTCGTTTCTAGGTCTGTGTGGAACGGGCTGGCTTTCAAGCTCCTCAAGCTTAAGGACTCCATCTTCAGTGTAACAGGCAGGATCCCTCCTGCCTCCTCCCAGAGATGGAATGAGACCCCTAAGTCTCAGCGAAGACCCTGTGAGCCTCCCCGCACTGCTTCTCAGGCCTGGCCCACGTCGGGATGAGAAGCAGAGGAAGCATTTCCACATTCACGTCTGTGAGTGGGATCCAGGCCACACGGGTGGTCTGCCACCTGCTCTGGGCTGGCAGCGCCCTTGTGGCTCCCAGAGCATCAGAGGTGGACCCAGCAGGGCCTGCACCCTCGAGGCAAAGCTGCCCGTGCCTCAGTTGCTGCCGTCGAGGCAAGCACTCCCCAACCTGGGCTGCCTGGGGAGGGCCAAGCCGTGGGTCAGTGACTGAGCCCCACCACAGGCCCTCTCATCGGTGTCACGGGACACCAAGAGGTACCGAGGGGCCGCTCTGGAATCTTCTCGTTACTGAACGTGTGGGGACAGCTGCCAGCTACTCTTCTCCACACCGTATGGAACAATTAGCATCTCTTCTCCCTGGCCCACGGCCTCCCGACAGCCCACGGCCTCTGGCCACATGTCTGCAGCCGCGGCCGACACAGCCCTTCTGAGAGAATCCGCTGGTTTCCAGCTGGACACACATACAGGAGTCCACAGCTTGAGGAAGGCCTTTGTCCTCACACAGCATCCACAGTGAGAATACGCTAAGACTCCCCAGTTATGCATTTTTCAATCCAGAGATAAAGGCAGTTACAAGTGCTTTAGAAGAAAGCTTCTGGTTATAAATTAGCAAAAATAAATTCACGTGCAAATGTGAGAAAATCTCTTCCTGGCAACATTCCCCTTCAACACACACCCGAGGGGCCTCCCAGTGACCCCTTAGCAACACATTTTGGGAGGCAATTTAGGAAGCTGAGCCCACTGTTTGCACTCACTCAGGAGAGTCACCAATCCTGGTGGGCAGACCTGTGAGATGCCCCCCACCCAGAGGGGATAAATGAGTCACCAGGAGAGCCTGTCCCAGCTGTTCCCAGAACATGAGCTGCCCAGCCCCTTCTCACAGAGTCCCAAGGAGGCACAGCGGGATACACGCTGTCTGCAAGCGGTCCCCTTGAAAGCAAGAACCCCAGTGAGCCGACTGCGGCTGCAAACGCGAGTCTGCTCCTGGGGGCGTCGGGGTGCAGAGAAAACCAGCAGGGCACCAACCCAGACACACTACCTGGAAAGCTTTTAATTGAAGAGCAGGACGGACAGCTCAGGGCCCCTCCCCCCACCCCTCTCTACCACACACCCCTCCACGTGCTGCCCCAAGGACCACACCCCAACGGACTGGACAATCAGAAGGTGTTCCTGATGTGGGCTGCCACCAGCACAAGGATCTCCCCAATCTTCCTCTGCCAGTTCGCGATGTCCTTGGACACGGCGCACCACAGCTCCCCGTGCCGGGGCTCGGCATTCTCACAGCGCCTCCTCACCTCCTCCCGCTGCTCCTGGGCAGGGACCAGAGGGCACTTGAGTCAGGGCTTCTCCCAGGTGGCCCCTCCTGCTTGCCCCACCGTGCTCACCCAGCCCCACAGCCCCAGGCCTGGCGGGCAAGAGGGCAGAGGTGTCTTTCAGGTGTATTTCTCAAGACAGCCCCACTGCATGGACCCTCCCAGGAGCTCACTTCAGCACACAGGTGCTGAGCCAAGTCAAGTCCTCACGTCTTTGCCTCACACGAGTGCCCCGAGCCTGCCTTCTCTGAACAGGGAGTTGCCCAGATTCCACGTGGCACAGCTCCCACTTCCTGTGGGGACCCCAGGACAGCCTGGTCACCCGCACCCCCACAAGCACAACTCTTGACAATATTTAGCACTGTGGGGCGGGGGTGGCTGCTCCCCAGGCTCCCCTACACATCGCCCCCGGGCTCGTGTGGAATAGGACAGAACTCGCCCGGGCACAAGGTCAATCCTCAGGGCTTGAACCCCACCCCCATTTCTACTGTGATCCCACACCCCAGTCACCAGCCGCCGTCTACAGCACCTCACCTCTGTGCCGTGCTGCAACTCAAACTTGTAGAAGAAGGCCCAGGCATCCCCCAGGTCTGAGTCGATCTTGACCGTGCGGTGGAACCACTCCCTGGCCTTGGTGATCTTCCGCTCACTCCAGAACAGCCTGTCCAGAAGCATAAGCACCGGCACCCAGAGTAAATGGCCCCAGCTCATGCGGCCAGAGGGTTGCTGGCCAGCACAAGCCACAGAGGACCTGGGCGTGGCCCAGCCCTGGCTGCCTCCGGCTGCCGCATGTCTATGCAGGAGGTGGACCGTGGGCCCAGCCCCTGCTGCGGCTGGCACAGAGTTTGCTCCTCTCCCTGGCGAGCCCCGGGGCTCCCAACAGGAGGGCCGAGGAATGGGGCCTGGCTCCCTGGGTATTGCTCCAGGTCACTGACCTGCAACTGTCCTTCAAGGGCCTAAACAGCTGTTTCTTAAAAAGTCCACATAGAGCAAGAACTTCAAACTCCTTTATTTTTTTCCTCTTGGTAAAATACAAGAGGATGAAAGTAAACCTGACAAAAAGTTAAATTAAGACTTCGTTGAGAGAAAGTGAAGTTTCAACCTGCTCCTCGATAGACAACTTCTAGATCATTCTGCCCACCCCTGGCAGCCTCCAGGAGGACCCAGCCAACACTGACAAGATGGGCCTCAGGTCAGCACCAGGAACTTGGACCCACAGCAGACAGAGGTACCTAAACACCAGGCCCACGCTAGAAGCCACAAGGGAGGACGGTCAGAAAGCAAATGAAGGACCCATGAGCCCGTCGCCGACACACCCGTGACAGCAGGAGGTGGGCAGGGCAGTGGGGTGAGCCTCTGACAGCCTGGGGCTCTGGGGAGCTCTCCACCTAGCTCCACCGTCCCCAGCAGCCCCCGCAGCATGAACCTGCCATTCAGCGCAGCTGCTTGGGCCAGTCTGTTACAGCACGCAGTGACACTGCGTGCCCTGATAGCCTGATTGTTTTTTAAGCCTTGTGGTATTCTTAATTGCTTGGTGTTAGATAAACTATGACTTAAAGAGCACAAACCCAGATAGCAGGTACACAGAACACCAACCTGGGAACAGCAAGGAGTGACTTATTTACTTTAGCAAAGCCTTTTACGAGGTTTTATGGCCGCCCTATCAGAGTATCATACATAACAGTCATTCTGGGAGGCGGAAGCACAGGGCAGGAGGGAGGGGGCCCCAGACGGGCCCGAGCTGGGCCTCAGGAGCCTCTGGAGCCAGTAGGAAGCCTCCATGTGCAGCGCCCTGGGCCTCGCAGCAGCTGGAGAGGGGTCCTGCAGGACCTGAGAAGTGGGGCCTGAGAAGTGGGGCCAGCGCCACCTGGGCTTACCTCAGGGGTGGGCCCGACCCCGGCTCAGGCAGCAACAGCAGCGCACGGGAGCTCCTGGGCCACACGCCGCCTCCTCGAGGTGAGGCCTGAGCAGCAGTCCCAGGAGCCCGGCCCAGGCTCTTCCTGATGGCCCTCCACCTCAAACACACTGGTCACCTCCCACCTCCTCTGAACACACCCAACCCCCACCCTGCTCTCAGCCACAATGTCACTCGATCTTCCCAAGGCCCCCGGCTTCCTCCTGCACCCTGCACACCACATGCCTCCCCACGGAACCCCTGACCCAGCCCCCGACACTCGAGCTGATGGTGTGAGGTCACTGGCTGACCTCTTGCTCCTGGGATCACGCACCCTAAAGGAAGGATGGTCTCCGGCACCTCCATCTCTGCACCCCCAGGCAGGCTGACTGGGCCTGACCGACAGACCCTGGACTGTCCCTGAGGACACCACGGTGAGGATGTCTGCTTTCTACTCTCACACAAGAAAAACAACTTCCTTGCTTAGAGCCCTTTGCTTTGCTTATTACTTCAATTCTGTGTGGACCAACGTCAGCAAGTTTGTCTCCTACAACTGCAGACACGTGCAGGTGTAAACTGAAAAGTGCCACAGACGGAGAAAGCACTCCCATCAGAAGGAGCCCAGGATGGAGGGAAGGGGGGCCGGGCCCAGAGGAAGCTGCCTGTCCGTGGGTCAGGGTCAGCCCAGGCTATCAGGGCAGCACGGGTCCACATGGCCTCTGCCTGGGGATGTGCCTGCTTTGGGTCAAAGCAAAAGTGCTTTATCATGGAGCTCTGGTGGCCAAGGACCCTAAGAGGTTCCATCAGGTCCCCAAGGGTCAGCAACCCCACGAGGACCCCCCCACTCACTTAGCCACAGCCAGGAGGACGTGGGGGTCATGCTCACACTTCTTCAGGGCATCAACGCTCTTGGTTTTCCTCTGGGGCCTTGCCTCAAGGAAGATGGCTTCAGACCACAGGACACCTGCAATCCAGACACAAGGACACACAACTCAGACCCCACCTCTGCTTTCAGAAATAGCCTGTCCATGTGCAGGCTACCCCGAGAGGGGCTTGCTAAGATTCTAACCAGGGGTCCTCAGACCGTGGCTATGACCTCCCACGTCTGCCCACGGGGCCTGCGTAGAGACAGCCACAAAGGCTGCACTGATCACCTGCCCCGCCCGCCCCACAGCGGCCCTGATGGCACAGGCCGGACAACTTTCCAGTGGTGACTGGGTTGGAAGAACGTGAAACCTACAAGGTTCACTCCCACCAACTGTAATTCCACATCCAAGGGTTTATTACAACAAAACAATCAGAAATGCTAGTCAAGACTCAAACTGACCGACAAGGGAGTGGTATACTTCTGGCATACCCTCACTGGTACATTCTATGAAGCCACTAAAAAATTTACATTCTTGAAGATTTGATGATAATGGAAAATTCTCACAAAACTTTCAGCTTTAGGGGTGCCTGGATGGCTCAGTCAGTGAAGCACCTGTCATCAGCTCAGGTCATGATCTCAGGGTCCTGGGATGAAGCCCAAGTTAGGCTCCCTGCTCAGCGGGGAGTCTGCCTCTCTCTCCAACCCTCCCTCCTGCTTGTGCTGTCTCGCTCGCTCACTCTGTCTCAAATCAATAAAATCTTTAAAAAAAACCCAAAACTCTCAGCTTTAAAACAAGGCACAACACCAAACACAGCAGGACTTCCATTGCCTGTGGTAACAGAAGCTGCAATAATACACATAAGCTAAAAGTAACAGTTTCTCAGTAGTGGACCTACAGGTGATTTTTTTTTTTTTTTTTTTTTTTTTTAAGTAATGTCTACACCCACCGTGGGGCTTGAACTCACAACCGCGAGATCGAGAATCGGACGCTCCACCGGCTGAGCCAGCGAGACGCCCCTACGGGTGATTTTTTTTTTTTTTTTGTACTCCAAATGTGTTCATGCTTCAAGTACGTTTAGACGTACGGTAAGATAATGGAAATTAGGTTTCAGAAGAAAAAGGAAGGGGGCACATCAGAACACAAAGTCAAATTCCCCACGCCGAGACTGGAGATGTAGTTCAAATGTCTGAAATGTAGTTCAAATGTCTGAAACTTTGACAAACAACACACTTTAATAGCACATTTGAACCCTGAGACCCACTTCCTCAGGAAATGCCACTGCCTGCCGAGTCTGGGAAGCCAGGAAGCCGCTTACCGGAGTTGGGGCACTCCTGCAGCGCCTTGGCCATGAGCGTGTTGGCAATGTTCTTCAGCCCTGCACGGTACTCCAGCCTGACAGACTCCAACCTGAGGAAAGGGGCCCACAGGGCAGGTCCAGCACCCATGCACGGAAGCCCACGGACAAGCCTAGCTACAGTCCCAGAAGTTCCTGGGAAGCCACTATGGCTGGAGCTCCCTGCTCTGCCACGCAGAGCTCATCCGCCGGAGAAGCGAGGCACTGGTGTCCACCCCACCGTGAGGGCCACTGGCAGCTGCCACCACAGCTGAGGCCTGGGACCCTGATATCATGCAGGTGTGAGTAAACACGTGTAGGACGAGGTCCGGCTGGCATGCTGTCGCCACTGGGACAGTGACCACCACATCAGCGGCATCCAGGACCTGCCATCTTTCTGGGGTCTCCTTTGGCAACCACCACGCCCCAGCCCTGACACTATGAACCCTGCACGGCACCTGTCCGCAAGCTGTTTCCTACAGAAAGAACACCACCCTCACCTGGCAACCTCCTGGTCATCCCTTAAGGCCTCGTCTAGACGGCACCTCTTCTGTGGGGTCTACCTTCTTGGCTTCATCCATCCCCAATCCCCCACTGAGAGCTCCTGGCTCCCCGGGGCACCTTCTGCCAGAGCACACCCAACTATCCACAGCCTCGTTGCGGTGTCCGGGCTGCGCCCTCCCAAGGCGGGTGCCGCGCTTCCTCATGGCCAGCACCTGCCAGCCTTCCCACGGAGACTGAGTACAAACGCTGCGCAAATGACTCCGCATGAGCAGCTGAGGGAGAACGGCCCACTGGAGGGGTGAGCTGGGTCCAGGACTCACCACAGGCCAGGGTTCTTTGGGTTCTTCAGGCGAGACTTCTCCAAAATGGCCCGAGCTCGGGTCAGCTGCCCAACTTTCTCCTCCAGCCGAGAAAGCAAAAGCCACAGAGGAGTAGAGTGGGGACATTTCTTCAACTGCAGCCAACAAAGACAAGTAAGAGGACTCGGCTGGTGTCAGAGAGGGGTTGTGACAGCTGTGGCCAGCTCCTCAGGCCAGGAGAGCGGGGGATGCTTGTGTCCAGAGACCTGCCCGTTTCACATCTGGATTTGGGGATTTATGTGCACGGCCATGCTGTGCACGCGTGTACACAGGACACGTGCGTGCTGACTACACGGCGGCGCCATGCACGCGTGTACACGGGGTACGTGCGTGCTGGCTACACGGCAGCGCCGTGCACGCGTGTACACGGGGTACGTGCGTGCTGCCTACATGGCCGCGCTGTGCACGCGTGTACACGGGGCACGTACATGCCGGCTGCATGGCTATCGGTGCACACGTGCATATGGGGAGCGTACACAGCAGCCCTTCCATTAGGTGTGCTATAACCCGCTCTTCACTGAGTGCCCTGCACGTAGCTTTGCAGAAGGAAAAGCACAGGTCTGAGTGAGGGGACCTGGGTCTGGCCCTGCTACCACTCTACCAGCCGGGGCCTAAGCAAGTCACTGACCCCTGGGCCTCCCATTCCCACACAAGGGGAGATGAATGGCACCCTGGGTCCAGGTGTTCCGTCTATGAGATCCAGCTCTGAGCTGCAGCCAAGGACACAGGCTCACCCCCTGGTTGTAGGCTTCCCGAGCCTTCTCCATCAGCTCCTCTTGCTCCTCAATCTGCCCCTTCATCATCCACAGCTTGGGGAAGTCCTCATAATGCTTCAGCGCCTCCTCACACAGCTCCTGGGCCGCTGCAATGTTCCCCAGCACCCACTCCAGCTTCACAGACTTCATGAACACCTGCGAGGCAGACTCACGGTCAGGCGGCCCCCACCCCCGCCCCACCACCTGTCTGGACAGCATGACCACCTCTAGCACAGGGCCCAGCCAGGACGGGCACCCCCACGGGGACGAAACCCCCACCAGGGCACCCACACCAGGTTTCACACTACAGCTCCCCTCAAAATGCTATTTGCCCTGCCGTGTTTTACAGACTTTTAGGAGCTGTTTCCCATCTCCTGCAACAAGTTGGGGGTCTAAACACACAACACATCTCAAAGTCAAGGTTACACCAACAAGCCTAGAGCACCGTGGCCTTGGTTGGCACCTCACACCTTCCTGATGCCACAGGCCCCAGGGACCCCGTGGGGCCCGGGCAGCCTGCTCACCCTGGCAGTGGGCGCACTGCTCCGCGCCTTGGCCAGCAGTCGCCGGGCTCGTTCATACTCGTTGTTCTCTGACTCCAGCTTCACAGCAGCCAGCCAGATCTCCTCGCTGTTGGGGTTGGCCTGGAGGGAGAGTGCAGCAGCATCAGGAGGGGATCAGGGCTAGGTTACACTTAATCAAAAGCAGCCAGCCTGGGCACGGGGTCGGGCCTTGCTCTGCTGCAGGACAGTGTGATCCAGACACTTCCAGGGCTAACAGATGATAAAGTTGGTCCTGGCCCAAGAATGCTGGCCTACCTGAAAACAAACCAGCCCACTTTCTAGGCACCCAGGCAACAACACTGGCAGCGGCAAAGCCATCTTCCCCAGGGCCCACTCTAAGCTTTAGGGCCCGCCCTAAGCTCAAAACGACCCACGTGGATCTGCTACACCCAACCCTCTCCCAAGCCTGGTAACAAGAACAGGCCATCTCAATGTGTCCATGGGAACAGGAAAGAAGGATGCCCAGGGCATCACTGACAGTGTGGAGGGCTTCCACGGGCTAGGACTGGGCCACATGCAACCCAGAATCCATCAGACAAAGGGGTGGTATCTCCACGGCCTCCTGAAAGCACAGCCACCCACCAGCCACACTTGCCTGGCTGCATCACAGACCTGGCAAGCTGCCCCAGAGTGACAGGTAGGGAGAGGAGAGCCACCTGGAGGGGGGTGCTGGGGACAAGCAGCACTGTCCAGACAGATGGCAGGAAAAGCTGTGACTCAGACAGGAGGAGTGTCCTCAACATGTGGCTGTCCTCCAACGGACAGCAGAAAGCCAATGGCCACATACAGGCCGATCCCCTCCCACAGCATGTACTCAAGGAAGGACAAACGTCATTACTGTGCTCGTCAGGACTGCAACAACAGACATTTACGCTGCACTCAACAGTTTATAAAAATGTATGCTGTGAGCAGTAACTATGGAAGTGTTGAATTGCTATACCGCACACTTCCTGAAACTAACAGAACACTGTACGTTAACGCTCCTGGAAGGAGAATTTCAAAAAATTAAGTTATGCTGCAAACTACTAACACCCATTCTGCCCAGCTTATGACGTCAGCCATCATAAGCCTGGCGAGGTGCAGCTGTCTGAACGCAACTCCACCCACCTAAGAGGCCCGGCTGCACCTGGTGGCCCATGTGCAGAGTGCAGGCACTGACAATCAAATTTCCATGTAGGAAAGAGGTTGTCACTGTGCTCTTATGTGGGGAAATGGTGGTCTCTGGTGACAGCTCCATTCGGCCGGGGAATGTCACCTGTTGGCCCTACGTTCTATGTTCTGGAACATCTGGCCTGTGGTTACAGTGAGTGGCCGCGACGGAGAGGCAGGTCCACCAGCTGGCCATTCTCCCACTCTTGGGACCCCTCAGGACCCCAGCTGCAGGTAGAGTACCCCAAGTTTGGTGCCTCCTCACCACACACATCCCCTCTCTTAGGTCAGCTCCCGTCAATGAGCAGGGGAGGGCTTGAGGACACATGTACCCTGGAGCCTTCGGTCCTCCACAGGCACTGAGGCTGGGGTTCCAGTGCATACGCCCCCTGCAGCCCAGCCGACCCCTCGACCCACCTGGAAGGCCAGAGCCAGGATGCTCCTCGCCGCAGGCACATCCCCTGCCAGCCACTTGGACTTGGCGCCCATGAGCCACAGCACCTCCGCTTTGGGGCAGTGGGCCACGGCCCTCTGCAGCAGCGCTTCCAGGGACTCCCTGGAAGACAGGGGGCCACAGTGACCACCAGAGCACGCAGGGCGCTCACAGCCCCAGCGTGGGTGCTGAAAAGACAGTTACTGCTCCAAAGTTCGGCGCTATGAATGATTTACCAGATTTTACAATGGGGAGAGTGTGGGGAAATCTTTCCTCTTCATAAAGGTTCTAAAAGCAACTACTGAAGAGGGTGCTACAAAGCAGGGCATTGTTACATGGCTAAGCCTGACGGAGAGCTTCTCAGGGCCCTTTATGGCTCTGCGTCCTGAGGGAATGATAACTTCTCAGTCTGGGTGACAGGAGACCTCTTTTCATCTGTAACCACAGATCCGCCGATAAAGATTATGACCCAGAACCTATTCTTCGGTATCCAAAGAAATTGTCTTACTGGAAACAAGTTATTTTGGTCACTACTGAGCAAGAATACCGCCAGCCTGGGTATCAGGTATGAAGCCCCCAACCCTCATGCGGCCACCACCTGTTGCAGCACCTGGCACAAATGACCTCTTTGGGCCTCGACAGCAAGACGAAGGACTCATTCATTCTGTGTGGAGTGAAGCCCAAGAGAGAGCACACCGTGCTTCCCAGACAACACCAGAACCAGGACCCCAGATCCAGAGCACCCGACCTCCTCTCGCCATTCCATTCCATGAGTCAGCCGGATGGGAAGGGTGCCAGAGACGGAGAAGGGAACTGCCTTGAGCCCAGGGGCCAACGGTAGCGGTGCCAGTGAGGCACATCCACAAACCACAGCTGCCAGGAGAGGCCCTGCTCCAGACCTGGACTGTCACAGGTCAACCTGCACAGGGTGAACCAGCATTCCCAAATGAGTTAATTCCCGAACCCCAAAGCAGATGGTGGGAGTGGGGAGGGGACAGAAGCCTCGGCAACACACATGGACAGACACCCTGACCAGACTGAGATTCAACAACCCAGGAAAGGAAAGAAATAAGGCCCCAGTGTGCTGCCAGCAGAAGCCCTGCGGAAACCTGCAAGGCCTGGCCCCCCCAGCCTCACCCTAGCACAGGGAAGAGCAGCAGAGGGCCCGGGCAGAGGGCGCACACAGCGACATGAGCCTGGTGCCCCAGAGAGGCACCCCTTGAACACCAGAAATTGCAACACCTAATTTAATCAGCAGTTACAGCCAATAAGGCAGACCCAAAAGGTTTTTTCAATTAAAGAATACAATTAGAGAAAACTGTCAAGGACCTCCTCAGAGCACAAAACTAGCCCAAACCCAAAGTCAGCACAGCTTAAATGAATACCATGCCTGCCTGGGCCCAGACGCCACACCGCCCACACTGCTGAAGCCAGTGCTGGCACAGACACGGGGCTTCAGGCCCCCGCCTCGCCCCAGGCACCCCTTGGGCCACCAGGCGTCCGCCAGCTCAGCTGTAGGCACTTCTGCAGAGACACCCTCGGTGTCTCAGTCTCTCAGCTATAAAGCAGTGATGACCCTATCACAGAAGGAGCCATAAAGACAGATCTCAAAGTCTCGAGTGTTGTAGAAGCCTCCGCCCCCCATCGCAGCAGAGAACTGGATCCCAAATTTAGGCCCTCGACCACCTGTGGGGACACGCAGGGGTTTTTTGTTATGTTTTGTTTTTGTTAGTTTTTTTTTTTTTAAAGATTTTATTTATTTATTTGACAGAGAGAGATCGAGAAAGGGAACACAAGCAGGGGGAGTGTGAGAGGGAGAAGCAGGCTTGCCGCCGAGCAGGGAGCCCGATATGGGGTTCGATCCCAGGACCCTGGGATCATGACCTGAGCCGAAGGCAGACGATTAACGGCTGAGCCACCCAGGCGCCCCGGGACATGAGGTTTAAATTCAGCTCTGCCCAACCTGGAGTCAGAGAGTCAATGCGCACACAGGGGAGAGTGCCCCCCGAACCTGGGGCCCAACCACGTACCTGGTGCCGTGGTTCTTCTCGAAGTACGCGGCTCGCAGCCACACACTCTTCTTGCTGGGGAACACTTGTAGGGCGTAGGCATAGATGGCGCGTGCACACTCCAGGGCATTGTGGGCCACACACTACAGCAGAAAGACAGGCATGAGAGCGGGAGGCGTGACGGCATCTGCTCAGAAATCCCACCACAGGACGACCCAGTGAGAAACACAATCCAGGAGAGGGAGACCCCGGGAGGACGGGGACATGGAACACACAGGGCCTGGCATAGGGCTGTCTGCTAGCCCTCAACAAGCAGCCGGAGCCGGTGCAGAGGAACGGCAGCCGCCTGCCGCAGGTGAGTGAGGCGGGCAGGTGTGTGACCACATACCACACACACAGGTTCCTTTTTAGGTGTAATAGATATTCTCCATTATAAAAGATATACTCGTTAGCAACCTGTAAAACACAGGTGAATACAAAGAAGAGAAAAGAAAGCACGCACCCACTCGACTGTGAACGGGTGTGGGTTCTGGCATGAGGGATGGAGCAGCTCTGGAGTCAGGCAGTGGGGCTGGCTGCACGGGATGCAGAGTCACATGCTTCCAAGTGGTTAGAAAGGCAACTTTTAGGGTATGTGTATTTTTTTTAAAGATTTTATTTATTTATTTGGGAAAGAGAGCTAATGAGTGGGGTGGGGGGACAGAGGGAGAGGGAAAAGCATACTCCCCGCTGAGCAGGGAGCCCAATGCGGGGCTCGATCCCAGGACCCCGAGATCATGACCTGAGCCGAAAGCAGACGCCTAACTGACTGAGCCACCCAGGTGCCCCAGGATATGTGTATTTTACCACAATAAAAAATGCAGCTTAAAAAAGAACCCGTCCACTCAAACAGACCCTACAATAAACGTGTTATTCTCTTCGGATGCTGTTTTCCTCACTCAAGAATGATTTTATTCCCTGGTTAGCATCAAGCAACACAAGAAAACCAGTCACTATTTGTGGTGATAACGTCTCTAGACGGTCATGACCCAGGGTCACTCACTGGGACAAGCTGACAGCTTGTCTCCCAGAACCTCACCCAGGATAAAGGCCAGCACACGCCATACTCGGACTGCCCAAGAAAACGTGCAGCTCCCCCACACGATGCAGACTCAGGAAGCACGCTCATACCGAAAGGGGTTTCATATCTTGAGGTAAGTGAAAAGCCACTAGGAAGTGTGTCAGGAACAAGGTTTTGCAACAGTGATCATCAAAATGGCATGGATGGAACTAGACAGGCAGCCTCACAGCATCTGAGCCACCCAAGGCCACTTCCAGACTGAGAGCCGCGCTCCCCAAGAGAACCGCTAGCAAGCCTCCTGGTGTTCAAAGACCACCAGCGTGGAAATGGGTGTGGAGGAGTCAAAAGAGCAGGGACGCAGCAAAGACCTCCTTGTTCAGACTGGGTTCCTCCTTGGTCACGTGGCCCCAATCTGACTCAACCACCATAGAAACCAGGAGGGCCCTGCCTCGGGCGTGTCCTGACCAGCAGCGTCTGGAAAAGTGAGGATTAGACCCCAAACTGGTCTGTACCCTCTCTGTGACTTTTGACCAAGGTCCCGAGGACAGTTAAAAGCCCTCCGGGCATCCACGGACCCCCAGGATCACGGATGTGGGTGACCTGGGCCAGTCCCCAAGGAAACACTCCACACTTCTAAGCACAGAGACTCCAGCTCTTCCCCCAGAAGTGCACAGCTCTGTGACAGACAGCTGTGCTCACTCCAGCGCATGTGGAAGAGGCAAAAAGGAAAGCGAGAAGACGCACAAGCTCGTGGGTTTCTGCTCTCACAGTCTGATATCTGTAGGCAATGCCTCCCACCCGACTCCAGGGCCTCCGATGCTGTCAGAGAAAAGGAAAATAGAAAGAAGTGAAGTCTTCAACCCCACATCCACCAGGAACTGGGGTTCTTCTGCACACTTAGGGTTCTCTTCCAATACAGAGACTGAGCATATTTGTTGTTGTTCTTCATACTTTGTGTCTCGAATGTTACACCATGAAAAGCTTTTAAACATCATCGTGGTTGGCCTCTGTCTTGAACTCCTCTAGAGAACTGTGCACAAGGTATGCGTCAGGCACAGGCCACTGGAAACAGATGGCGTGGCCAGCACCTGTGCTCGGTCAGCCCCTGTGCTCAGTCATGGCACACACGGCCTCCGAGAGGAAGTTATGTGAGGTCAGCAGGGGCTGTAAACTCACAGAATTGAGCCGCAATCCTCAGTCTCTGCTAACGTAAAGAAGAAAATGCCCACATAAATAAAAGAGGAAAGCTCTTCATTACTGTAGAATTTCAACTGATAAACCCTAACACTCCGTAGAAGAAACCACACTCAGAAAAGCGCTGTTTGGCAGATACCACATTAGTAACTGATACCGGCCAAAACCTCCGTAACGGACTGGCAAACTAGGAGGTCAAAGTTTGACAAGAAACAGGATGTTTAGTTTCAGAATGCCTCCCCACTAAACACTTATTAACTACAAAGGACAAGAAGAGCAACCTGCCAGTGGAGAAACCTGACGGACGCCACTTGAGCTGGCTGGAGTTGAACTGGCACCTACACCTACCGACACAACCTGCCAGGAGGACCCAACGTCCCACAAAGATGCAGAACCACAACCCCACGGTGCGGAACCCTCATGGAGACCGGAACCAAAGGGGCCTCACGAAATCACTGGCCGGGCCTGACAGAAGTCAGCCTCATGAGAAACAAAGACCAAAGCCCTCCTGCAGACATCAGGGCCGCAGAGGCCTGAGGGTGTCACCCTGGGCAGCTGCCACATCCCACAGCTGGGCTGCTGCTTCTGCTAACAGGACATGTAAGGAGGTGATGGGTGACATGTGGAGAAGGTCTGCGAATTACATAATGGTACGGTACCAAACATGATTTCCTGATTCTGATAGCTATCCTAAGACTGTGTAAGAAAACATCCTTTTTTTTTTTTTTTTTTTAAGATTTTATTTATTTATTTGACACAGAGAAAGACAGCCAGCAAGAGAGGGACCACAAGCAGGGGGAGTGGGAAAGGAAGAAGCAGACTCTCAGCAGAGCAGGGAGCCCGACGTGGGGCTTGATCCCAAGGATCCCTAGGATCACGCCCTGAGTCGAAGGCAGACGCTTAATGACTGAGCCACCCAGGAACCCCAAAAACATCCTCTTTTAAAGAAATATACACCGAAGTACTTAGAGGAAAGGGGCCATCCCCTCTGCAGCATACTCTCACATATTCAAAGTAAGAGATGTGGGTGTGTGAGTATGGCTGAAGGATGAGAAGGCAGATGTGGCAAAGTGGTCGAATTTGGGCGAGTGTGGATGAAGGGCATGTAAGAATTCTTTGTATAGTTTTGTGACTTTTCTGTAAATCTGAAATTATTCCAGAATAACAAGGTAAAAAATAAGGAGGGCCACAATTAAGGCATTAAATACCTAAATAACATATTGATTTTGGCCCATGCTCTCTTCTCTGGAAGCCTATTCTAACGAAATAATCTCAAAGTAGGCAAAGCCATGTAAGCAAACTGTTCTCTGAACTGCAATTTACTAACAGAAGCCACAGGGGTGGGGAAGAGCCCCGACGTGAAGAGGGAGAAAGCTGAGAGAGCTCTGTGGGCTCCCACCCTCTACTGGCTCCTGGTCCACAGCACACGTTCAGCTCACCCAGAGTGCAGAGCTCTGCAGATCAGGACGTATGCAAAGAGTAGCTCCCCAGGTAAATGGGTGAAGAGAAAACTGTATTCCTTACAACTGCAACTATGTTCAAAAACCAGCAGATCAGAAACACTTTCCAACAGCAGCCTGGTCCCCCAAAGATGGACTCCAGGCCCGTGGGCCGGACTTACACTGTCAGCGTCTTCCATCCACGTGTGCTTCCGGTCTTCCTCCTCAATCCCAATGCCAATCACAGCACGCATGACGGCCTGGCAGGTGGCCACACTCCCAGCCTTATCACACTCCTCGGCATCCTGAAAGAGGGACACAAAACTATAGTCCAGAGCAACAGGTGCCTGACGGGCATGCTATTCCTATGGGATGAGAACCGAGAGAGCCTCTGCATTGCAGGTGGGCCCTGCCACAGCCACCTGACTGGGTCTATTCATTCACCAGTGTACCCGCCCCTGCCACCCAGCAGACGAAAGCTAGACCAATACCTAAGGACTTCGCAAAGCTCCATCTATCCACTCCACAAACACTACATAAGCACCTACTGCATACAAAGTACTGCATACAAACTCAGTGGCTGTAAGGAGTTCCTACACAAAAGACACTTCCACAGTGATAGGAATCAAGACAAACTCACAAACATTTGTATCCGTTGGTCCAAACTCAGGGTTCAAAATGGACAAAGGAAAGAAATATTCTAATCAAAACAGATGGGGGGGCGGGAGTGGAGGAGCCTGACACAGAAGGTGAGAGAGAAACCCAGAGGAAGGGTCCACCACAAGTGGGTCCCGTCTGCAGGAGGGCAGGCGGACCCCAGCAAAGCACTGGCCTTTAGGAAGCAGGTCTCAGGATGCACAGAGAAAAGACAACCATGGTTCTACAGCTGAAATGCAGAAACATGTCACCGAAGTCTCTTGCATACCAATTAGGGAAGGACCAAAACGCAACAGAGCAAAGGACATAGAACACACAGTTCTCCAAAAAACAAAACTACAAGTGACTTTTAAACATCAGAAAAGAAGCCATTCTTATTTTTTGTAAGTACCGTTTTATACACATCAGCAGCATCAAAACGCGTGCCGACACACTTGTGTGGCAAAGGTGGGGATGCAGATACACTTGCACACGGCCGAGGAGCACGTGGACAGTCCCCCAAAGGGCAATGTCGTGTCTTCCACCAAAATAAAAAGTATATATGTCGACCCAGCAATTCTACTTTAATTCATCTTACAAATACGTTTCCATATGTGCAAAACCACCGAAGTACCGGGACACTTTTATAGCACTCTCTGCAGCAGGAAAGGGTAGAAACCACCCTCTTCTATCCACTGACAAGAGACTTATGATAA